>NW_027466153.1:425000-452500 GCF_046127955.1 Nelusetta ayraudi
GTTCAAAGCTGAGGAATGTCCTGGAGCAGATAAGAGTCGTAAACTTTGGGGATAGTTCCAAGCAGGACCCCTCGTTCCTGGCGCCAGGTCCCCTTGGACTGACTCCCCCCTGTGATTTGTGGGGAAAGTGTTTTCCTAAAGTGGGTATTTTACGGTCTCTCCTGACCCCAAATGAGATCTGATCATCAGAAGAGTCGCATCACAGCCAATCGGGTACCACCTCTGCGTCCTCCCAACGTGGTTCATCGGAAGGCCGTGCTGCAATAAATTCCTATTGTCCTGTGAAAAGAAGATTAGGCCCAGATGCGGCACTACAGCAACGATTAAAAATTTTAATCGCAATTAATCGCGTGATTTACCTGATCAATCACGATTAATCACGTTGTATACGCAAAAGCCAATAATGAATTTAAAAGAAGTCTTTCATACACTTTAATTTAAATGTTCTGCCATATAAACGAAAGCACCATAACATTTATCGTGCAAACACTTAACATCAGCACTTTACACAGAAACATTTTTAATGTAAATCTAAAGTTAAAAAAAATGCAAATACAAAATTAAAGCTTATTGCCAATACCAGGGCATTACTGTTATCCTGTTCCTTATGAAAAATAAAAAAAATCTACCTACAAAATCCTGAGCCACAATAATAAGGGGCAATTTGTGAGGTAACAGCAGAAACATTTTTCTTTTATCAGGACGACACAAAAACTTGTTTCTCACCGATCTCTCACTAAAGGCAGGAATATTCAATATGCATAACCAGTCTGCGTTCCCTTGCAAATGTCCCAGTTAGAAAGGGTGAGGCACAAAAACGTTCACTTTTGGGTTTTTCTTCACAGGGGACTAGAATGTAAAGTCCACATTTATACTGGAGTTCCTTTGGAGAATCTCACTCAACTCAGTGCAGTTTGTCAGTTCCTGGAACTTGACGGCCAGTTATTTTAAATGTACTGACATATGAATTAAAGTGCCATAACATTTACTGTGCAAACACACTATTAACATCAGCATTTTTGAAAAATTAGCAGATAAGAAAAAAAAAAGTGTAAATTTAAACTCAACTTAAACAATGTTATCAAAGCAATACAAAATTAAAGCTGTAAGCAGCGTTTGCGGGACTGAGCCCACCTGGCCACTGCCTGCCGTGACGTCCGCCACCTGGCCACGAGCCCCCGACACCCGCCAACGCTTCCCAATGCCTGGCGATTCCGCCCGAAACCCGCCGATGCCCCATTCCTGACGCCGACGCCTGCTGATGACACATCAAGCACTGACTTGACATTACTGACTTGACATTTAGAAACATTTGATTTCTAAATGTGATTGATTACTGTATCATTTTGGAGATAATAAGCCTTAAAGTTGGCTTTTTGTTTTGTTTTGCGACAGCTCCAATATTCCATTTTTACTGTACAATAACATCAAATTGCTCCATAAGCTCTGTCAATGGTTGGTACAGTTGACCTCAGGACAACCTTGAATATATCTTCAATCATTATAAGGCATATTTAATGTACCATTTTGGAGATATTAAGCCTCAAAGTTGTTGTTTTCCTTTTTTTTTTTTTAGCTTTTCAAACAGGCAAAAAGGGCCCAGTACTCAATTTTTTCCTGTACAGTAACATTGCTTTGTTCCATAATTTCTGTCAGTGGTTGGTACAGTTGACCTGAGGAACACCCTGACTATATCCTCAGTCATTATCAAGCATATGTACAGTATCATTTTGGAGATATTAAGCCTTAAAGTTGGCTTTTTTTTTTTTTTTTTTTCCAACAGCTCCAATATTCCATTTTTACTGTACAATAACATCAGATTGCTCCATAAGCTCTGGCAATGGTTGGTACAGTTGACCTCAGGACAACCTTGAATATATCTTCTCTTAATATTCTTGAATATTCTCACTTAATGTACCAGCTCCTTCCTGTAGACATGATATGTACAGTTAGTTATTCTTTGTTTGACGCAAGTGTTATATTAATTTCCTACTATCCGTACTGGTACTTCTTGTTAATTTGAAATAAACACTAACAGCATAATGTCAAAACAAAAACTGAACAAGTCAAACAGGAGCAGATCAGAAAACAAGGAGGCTTTGTACTAAAATCTGGATAAAATATAAACGTTTTCTAATGTCGTCAAGGAAGCCAACATTACGTTACCTGATGATCAGCATGTTGACTCAGAAAATCCTCAGGCTCCTGCTGCGACATTTCATTTGGGGCGACGGTTGTGACTTCACTGCTGGTCCCGTGAGAAACTCAAATCGGTCCCTCACGTTTGTGTTGCGTGGCATGGGTTAGGACATTGACAGGCATTATAGTGTGGTTGTGTGCACCAAATCGGACTCGGCTTCTAGCTCGATAGCCGTGCATAATTTATGCAAACGCAATGCTCTGTTTACATGAACTCACGGAGTCCGACTCCTTGCACGTGCTCATCTCGACTCGATGGATTTATGAGCTTGATGACAAGTGTCACAAGTGTGTATTTTGTATTGGCTTGATGTACTGCAATTCTAGTCATGTGAACAAGCAATTAGCATTCCTAGTTATATGTGGCATGACGAAATACTGTACTACCAAGTTTGTATTGCAGTATCTTCAGTTTATGGGGTAGAGGGTGCTCAAATTGGATTGATTGAAGATGTAGTTTAGGTACAATTTGCTTGTTTTTATCAAAATTTAAGTTGATTGCAGTTCAAGGTGGCACAATCCTATCAGATGTTGTCATTTTGTCACGAAGAACACTGGTATTTGATGATTATTACCATAAGTACCACCATGTTGCAGGCATTGTGGTTACAAGTTTCACTCCAATTTTGATTGTTGTCTGTATGACTAGCAATCCGTTGAGCTGTCTAGGGTTATCATTCAGATAAGGTGTCACAACTTTTAATTGCATGGGAACTTTGGGATCCATGGCAGATGGGCATTGTAAAAAAACGGATCTTGAGCCGGAAGGCCAGCTTGTCCTAATTGTGACCTTAATATGATGATTTTTTTTCCCTGCCAGATTGAGGAGAAATTAAATGGACATCCAAACCGGGGCCAATCATGGATGAGCTGGATGATGTCACAGTATCAATTTTAAATGGTATGTCATGTGTAGGTATGAAAAAATTTCCATTACTGTGATTTGTCCGCTAAGTAATTAAAATAACTGTATGCTGACACTGATTTCAAAAAGAAGTATTTTACAAATTTGAGACAAAATGTCTAAACTGAATTGCATTTACAATTAATTCTGATAACAGAAATTGGCACAAAACAAACTTGGTTTGACTTGTCAAGTTGAATTAAATTCATTAGTTAAAAAAATGTATGAGTTGTTAAGTGTAAAAGGTTTGTTAATGATTGGACTGTCTTTATAGCTGCCAACATCGATGAAGTCTTGCTCCACACCCTCCGTCGTGATGATTTGAGAGACCTTTTTCCTGGACCAGAACACTTTCTCAGGAGGAAACGGATTTGGGCCCTTATTAGTGTAGATGTGATTGGTTACCTACTTTGCTCTGAAAACATCGAGCATAACACTTTTTTTTTCTTTTTTCCTAATTGGGTCTATTGTTTCTCTCTTGTTCATAATGTTTTGGATCTGGTTTCCTCTCGGCTGAGAATTCCACCGTACCAAGACTGCACCGAATGAAGCCAGGAACTGTGTCTTCATTCTGCATCCATTTGACTGATTTACTGATTTGTCTCCTCCATTTCATCAGCCAAAGATGGTCTGACAGCACAGGCCAGACATTATCAGACCCTGCAGGAGCTGTACAAGAAACCAAAACCCAACCAAGATGCTGTCTCCCACATTCTTGACCTGCAGTTTCAAGCAAGAAGATCCTTCATTGATAGTGATGTTCTGAAAGAACAGGACAAGGCCAACAAAGATGGCTGGATGCATATTCATGTGTCAAGGATCTTTATCGTGTAAGTGATTAACTTGTTTTGGTTTATGATGAAAAGCAAGCATTTTTGCAGATTTTAACACTGACTTGCATTATAGGTGATGAATGAGCTGCGGCGCATTCTGGATAAGGGCAACCGAAAATTCATTGATGAACTAAAAAAAGAGATGGGAAGACTTCTGCACCAATGTGTAATTTTATGGTGTTTGGAAAAAAAATGAAGTGATGAAGCCACGCATAACGCTGGATGTAGGTGACTCATTTTGCTGTGTCTCTAATTGACTGTGTAGCTGTTTCCTGGGACATAGGATGGTTTATGTTGCGCTGAATGAATAGATGCAGAATGGTAATACTCTTCATGCTGAAAAAATAAGATTTTTTTTGTGATCAACACAAACCTAATAAGACTCATTTTTAGGAAGACTAACTTTGAACTCAAAGTTGATTTGTTCTATTCCAGTGGAATATTCCATCGCGCTGCTCAGGCCACTCCCCACACTCTTTCCTTCACCAAGTCCACCACCGAAGAAGCTGGGACATGCCAGTGAGGCACTGCTTCATGTCATTCAGGTGAAAGTTTGTTCGCATTTTCTCACATTCAACACTTCATAGTTCCATGCATGGATGTGGCGTTTCCTTCTTCTTTTTCTTTAGCCAACAGAAGATCCCACAATGTACTCGCAGAAGAGGTCTTTCTGCACCTCTGTGTTGCTGTTTGATGGGACCCGCTGTCTCATCTGTCTTGGAGCCACTCCCGCCACCACGCTTGCCAAGGAAGACTTGAGTGACGGTCTGCTTCATCTGATGGGTTACTACTATGCCCTGCACCTCACATATCCAAAAGTGTGTGGCAACCCTTCTCTCTGTCATTCAGACAGAAGTGCTACAGGACACTATCCATGAGTGAGACACCACAGCCTCATACAAAAAAGACCATGGCAGAATGGAAAGATTTTATTGGGGAGTAGAGCTGTGTACTAGGCATAGGTAGTGATACACTCCCCTGGTAGTTGTAACTTGAGGGTGGGTGGGAGTCTGTTGGAACAAACATGTTATCAGGATATAGCAACACTATATGCTGTCCCCATGCTGTTTTTTTGTTTTTTTGTGTGTAACTGAGTGTCAGGGAATCTGAATCAATATTCAATAATGATGACGGTGAATATTGTAACAATTGTTACTTGCGTTCTAGAAATGATTTCTAGCCTGTTCTTTCTCAATTTAAGTGTTTATTTCTTAGATATATTTTGCAGTGTGTGGACACCGAGGGGAGCTCTAGAATTGGCTCATTCAACTGACCAACGAGCCAATCAGCAGCGGCGTCACAGGCCCTCCTCCTTCTTTGTTCTCTCTCTCACTTTGACTTCGGCACTGGACAGCCAGGTTTGTGGAGGGAAGGTTGGAACAAGGTAAGGACAGGGTACCCCATACATTCATGTACGTAGAGTCACTAAGTCTTAAACTCACCAGGTTTGTATCGCTTATCGATAACCGTAATGCCATACAAGTCTATGAGGGTCAAAGGTCAACTTTGTCCTAGGGACATGGAGCCACTTTCAGGTTCATCAGGATCCTCCTGGACACACCCACGCCAAATTTGGGGCTTCTAGCCCATGAGGAACCCCAAAACCCTCACTCTAATTCCAGCCTCATCGCTAAACCCTAATGCAGTGCAAGTCTATGAAGGTCAAAGCTCAACTTTGTCCAAGAGACATCAAGTGTTTTTTCATGAATCATTCATCAATGTTAAGAGTTTGCTTTGTGGAGAATTCACAATAAAAATACATTGACACTGTCAAGATGGACTCAAGCACTATTATTGAACTATACTGTATTTTTAGAGTGATGTGAAGCTTTTGACAAGCGCTGCGCAAAGGAGGCCCATTTGTTTTTGTTTTTTTGAAGGGGGCCCAAAATTCCTGGCGGCGCCCCTGAGCGGGCATCTCCAGCACTAAGGCAGTGGAGCTGCCGGCCACGAGAGAAGAATTAACCAGTCCATTGAAACCATTTGTTTGGTCTAGTTAGTGGCAACAGTCCTTTGAGGATCTTAAGTGCCTTCTCAGCTGTAACCCTTTCGTGTCTGCTCCAAATTTTTCCTCATTGGCTAGAAGCCCCAAATCTAGCGTGGGCGCTTCTTGGGGGCTCCTGATGAAAAAGCAAGTGGCCCCAAGTCTCTAGGACAAAGTTGAAATTTCACCCCATAGACTTGTATGGCATTAGGGTTAGGGTCCAAGAGTACACATACACATTTTCTTTTGCTTTATTGATTTAAGCTCATCGTCTCCAGCTGCAAAGGTACAGAAACCTTTCTGTGTTTTGATGTCGTGTGTGAGAAAACATCACTTTTTTCTGTAAACTTGTGTTATCATTGTCCTTCATTGGAAATGACACAATCTTTCATTTCATTGTTCAGATGCCGAACACCGAGGCATTCCGTCGCTCTCTGGCCATGAAACGACGCCTGGAGCAAAAGCGGGATTGGACACCTTTTCCACCTCGGAAGGACTTTGAACGTCGTGAGTACTTCCACGTTCATGATTTCATGTTCTGCCTGTGTTATGTTGTATTCCAAATAAATCTTACAAAAACATATTTAGATTTTTCTTTTTTGTCAATTTACACAGGGCGCGGTACTGGTCAGCGACCTGGGTGCGAAGATGGCCCGTTTTGCTCCTGACTGACTAAACAGTGCAAGTTCGTTCTTAAGGCCCAGCAACCAGACAAGAAGGTATGGGTCGTGATTTTGTCAAGCCACGAGTTTCTTTATGTTTTTGTTCTGGTGGTGGGAGACTCACATCTCTGTCCACTTGTGGATGGTTTTGTGTTCTCGCCCCGGGCAACAACCTTGAACACGGGCTTGTAACAGACTCCGCCCAGGATTTTGCTGCGCTACTGGCAACTGTGTTGGACCGCTGGCCCAAGGTTTGTTTATCTGCTGTGACAAACAAATTTGAACACATGAATGTCATCGCCACTTTGTTTTATCAATATCAAGTAATTCCATGATCCATAGTTCAATAACAAGAATATTCATGAATTTATTTTGCATTTTTATGTTTGTTTGGGTTTTTTTTTTTATACAACTATTTTGTAGGTGTTTGTGCTTGACTTTCCACCTCGCCTGACTGTCAAGCCAGAACTACAAACAGCGCTACGTCAATTATATCATCGTGTTGCTGCACGCATGGGTGTGTAAAATACATATTTTTGTTGTATTTTTTTCTCTTCAGTGACACTGTGCTAACAGGTATTTCTTAGAATTGTGTGATTACACAATTGATTATGTGACACTTCTTCCAGGTTTAACATTTGTGTATATGGCCGATCACCTCCCCCTTCGTCAGCTGTACATGGTGGTGTTATGATGGTGTAAGTTTTGCCTTCTTCAGCCTTACTTGCTCTTCATTTGATATGACAAATATGTGTTAACATGTTGTTTTCTGTTTAGGTGCACCTCAGGACTGATTTTGGTGGAGCGTCTGCATGCTGCATGCTCCATCAGCTCGCACCCCCTTCACCTAGGCCAGGGGTGTTGTGTCACAACCAATCATCGCCCAGGGTGTCTCCCAGAGTGGTTGTGACAGGTCCTGTCTACATGCCAGTGTATGGACCTGCTCCTGAATGGACTCTTGTTGGACAGGAGGTTGAGGTAACCTGTTCATCCCTCTTCCCCCCCCCCCCCCCCCCCCCCAATCGTGTATTTGTCAAACAGTGCAACTTTTTATTTTAAAAATGAACACTTATCCTAAGTTGACTCTGATTTCCTCTCCTCTTTTTTATAGACAGTACCAACAGCTGTTGAGACTGCATTTCACACAGACATCCCGTCCAATCCCGTGTGGTTCAGTGAGGCTAAGGCTTAATCTCTCCTGTCCTGTTTGTGGGGGCGCTAATCCCGTAAGAGTCAAGTAGGCTTAAGCAGCGGCCGGTGAATAAGACGAGTTAACAACGGAAGAGCACATGCAAGAACGACGGAAAATACCAACAACGGAAAACAAATCAAAGACCCACCCGCAAGTTACCACTCTAAAGTGTGGACCCACTTTGGCTTTTACGAGACGGATGACGGGAGGAAACTTCATAAAGAATATGCAATCTGCAACAACTGTTTTGCGTAGGTAAAATACAATGGCAACACTACGAATCTGCAGAGCTGCCTGTGTTCAGTCCCGGGAAAGATAAAATCTCTCCCGGGACACAATTTGTCCCGTTTTTTAGGGAAAATGACAAAACCTCATTTAATTTCCGTCTGTGGTCTAGATAGGGTTGCCAACCCTCCCGTAAAATACGCAATTGTCCCATATTTGGCAACTAAAAAGCCTGTCCCATAATGAACTGATGGGGGATGCACTTCACTTTGTCCCGTATATTTTGGGGACGCGTTTATTTATTTATTTATTTTGTCTGCATCATTTTTTTTATTGATTTTCAGAATCGGGGCAGTGAAAGGATTTTTTTCCCTCTTTCATCTTCCCGTCGGTTTGTATATCCCAAGTCCCCAAGTTGAGATAAGACAAGTTGCTACTGACTTTACATTACCAGAAAGCACTGTCCTTGTTTACATGAAAGTTATTAATGTTCATGCACTTTAATATGTTTGCTTGTGCAGTGCACGTTTGTTTGTACATTATACAAAGTTTTGGAATAAATGCAAGATCACAGGCATTTTCCTTTTTATGGGTATTTTTTTCTTTTTCAGTCACATATCGTCTGCAAAATTTCGAAGATATCGAAGATATCGTGTGTCGTGATGTTGTCATTATCGTGGGCCAAATATCGTCACAGTATCGAATCGTGGGTTAGCCGTATCGCCCCACCCCTATTATCAACACAAGATCGCATATATACAGTACATGTACAGTTTAATTAGTGTGTTACTTTGTTTATGAATTCATTTCTTTATGTTCTTCCAGATGTCCAGCCTGAGACGTCGATCAGCACGCGTTGCCTCAAAAACCAAAACACACAAACAAACACAGACATGTTGGTATTTGGGATATGTGTATTTCATTGTGTGCATCTTTGTGATAGGACAATAAATGCAGTTCTTTAAACGTTACTTTGTGTCCTTGTATTTGCAGGTGTGGGCAACACGTTCAACTGTCCACATGACTGAGTCTGCCTCCAGCAATGTCACAGCAGTGCAGCAGGTTTGTACTTATTCATTTCCACTTCATCACCTGTGTGTTTTCTAGGCTTTACACTGATCTTATCGGCTGTATCGGATCGGCCGATATTTGGCATTTTTTGAAACGTTCATGATCGGGCGTCATGTCATGAATCACCGATCCGATTAATGACGTCATGGTCGTGTTGAAACTTTTTTAATCTGTCTCATTTCCTCCAAAGTAGTTTCACAGCATCGACATGTTTATTTGTTTGTATCCGAGTGTTATGTAAATCTATAGATTTGGGTTTACATTGTTTTCAGTTCCTTTTGTCTGCTGTGTGTCC
This sequence comes from Nelusetta ayraudi, assembly GCF_046127955.1. Taxonomy (NCBI): domain Eukaryota; kingdom Metazoa; phylum Chordata; class Actinopteri; order Tetraodontiformes; family Monacanthidae; genus Nelusetta; species Nelusetta ayraudi. The sequence continues at coordinate 434,366 of NW_027466153.1, forward strand.
GTTTGGGCACTAGATGGCGAAGTAGATCCTGTGTTCCCTTTTTTTTGCTTGTTCCAGGTGCGGAAAGGTGATTGGCTGGTGCCAATATTTAAGGAGGAGGACTTCAACACCTCGGTCTCTTTGTCCTTCTCCCAGCTCCCAACCAGAGGCCATGTGCCGCAGCAGCAGCATTCTGTGTTCAGCCATCAATTCTGTTTTGTAATCTATTTCAGTTCCCTTTGTGTCCACGTAGCCCGTAGGGGAGGGAAGCCATTTGTGTTGTGACCCTTTTCTCCTGTGTTTTAGTTGAGGAGGTTAGTTTGACTGTCATTTATTTGATTGTTTTCTTCATAGGTAAGATCCATAAGAGAGCCATTTTGTTTGTTGTTTTGGCCATGCCCTCCCTGACGCCAGTGCAATGATGGTGACGTTTAATAAAAACCATCCTGTGGACGAAGCACCTTTGTCTAATTTGAGAGCTGGGAGAAGGGGGGGAGCCTTTATGTTGTGTCCTGGTTCCCCCTAGGCCGGGGCATAACACCGAGAGCTAATGATTCATGATTCAAAAACCTTCATTTTCGTCTTCGTGCCTCTTCCTGTTTTGAGTACTGTCGCTATGTGACGGACAATAAAGTTTCTTTGAATCTGCAATATATGCAACGCTACAGTACCTCGCGGGGGAACTTTGGCAAAAAGTTTCAACACCACAAATTTAATCAGGCACTTGGAAAAGATACACACGGAGGAGCATGTCGAGTTCAAGAAACACGCGGAGAAAGAAAAAGAAAAGCAAACTCTGAAATGGATGCTAAAGCAAACAACTTTAGACGGTGCTCGTGAGAAGGCAAGGGGTGTACAGAAACAAGTATTTATTGCCCCTAACGTGATCGGATTGGTGATCGGTGATCGGTTTATTTAAACTCACTGATCGGTGATCGGCACAAAAATCGTGATCGTGTAAAGCCTCGTGTTCTGTGTTCACAAGAAAAACGCATATAAAAAAAAGTGGTGCGCAAAAGCAGGGTAGTGACAGAATTAATGCACATTATTGATATCTGTCGCGTGTGTACCTGCACATGCATGCTTATTAACACACGGGTACTGTGGAATATATTTTTTACTCACTTAAAGTGGGAACTGCATTGCACTCAGTGTTGAGCAGCTCCCCCTGGTGTTAAACTGAAGAAGTGCAATACACTCAGGCAAAAGTTGAAGTGCGGCCCATATTCTATTCTATTTATAACATTTGTTGCGGGCCAATTAAAAATGGACTGCGGGCCGCAGTAACCCTAACCCCTGCTCTAAAGCATCGTATTAAGGTGACAGTGTCATTGTATGGGCATTGCGTATGACAATGTCCATTGTTTGTATTATTAATTTACTGCACTACTGTGCTAAGGTGGTAGGCCAAGTGCTAAATCTGGCCTCCAACATGCTTTTTACTCTTTCACAGATGACATACTCATCATTTCGGTTCTGAACAGTCATGAACATGAATCACAAAACATATTTTGTTTTTTGTTTTTGTTTTTTCATGTATCACTTTAACAGAGACAACACCATCTGTAATTACTATGTTTGGTTGTATCCCCTGGCAGGCAAAGATAGATGGAAGAGACATCTCTCTGGGTGGAAAATGGGACTGGCTTGTCTGTGGATGGTGGAGGCTCGCTGGGCTCATCAATCCGTCCATCCATTCACCTTGTTCGTCTCATCTTGACTGCAGCACGCCACTGTGGAGGCTTGACATAACACACATTAGATTAATAACAGAAAAGCAAAATGTGACTTATGGTGTATTATTTAGTGTGCTTCAGTTGTAATTCTCATAATAATGACTGTTTTGCTGGCTTCACACAATATATATAATTGGCCTGTCTTAGTTAAAAGCCCACTCACCACGACAAGGTGAAGGCCAAGAGTGGGAACACAAACACAGACCAGAAACGAACAGGACAAATCCAGACAAGACTACAAAAAACACAAACACAAATATCAATCACTTTGACCACTATCTTTTTTCACAAGAACTTTTATTTCTTTACAAATTGAACCTTAGATTGTGTCACAACAAACTAAATAAACCCTTGAAACAGCCAACAAAACATGAAACAACACTTCATCAATATTATAATGAGTATCCTCATAAATGATTTCAAGATAACTTTGAACACTTTCTCACAAAAACATTTTTACGTCTGCCGTAACGATTTTCAGGGTTTTTTTCATGTGAATATTTTAACATTGAACATGTTAACTGAACAATCAATGTAAAATCCCTTCATTGACGAAATGAAAATGTAAATAACGTGTGTGTGTGTGTGTGTGTGTGTGTGTGTGTGTGTGTGTGTGTGTGTGTGCGTGTGCGTGCGCGTGTGTGTAAATGCCTTTGTAAATATTTGTAATATTTTTTTTTTTTAACTTCCAGGTCAGAACTTGTTTTCCATAATACAAGCTGACGTTTGGTTGTTGTTTTTTTTTTTTAACAATAAGACAAAGCCAGGTGCAAGGAATGGACCCATGTAAAGGTTGTTTTACACAACAGAATGCGACTAACTATTGACTACTAGTACTACTAATAAGACTACTAATAGTACATGAGTACTACTATTCAATCAATACACACAACACACAGTATGGTTTACACTACTGATGGTAAACGTGGACCAGCTTGGTGAATTTATTTCGAACATAATCTTTCTTTCAAGATTCTGTCTCTCTCTTCGCCAAATGGTGCATCCTAATTGTACAATGAATGCTGGGTGCCATTTTTACCAAGGTGTGCACGTGGTTGTCATCCACCGTGGTTTCAAACACGTGGTTGTGCAGCCCTGGGAAAAGATTTTTGCCAGCACTGTAGCTTAGGACTTCCTTTGTGATAGCTGTTGCGAAGCCATGACCCTTGGGAATCCTGCCTGGGGATGTTTTCAAAAGTCTTGTGTACAAATAGTCCTGTACAGACAGCAATTATTCCTGCTGATGGCTTCTGCAAACCTCCCTTGTTTTTCAAGAGAAGGAAGGGACGGACTGTGGAATCAGATGTTAGTGCGTCATGGCAAGGAATGCAGTTATGTCTAACTTTATTTTTTTTTGACTACAAAGCCAGAAATGTAAGTGATAACAGCCTCTTTGTACTCAGACACTATTTCTACATTTGGGCAGATGGGATAATCATGCTCAGTCTCGGGTTGATCAACAGGTTTTTTTTTGTGTACACACATCGACAGGTGCAAGAGAAAGGGAGGAACTTTCAGGGAGGAACTTTCATTTTTTTTAGTTCTGATGAAATAAATAGACCAATCATTTCATTACTTTGTCTGCTTTCCGAAGAGGTTATTAATTAAAAAATATGTGTGGCAGTACTGTTATGGTCCATAGAGAGTTGCTTCAAAGAATTATCATTTATTATTCAGTGGCACATTGCTCACCTGTTTAATACACAAATAATAGTATAATAATAATAATAATAATAATAATAATGATAATAATAATAATAATAATAATAATAATAATAATAATAATAATAATGATAATCATCATCATCATCATCATTATTATTTATAAAATTTCAAAACATCGTCAGTTGTTCCGTAAAAAATACAGTCATTTCCATGTTGAATTTTGTACGGTTCGTGAGCGCGCACGTCTGTCAGTGACGGTCTCCACACTGACACAACTGCGCATGCTCTATTATCCCGTCAATGCGGAAGTCAAAAAGTTTTTGGGAGCCATGCGCTGGGTGAGCAACTTCATTGAAAGGAATGGGACGCCATCTTGGACTCTGGGGGCTTGCCGCACTGTCACGCAGGTTGTGACGTAGCGGGCCGGCGACGCACAGGTATGACGTGATGACTGACAGCTACCATTCGTTCCCGTTTGCAAGAGGATTAAAAACAAACAGACACCATAATGGCATCAAAAAGGAGTTATCCCAACGGTGCGGACAAACGGAAGGAAAAGAAAACTGATCAAGAAAAACTTGCAAAAGGGAAAGGTAAGTTATTTGTTTGTGATGTGGGCTGGAGAGGTGGAGGGGAAACGCTGTTGTCGTCCCCCCCAAGTTTGTTTATTTGTCCTGCTAGCCAGCTAGCTAGCTAGCATCGGATAAATGTTAGCTGGCTGGCTAATATTTCTTCGTCATGAATCAGCGTTTTTGTTTGTTTTATGAAAGTTGACCATGTCCTGCCAAGTTGGCCTATCCTGCCATGGGAATGACTGATTGACTCCACACCCGTTTATTCACATTCTAACAGGGAGGGCGGGAGGGAGGGTATGTTGTAGTTGTTGTTGTAGTCAGTCCCCTGTTATTGTTCAGTGGAAGTTGTCTCTCACATATTTGACTCTTAATGTTATTTTAGCCTTAACTTAGGATGAATTTACTAAGCTTAGTTTGTATTTTGTAGGCCCTTAATTAGAAATGTGCTACTGTTTTATAATTCAAAGAAATATTTTATGGAAATACTTTATTTGGCATGGTGTTGACTATTTTAGACTGTTGTGGCAGTGGGTCATTTATCTTAGTTTTATTACTTTAACTAGTACAGTGTGTAAAGTAATGCCAAAAACTCTTAAAAATGACAGTTTTGTAATTGGGTAAAAGCTTTAAAGGGACACTGCAACCATAATGTTTAATTTAAAAACAAATGAATTTTTAATTTTCCTATATTACTGCAACATCACTGTAATAATAAAATAGGAAAATGCGCTTCTGATCTGTTTTGCTTGATGATCTAATGAGCTTTGTCTCTGCAGGAGCAATTCTAAAATATGTTGGCGCTCCAGACATTGAGCCAGAGGGATCTCCCGAACATCCTGACCAGGAAGCTCCAGGACCAACACGTTCCTCAGAAGCTCCTTCTGTCCAGGTGAATAATGTGTGTTATTCTTAGTAGCTAAGCTGATAAGTGTGGGATGAAACTAAGGCAATTAAGCATTATTTTGATTGTTGGTTTGCTTTTTAGTGTTGCACTTGTTGGTTTGTTGGATTTTCTTATTTAAAGTAAGCATATTTTTTTTTTATGAATACTCAATCTGTTGTATTTATTGACATATAGAGGATTCTTTTCCTAGTATTATAGTGTTTGTTTGTTTTTAAATCAGTTTAACTTGCCTGAGTTGCTCAACTGAAGATGTTTAATTTTACCTGTTGCCTGTTTTGCTTACTAGGTGTAATAGATTGTGGAATCTTAGTAGACCTTAGTAGACGCACACTGCTGAGAGTGGCAGCAATCAGCTCTGATGACCGTGGTGCTTGTAAATAAGGCAAATGCGCCATCTAGTGGGATGCAGCATGTTTATTCGTGTTGGAGCAATGACAAGTACTACTAACAAAACAAAAGATGCACAGGGTAAAAAAAATAATCATAAACTCAAGCCAAACAAAGATAACAGATGGGCATAACTGTAACATTACATAGTAATGATTACTAGTACTACCAAAATATATATATTTTACTTTTCAACTCCAACTTGAACTATTCATCCCCCTTTTTCAGCAGCCATTAAGACAAAAGGATGACACTTATGCATTGCATCAAACTGTGATGCACAAAATCAATTAAATTAAATCAAAACAATAAATAAAGTGTGCATTAAACAGGGGGCAGTGCAATACAGTACAGGACTCAACTGATATAGTGCAGTTAGGCAGTATAGCCTATAACAGCTGTTCAGCATCCATAGTAATCCACAGTCAGTGCCATAATCATCCAGTCAGTGTCATATTCATCCATAGTCAGTATAATATATATGATATCGCGCAGACCCTCGTCCTCCACCACATTAATTGGCCTGCAAGCCGTAGCCACACCCATTTAGCCCCCGCTGTTGAAAGTTGGCGTGTGGTGGACGCGGCCAGCGGTCTCCGTGCCACACCATCCAACGTGGTTTGCTTTACCTCAGAAGGGGGCGGAGGGCTCTCCGCGTCAGCTGTATGCTTCGCAGACAAGTGAAACGTAAGACTGCTCGTACTCTGGTGGAAACTAAATACAGCTTTACAGTAAATGCATATCACTTTTGTCCTGTCAAGACTGCCATCTGGCAGGGTTTTGAAGTGGAACTTTCCATTTACAATTGACGCCTTATCCATGTTAGTCCTTCCTAGTGCTCATCTACGCTCAGTGTCTTTTTCTTTTTTTTGTTGTGCTTACAAGCCGGCTGCAAGCGTGTGACTGTGTACTGTGAGTCAATTCATTTCCCGTTTCCACAATCTACGGAGCGGCCAAAGGTTCAAAAAGCACTTTAATTAATTAATTGAATTAATTAACTATGTGGCAGGTGGGTTTGCCCCCACCTTCGCGTCATCAATCACACCTGCGCCGGAGTGCAATCTTTGCGTCCCTCAGTGCGTTTACATGGTACTAGAGAAATTTGAATTATTGCCTTCGTCCGATTCTGATCGGAGTTTGAGAACTCCGATTGGAATCGGAGAACTCCGATTGAGACACCCAGATAATGCAATTGGAATTCTAATTTCTCGGCCATGTATACGCCTTAGTCGGATTATTAACTGGACAACGCAAGTGCGCACGCGCCACCGCACAACTACGTCGTCTTGTTAGACGAAACAGACAAAACAGACGGCGCAAAACAACCAGCAAACGCGAATACGAATGTTGACATTTGGAGAGAGGATGAGGCCGGGGCGATGCTTTCTCTTCTAAAAGAGATGGACATATTAAAATAACACGCAACGGAGACCTTTTTAAAAAGGGTAGCGCAGCAAATGCAGGGCTCCGGCTTTGCGCAGCCCTGAACAAATACGTATTCCTTTGTATTTATATTTCTACCTTTTCGTTCACATTTTTTGTAAGTTAGAAGAATTTCAACTTTGTAAATAAAAGCACAGCAAAGAGATGTTTTTCTGATTTGTTTTCATTTCGATAATTTCGCTGTTATTCTGCTGGAAACGGCGTGCAGCGGCACAAGCTTCCTCCACGGTCGGCACTTTAATGAGCGTGTGTATAACTGAAGACACCGTTCCTTTGCAAAACCTGTACACAAACTCTCCCACCAGTCTGCTCCGAACCCGCATCCAACAAGAACGAGAGTTTGGGGTCCGTGGCGACGGCACAAAGCGTAGCATCGAAGACATTGTGTTGTTTTAGCCCTCCAACAGCAAACAACGTTCTTGTCTCATGGTTATCTTTTAAAATAACCATGAGCACAAGAAATAGGGTACAGCTTATCTGCAAAGTAAGTAACACGTACATTATGAACTGTCATTCTATATTGTAATGATGTAATATGTCAACCGAAAGCAGCTGACCAGCTGAAAAGGCTCACTCCACCCCCTACTGTTGGGAGGAGGACACGTTCCCGTCAGTAATTCAAATTTCTCAGCTGCATGTATAGGGGGACAAGGTGTGAACTCCGATTGGACGAGAAAACCAAATTATTGCTTAGTCCGATTAAGCTCTTCCTGCAACTCCCCAGGTGGCATTGTCCCCCCAATTTTCCTTTATACCCACCATCTGAATTGTCTCCACCTCTGCCAGACCCTCCCCCTCGCCACATCTAGTCTTTTTTTGATAGGCTGCCCTCGCTATTAACCTCCCTCTCATCACAGCTTTAATTGTGTCCCACAGTATGGTAGTGTCTACTGGACTATCTATGTTCTCCTCCATAGAGCATTTAATCTCTTTCTTAACCTCCTCCAGTGTTTTTGGATTATTTAGCATACCCACATTTAATCTCCAAAGTGTGTTTTTCTTCCTCTTATTTAGACAAATAATTAGGTAATTAATACTGTGTCAGTACAAGTCAGTCGTTCCTATTTTACATTCCTCTATTCTGTATCTGTCTGTAATGTTAATAAAAAAAATAGTCCTCTGTAACGGGTGGAGGTCCCTCCAAACATCAAACATCCCAAGTTCGGCTAGAGAGACGTTGACAAGTTTCGACAGGCGGGTCTGACTTCTGTTGCCATTAGTTGTGTCGAGTTTAGCTTTTAAATCATGTTGATTTAGCTCTTGTTGAGAGAGATGTGTTTCCTGTAGATCAGGCATGGCCAAACTACGGCGTGTCTCTGTCCGGCCCGCGTGAAGGCAGTCAAAAATCTAACCTAACTTAGAAATGACACTTGAACCTGCAATGAGTATTTTAGTCGTTCTAAATGAGTCCAACGTTAGAAAAAAAGGAGCGACCCGGACTTCCCACAGTCTCTTTTCTATTAACATGGGAATTCAATTTGAATAATTTGTCAACTAAAAACACCGGTCATACTAGAACATCCCTACCAGCTTTCTTCCCTGTATTCTCTGAATTTAATCAAAGAATCTTTGAAACTCTTGTAGCTTTTCTCTGGCTCGTGTCGCTGCTGATGCGTAGCCCCTCCAGGATCCCTCCTTGCACTGCCACTCCGTCGTAGTGCGGGGCACCGAGTGCCGCAGGCCCCTCCGCACCCGTCGCCACCGCCGTCTTCTCCGCCAGGCCGCGTCTCGCCAATTCCTCCTTTACCTCCTCTGCGCTGTTGTAGGTTCGAGTTCCCGTATCCCAGTGGGTCCTCATCTTGGTGAATGGCGTCTGGAAGCGGATGCCCTTCTCCTTCAGGATTCTTTTAGCAGTGTTGTACTCCTTTCTCTTTTGGACCATCTCTGTCGCGTAATCCTGATGGAATGACGGTACTTTATTCCCCAGTTCTATTTTCTTTGTCCATAGCTCTCTCAGGACCCTCTCTTTGGTAGTAAATTCCAGAAAGTTAACAATGATGGGTCTCGGTTGGGCACCGTCCGCTGGCTTCTGTGCAAATGAGCGGTGTGCTCTCTGAATTTGGAAATTAAAATCTGCTGGCAGGTGCAGTTCGCTTTTCAGCAGGTCTTCCACAAACTTGGCCACAGATTCTCCCTCCTCTCCTTCAGTGACTCCATAGATACGTAGGTTGTTTCTCCTCGGCCTGGACTCCAGGTCAGTTAACTTGTCCTGAAGAGCTTTTTGTTCTGTGATATGACCAGAGCGTCATTAGCTTCCTGTGCCCAACGTTCTAGCTTTTCAATCCGCGACTAAGCCTCGTTGATCTTGCCGGTCTGGAGCTCCTGTTCGGTGATGACTTTCGCAAGTTGTTGATTTATTTCATGTTTGAAGTCGTCCAAGTCTTTTTCCCCAAATTCTTGACCTGCAGTTTCAAGCAAGAAGATCCTTCATCGATAGTGATGTTCTGAAAGAACAGGACAAGGCCAACAAAGATCCTGGATGCATATCCATGTGTCAAGGATCTTTATCGTGTAAGTGATTAACTTGTTTTGGTTTATGATGAAAAGCAAGCATTTTTGCAGATTTTAACATTGACTTGCATTATAGGCGATGAATGAGCTGCGGCGCATTCTGGATAAGGGCAACAGAAAATTCATTGATGAACTAAAAAAAGAGATGGGAAGACTTCTGCACCAATGTGTAATTTTATGGTGTTTGGAAAAAAAATGAAGTGATGAAGCCACGCATAACGCTGGTTGTAGTTCAGTAGAGTCATTTTGCTGTGTCTCTAATTGACTGTGTAGCTGTTTCCTTGGACATAGGATGGTTTATGTTGCGCTGAATGAATAGATGCAGAATGGTAATACTCTTCATGCTGAAAAAATAAGATTTTTTTTGTGATCAACACAAACCTAATAAGACTCATTTTTAGGAAGACTAACTTTGAACTCAAAGTTGATTTGTTCTATTCCAGTGGAATATTCCATCGCGCTGCTCAGGGCACTCCCCACACTCTTTCCTTCACCAAGTCCACCACCGAAGAAGCTGGGACATGCCAGTGAGGCACTGCTTCATGTCATTCAGGTGAAAGTTTGTTTGCATTTTCTCACATTCAACACTTCATAGTTCCATGCATGGATGTGGCATTTCCTTCTTCTTTTTCTTTAGCCAACAGAAGATCCCACAATGTACTCGCAGAAGAGGTCTTTCTGCACCTCTGTGTTGCTGTTTGATGGGACCCGCTGTCTCATCTGTCTTGGAGCCACTCCCGCCACCACGCTTGCCAAGGAAGACTTGAGTGACGGTCTGCTTCATCTGATGGGTTACTACTATGCCCTGCACCTCACATATTCAAAAGTGTGTGGCAACCCTTCTCTCTGTCATTCAGACAGAAGTGCTACAGGACACTATCCATGAGTGAGACACCACAGCCTCATACAAAAAAGACCATGGCAGAATGGAAAGATTTTATTGGGGAGTAGAGCTGTGTACTAGGCATAGGTAGTGATACACTCCCCTAAACATGTTATCAGTGGTGATAGGAACACAACACTATATGCTGTCCCCATACTGTTTTTGTTTTTTTTGTGTAACTGAGTGTCAGGGAATCTGAATCAATATTCAATAATGATGACGGTGAATATTGTAACAATTGTTACTTGCGTTCTAGAAATGATTGCTTGAGATTGTTTTAAGATGCAATGCCTTTGTGACGTTTTTATTACAAGGCAGTGAAGGCACTATCAGCAATTTAAGTGAATAAATAGTTGTTGACAATATTAATTCTGTTTGATTAATTATTTTTTTTTGGGGGGGAGTGGGCGTAGGGGGGGGTGGATGCTTTGTCTCATTTTGAGAAAAAAAAGCTCATATTGTGAACACTTAAATTAAGAAGAATTGCACTGTTAGTAGGTCTGGTTTTAAGATCTTTTCATTCAAATTAAGAAAGAAGCAAACGTGAAAAAAGAATTGAGAAGCTAGTATCAAGTTTATTTGACTTAGTACAGTCCTTGGAATGAGTGCTTTACTGTTTATTTCAAGAGTTTTTCCATTCTTCAAATGCCTAGATATATCGTCTTATTTTAAGAAATCTTACCAAGTCTAAATATCTTACTGCATTGGCAGATAATTTGACTTGTTTCTAGCCTGTTCTTTCTCAATTTAAGTGTTTGTTTCTTAGATATATTTTGCAGTGTGTGGACACCGAGGGGAGCTCTAGAATTGGCTCATTCAACCAACCAACGAGCCAATCAGCAGTGGCGTCACAGGCCCTCCTCCTTCTTTGTTCTCTCTCTCACTTTGACTTCTGCACTGGACAGCCAGGTTTGTGGAGGGAAGGTTGGAACAAAGTAAGGACGGGGTACCCCATACATTCATGTACGTAGAGTCACTAAGTCTTAAACTCACCAGGTTTGTATCGCATATCGATAGCCCTAATGCCACACAAGTCTTTGAGGGTCCAAGGTCAACTTTGTCCGAGAGACATGGGGCCACTTTCAGGTTCATCAGGATCCTTCAGGACACACCCACGCCAAATTTGGGGCTTCTAGCCCATGAGGAACCCCAAAACCCTCACTCTAATTCCAGCCTTATCGCTAACCCTAATGACAAGTCTATGAGGGTCAAAGGTCAACTTTGTCCTAGAGACATGGGGCCACTTGCTTTTTCATCAACAGCCCCCAAGAAGCGCACACGCCAAATTTGGGGCTTCTAGTTCTTGAGGAACCCCAAAACCCTAACCCTAGTTTCAGCCTTATCGTTAACCCTAATTCAATGCAAGTCCATGGAGGTCAAAGGTCAAATTTGTCCCAGAGACATGGGGCCACTTTCAGGTTCATCAGGATCCTCCAGGACACACCCATGCCAAATTTGGGGCTTCTAGCCCATGAGGAACCCCGAAACCCTCACTCTAATTCCAGCCTTATCGCTAAACCCTAATGCAGTGCAAGTCTATGAAGGTCAAAGCTCAACTTTGTCCGAGAGACATCAAGTGTTTTTTTCATGAATCATTCATAAATGTTAAGAGTTTGCTTTGTGGAGAATTCACAATAAAAATACATTGACACTGTCAAAGATGGACTCAAGCACTATTATTGAACTATACTGTATTTTTTGAGTGATGTGCTTTTGACAAGCGCTGCGCACAGGAGGCCCATTTGTTTTTGTTTTTTTGAAGGGGGCCCAAAATTCCTGGCGGCGCCCCTGAGCGGGCATCTCCAGCACCAAGGCAGTGGAGCTGCCGGCCACGAGAGAAGAATTAACCAGTCCATTGAAACCATTTGTTTGGTCTAGTGAGTGGCAACAGTCCTTTGAGGATCTTAAGTGCCTTCTCAGCTGTAACCCTGTCCTGTCTGCTCCAAATTTTTCCTCATTGGCTAGAAGCCCCAAATCTAGCGTGGGCGCTTCTTGGGGGCTCCTGATGAAAAAGCAAGTGGCCCCATGTCTCTAGGACAAAGTTGAAAATTCACCCCATAGACTTGCATTGAATTAGGGTTAACAATAAGGCTGAAACTAGGGTTAGGGTTAGGCTTAGCTGAAATTAGGGTTAGGGTTTCGGGGTTCCTCAAGTACTAGAAGCCCCAAATTTGGCGTGGGCGCTTCTTGGGGGCTCCTGATGAAAAAGCAAGTGGCCCCAAGTCTCTAGGACATAGTTGAAAATTCACCCCATAGACTTGCATTGAATTAGGGTTAACAATAAGGCTGAAACTAGGGTTAGGGTTAGGCTTAGCTGAAATTAGGGTTAGGGTTTCAGGGTTCCTCAAGTACTAGAAGCCCCAAATTTGGCGTGGGCGCTTCTTGGGGGCTCCTGATGAAAAAGCAAGTGGCCCCATATCTGTAGGACAAAGTTGAAATTTCACCCCATAGACTTGTATGGCATTAGGGTTAGGGTCCAAGAGTACACATACACATTTTCTTTTGCTTTATTGATTTAAGCTCATCGTCTCCAGCTGCAAAGGTACAGAAACCTTTCTGTGTTTTGATGTCGTGTGTGAGAAAACATCACTTTTTTCTGTAAACTTGTGTTATCATTGTCCTTCATTGAAAATGACACAATCTTTCATTTCATTGTTCAGATGCCGAACACCAAGGCATTCCGTCGCTCTCTGGCCATGAAACGACGCCTGGAGCAAAAACGGGATTGGACACCTTTTCCACCTCGGAAGGACTTTGAACGTCGTGAGTACTTCCACGTTCATGATTTCATGTTCTGCCTGTGTTGTTATCTTGTATTCCAAATAAATCTTACAAAAACATATTTAGATTTTTCTTTTTTGTCAATTTACACAGGGCGCGGTACTGGTCAGCGACCTGGGTGCGAAGATGGCCCGTTTTGCTCCTGACTGACAAAACAGTGCAAGTTCGTTCTTAAGGCCCAGCAACCAGACAAGAAGGTATGGGTCGTGATTTTGTCAAGCCACGAGTTTCTTTATGTTTTTGTTCTGGTGGTGGGAGACTCACATCTCTGTCCACTTGTGGATGGTTTTGTGTTCTCGCCCCGGGCAACAACCTTGAACACGGGCTTGTAACAGACTCCGCCCAGGATTTTGCTGCGCTACTGGCAACTGTGTTGGACCGCTGGCCCAAGGTTTGTTTATCTGCTGTGACAAACAAATTTGAACACATGAATGTCATCGCCACTTTGTTTTATCAATATCAAGTAATTCCATGATCCATAGTTCAATAACAAGAATATTCATGAATTTATTTTGCATTTTTATGTTTGTTTGGGTTTTTTTTTTTTATACAACTATTTTGTAGGTGTTTGTGCTTGACTTTCCACCTCGCCTGACTGTCAAGCCAGAACTACAAACAGCGCTACGTCAAGTATATCATCGTGTTGCTGCACGCATGGGTGTGTAAAATACATATTTTTGTTGTATTTTTTTCTCTTCAGTGACACTGTGCTAACAGATATTTCTTAGAATTGTGTGATTACATAATTGATTATGTGACACTTCTTCCAGGTTTAACATTTGTGTATATGGCCGATCACCTCCCCCTTCGTCAGCTGTACATGGTGGTGTTATGATGGTGTAAGTTTTGCCTTCTTCAGCCTTACTTGCTCTTCATTTGATATGACAAATATGTGTTAACATGTTGTTTTCTGTTTAGGTGCACCTCAGGACTGATTTTGGTGGAGCGTCTGCATGCTGCATGCTCCATCAGCTCGCACCCCCTTCACCTAGGCCAGGGGTGTTGTGCCACAACCAATCATCGCCCAGGGTGTCTCCCAGAGTGGTTGTGACAGGTCCTGTCTACATGCCAGTGTATGGACCTGCTCCTGAATGGACTCTTGTTGGACAGGAGGTTTAGGTAACCTGTTCATCCCTCTTTTTTTTCCCCCCCAATCGTGTATTTGTCAAACTGTGCAACTTTTTATTTTAAAAATGAACACTTATCCTAAGTTGACTCTGATTTCCTCTCCTCTTTTTTTTATAGACAGTACCAACAGCTGTTGAGACTGCATTTCACACAGACATCCCGTCCAATCCCGTGTGGTTCAGTGAGGCTGTGCTGTTGGACCACATGGAGACCGTCGTGGAGTCATCTGGCAGGGTTTCCCCAGCTGCCACGGTAACATTCACACAATTATTCATACACTTATCAACTAGGGGTGGGTGAAAAAAAAAATCAATATTGCAATATATTGTTGTGCTTTCTGTCGCAATAAATAATCGATACACTGACGGCAAATATCAATATTTTTTTCCAAACACCACCTATCCACCTGTCCCGGGAAAGATAAAATCTCTCCCAGGACACAATTTGTCCCGTTTTTTATGGAAAATGACAAAACCTCATTTAATTTCCGTCTGTGGTCTAGATAGGGTTGCCAACCCTCCCATAAAATACGCGATTGTCCCATATTTGCAAATAAAAAAGCCTGTCCCGTAATGAACTGATGGGGGACGCACTTCACTTTGTCCCGTATATTTCGGGGACGCGGTTATTTATTTATTTATTTTGTCTGCATCATTTTTTTATTGATTTTCAGAATCGGGGCAGTAAAAGGATTTTTTTCCCTCTCTCATCTTCCCGTCGGAAGATATCGTGTGTCGTGATGTTGTCATTATCGTGGGCCAAATATCGTCACAGTATCGAATCGTGGGTTAGCCGTATCGCCCCACCCCTATTATCAACACAAGATCACATATGTACAGTACATGTACAGTTTAATTAGTGTGTTACTTTGTTTATGAATTCATTTCTTTATGTTCTTCCAGATGTCCAGCCTGAGACGTCGATCAGCACGCGTTGCCTCAAAAACCAAAACAAACAAGTGACATGTTGGTATTTGGGATATGTGTATTTCATTGTGTGCATCTTTGTGATAGGACAATAAATGCAGTTCTTTAAACGTTACTTTGTGTCCTTGTATTTGCAGGTGTGGGCAACACGTTCAACTGTCCACATGACTGAGTCTGCCTCCAGCAATGTCACAGCAGTGCAGCAGGTTTGTACTTATTCATTTCCACTTCATCACCTGTGTGTGTTTTCTAGGCTTTACACCGATCTTATCGGCTGTATCGGATCGGCCGATATTTGGCATTTTTTGAAACGTTCATGATCGGGCGTCATGTCATGAATCACAGATCAATGACGTCATGGTCGTGTTGAAACTTTTTTAATCTGTCTCATTTCCTCCAAAGTAGTTTCACAGCATCGACATGTTTATTTGTTTGTATCCGAGTGTTATGTAAATGTATAGATTTGGGTTTACATTGTTGTCAGTTCCTTTTGTCTGCTGTGTGTCCGTTTGGGCACTAGATGGCGCAGTAGATCCTGTGTTCCCTTTTTTTTGCTTGTTCCAGGTGCGGAAAGGTGATTGGCTGGTGCCAATATTTAAGGAGGAGGACTTCAACACCTCGGTCTCTTTGTCCTTCTCCCAGCTCCCAACCAGAGGCCATGTGCCGCAGCAGCAGCGTTCTGTGTTCAGCCATCAATTCTATTTTGTAATCTATTTCAGTTCCCTTTGTGTCCACGTAGCCCGTAGGGGAGGGAAGCCATTTGTGTTGTGACCCTTTTCTCCTGTGTTTTAGTTAAGGAGGTTAGTTTGACTGTCATTTATTTGATTTTTTTCTTCATAGGTAAGATCCATAAGAGAGCCATTTTGTTTGTTGTTTTGGCCATGCCCTCCCTGACGCCAGTGCAATGATGGTGACGTTTAATAAAAACCATCTTGTGGACGAAGCACCTTTGTCTAATTTGAGAGCTGGGAGAAGGGGGGGGGGCTTTATGTTGTGTCCTGGTTCCCCCTAGGCCGGGGCATAACACCGAGAGCTAATGATTCATGATTCAAAAACCTTCATTTTCGTCTTCGTGCCTCTTCCTGTTTTGAGTACTGTCGCTATGTGACGGACAATAAAGTTTCTTTGAATCTGCAATATATGCAACGCTACAGTACCTCGCGGGGGAACTTTGGTAAAAAAAATTCAACACCACAAATTTAATCAGGCACTTGGAAAAGATACACACGGAGGAGCATGTCGAGTTCAAGAAACGCAGCGCGGAGAAAGAAAAAGAAAAGCAAACTCTGAAACGGATGCTAAAGCAAACAACTTTCGACGGTGCTCGTGAGAAGGCAAGGGGTGTACAGAAACAAGTATTTATTGCCTCTAACGTGATTGGATCGGTGATTGGCACAAAAATCGTGACCGTGTAAAGCCTAGTGTTTTCCTTTCTATGTTTATTGGCATAAAATCACATCTTTCTCATTTTAATCAGGTGGAGGCGACACCACAGATGACCAGAGCTGTGCTCGTGGTTCCTGTGGCTCCCGTGGTTGCCAGCACCAAGCCAGAGGAGGCCAGCACCGTCCAGGAGGCAACACAGAAGATCAACTAAGCTAAGGAGGCTTTTCTTTCTTCTTCTGTTGCCTTTGACTGCTCCGCTCGTTCTACGCCTCGCACATGTGATTTGTGATCCATCATCAGTTAGTACTAGTGAAGATGCAGTGGCAGATCATGGCACTGGTGTTAGATTAGCCACAGGTGGAGAGCTGCTGACGTCACTTTCCTGCGCCGCGCGCTTACTTTGAGATTGCGATTTCGTTTTCGAGTTGTGGTCACTCTTGTGCAGGGCAGGACCACGAAAATTAAAAAGCAATGCTCTCAGTTTTCTTTTTGATTGTGTCATAAAAGGTGCGACACGAATAAGAAAATGAAAATGCATATAGCAATATTTATTAATGATTTTAATTATGAGTCAAATAATGCAGCTTCGTTCTTAAAATGAAAAAGCATTCTGCTATTGCTTTTTCATTTTTGAATTTTACATTTCATATTGAATTTTGGTAACTCTTTGCTGGTGCATGTTTTGAAAATTAAATCTCAAATGTGTTTTCCTTCATTTGAATTAAGTACAAGAATGAGCAGTCATGAATAAGAAAATGAAAATGTAGTTTGGATTATTTATTAACCATTTTCTTTATGAGTCAACTAATGCAGCCACGTTCTTAAAATGAAAAAGCATTTCTGCTGTTGCTTTTTCATTTGGATTATGGTAACTGTCTGCTTCCACACTCCAGTGGTTCTGCACATTAGTATAAATAGAGTGATTCTCTATCATGACATCACAGGACGGCGGCACTCTGACAGATTCCATGAACCTGGACACTGATGATCCAGACTCCGGTCCAGATGACACAAGAGGCCACAGTGGAAACGGGTCAGAGCATGGACTGGCTGCTGAAAGGATACAGGTAGGTGGCGCTGTCATCCCAAGTTGTGTGGTGTGGAGGATCGGGGCCAAAGTTCCAGATGCTCACAGATGTGACTGTGGATTCAGGAGGAGTGTTTGAAGGCTGGACTCCCAACAGTGATTGGCTGCTGAGGACCTCTCA
The DNA here is from genome assembly GCF_046127955.1 of Nelusetta ayraudi. Classification (NCBI taxonomy): domain Eukaryota; kingdom Metazoa; phylum Chordata; class Actinopteri; order Tetraodontiformes; family Monacanthidae; genus Nelusetta; species Nelusetta ayraudi. The sequence continues at coordinate 451,878 of NW_027466153.1, forward strand.
ATCACAATAAGGTTTTTTAGTGGCTGTGAGACTGAAAGTGAGTGAACATCATTAAATAAAGAGCTCCTGCAGGGTCCCAATTTGACAAGTACACTGCTAGGTGTGCTGCTTCGTTTTCGCCAAGGCCCTGTAGCATTCATGACTGACATTGAGGGAACGTTTCATCAAGTAAGAGTTTCCAACCAGGATGTAAACTTCTTACGCTTCCTCTGGTGGCCAGATGGGGACATTACAAAGGACCTACAAGAGCACAGGATGCTGGTCCACATCTTTGGGGCAGTGTCATCCCCAAGCTGTGCTTCATTCGCCCTGCTGAAAGCAGCTGACGACAATCAGCATGACTTCCCAGCCGAGGTTATAAACACTGTTTGTCAAAATTTCTGCGTGGATGATTGTCTAAAGGCCGTCAGCACGGTGGAACAAGCAATACATCTGTACCAGCAGCTAACAGACCTGTGCGGTAGAGGTGGATTTAAGTTCAATAAGTGGGTGAGCAATCATCGCTCGGTGCTGGCCGCCATTCCTGAAGAGCAGAGAGCTAAAGAGGTAAAAACACTTAACCTTGACAGAGACCAGCTCCCTATGGAGAGGGCCCTTGGAGCTCAGTGGGATGTACAGCAAGA
>NW_027466153.1:457500-475000 GCF_046127955.1 Nelusetta ayraudi
TTTCTTATTTAAAGTAAGCATTGTTTTTATGAATACTCAATCTGTTGTATTTATTGAAAATATAGAGGATTCTTTTCCTAGTATTATAGTGTTTGTTTGTTTTTAAATCAGTTTAACTTGCCTGAGTTGCTCAACTGAAGATAAATGATTGAGATGAATGATTAATTTTACCTGTAGCCTGTTTTGCTCACGAGGTGTAATAGATTGTGGAATCTTAGTAGACCTTAGTAGACGCACGCTGCTGAGAGTGGCAGCAATCAGCTCCGATGACCATGGTGCTTGTAAATAAGGCAAATGTGCCATCTAGTGGGATGCAGCATGTTTATTCGTGTTGGAGCAATGCCAAGTACTACTAACAAAACAAAAGATGCACAGGGTAAAAAAAATAATCATAAACTCAAGCCCAACAAAGATAACAGATGGGCATGACTGTAACATTACATAGTAATGATTACTAGTCCTACCAAAATTTCTCTATTTTACTTTTCAACTCCAACTTGAACTATTCATCCCCTTTTTTCAGCAGCCATTAAGACAAAAGGATGACACTTATGCATTGCATCAAACTGTGATGCACAAAATCAATTAAATTAAATCAAAACAATAAATAAAGTGTGCATTAAACAGGGGGCAGTGCAATACAGTACAGGACTCAACTGATATAGTGCAGTTAGGCAGTATAGCCTATAACAGCTGTTCAGCATCCATAGTAATCCACAGTCAGTGCCATAATCATCCAGTCAGTGTCATATTCATCCATAGTCAGTATAATATATATGATATCGCGCAGACCCTCGTCCTCCACCACATTAATTGGCCTGCAAGCCGTAGCCACACCCATTTAGCCCCCGCTGTTGAAAGTTGGCGTGTGGTGGACGCGGCCAGTGGTCTCTGTGCCACACCATCCAACGTGGTTGGACTGCTCGTACTCCGGTGGAAACTAAATACAGCTTTACAGTAAATGCATATCACTTTTGTCCTGTCAAGACTGCCATCTGGCAGGGTTTTGAAGTGGAACTTTCCATTTACAATTGAAGCCTTATCTATGTTAGTCCTTCCTAGTGCTCATCTACGCTCAGTGTCTTTTTCTTTTTTTTTGTTGTGCTTACAAGCCGGCTGCAAGCGTGTGACTGTGTGCTGTGAGTCAATTCATTTCCCGTTTCCACAATCTACGGAGCGGCCAAAGGTTCAAAAAGCACTTTAATTAATTAATTAATTAATTAACTATGTGGCAGGTGGGTTTGCCCCCATCTTCGCGTCATCAATCACACCTGCGCCGGAGTGCAATCTTCGCGTCCCTCAGTGCGTTTACATGGTACTAGAGAAATTTGAATTATTGCCTTCGGCGCGAAACAACCTGGCAAACGCGAATAAGAATGTTGACATTTGGAGAGAGGATGAGACCGGGGCGATGCTTTCTCTTTTAAAAGAGATGGACATATTAAAATAACACGCAACGGAGACCTTTTTAAAAAGGGTAGCGCAGCAAATGCAGGGCTCCGGCTTTGCGCAGCCCTGAACAAATACGTATTCGTTCGTATTTATATTTCTACCTTTTCGTTCACATTTTTTGTAAGTTAGAAGAATTTCAACTTTGTAAATAAAAGCACAGCAAAGAGATGTTTTTCTGATTTGTTTTTATTTCGATAATTTCGCTGTTATTCTGCTGGAAACGGCGTGCAGCGGCACAAGCTTCCTCCACGGTCGGCACTTTAATGAGCGTGTGTATAACTGAAGACACCGTTCCTTTGCAAAACCTGTACACAAACTCTCCCACCAGTCTGCGCAGAACCGGCATCCAACAAGAACGAGAGTTTGGGGTCCGTGGCGACGGCACAAAGCGTAGCATCGAAGACATTGTGTTGTTGTAGCCCTCCAACAGTAAACAATGTTCTTGTCTCATGGTTATCTTTTAAGATAACCATGAGCACAAGAAATAGGGTACAGCTTATCTGCAAAGTAAGTAACACGTACATTATGAACTATCATTCTATATCATAATGATGTAATATGTCAACCGAAAGCAGCTGACCAGCTGAAAAGGCTCACTCCACCCCCTACTGTTGGGAGGAGGACACGTTCCCGTCAGTGATTCAAATTTCTCAGCTGCATGTATAGGGGGACAAGGTGAGAACTCCGTTTGGACGAGAAAACCAAATTATTGCTTAGTCCGATTAAGCTCTGCATGTAAACGCACTGATTACACCTGCGCCAGAGTGCAGAGTGAAAGCAGCTCTTTTAAAAACAAGCGCAGGCTGGAGTCAGCACTCTGTCCTCTGGCGTGTCCACGCTGAGAACTCTGTCCTTCGCAGTTCTTAGCATTTCGGCTAGCAATCCCAGAGCGGGCTGGGCCATAAGCACAGCCGGAGGAGGAACCCTGGCGGGTGCCCGTTCATCGGGAGGTGGCGCTGTGTGTGCGTGATCGTTGTGCATTCACCGCTTGGCTGTTAAAGCCGGAGCCCCCCCCCCCAGTTGAACACCGGTGCGCCGAGACGGGTACTGGAAGGACGCTGGTCTCAACCCCCTGCCTGGGTGCAGTCGCTCCGTCTTCCTCTGTTTTCGCCATTCCCCTCTGTTACTGTTGCGGTGGCGATGTCCAATGTCGCAATCAATTGCCGCACCAGTCTAGCCGGGTAACAGCGGTGTCACCACCACAACGCGGACACTTTTCCTTTGATTTTGGTTTATTTGGTTTAGACAATTCAGTTTGTCTGTTTCTTTTGTTAGCGTAACCACTTTCTTTGGTTGGTTTTCTTTTCTTTGTTTTGTTGTGAAATTTTGGTGAAACTTTGGGTTTTCTATTGAGTAGCGATTTTGTTATAGTTTGATTTCCTTTTTTAGTTCATTAATATCTTGTTCCATAGTGATCGTTACCTTTTTGTTTTGGGTTTTGGTCCTGTGTGTGTGTGTGTGTGTGTGTGTGTGTGTGTGTGTGTGTGTGTGTGTGTGTGTGTGTGTGTGTGTGTGTGTGTGTGTGTGCGCGCGCGAAGAATAAATAAAAGTTTTCCTTTCGTTCTAACTGTTTAACGCTTGCCTGGGTGTCTCAAGGTATTAGTATGTTAATTTTGTTCTCTTTTCTTTAGGACAGGAGTTGGCGTAGCGTGAATTTTGGTTTGTAGTGATTCCCTTAGCTTTGTTTATTCCCTTTTTTGAGTTTTCTTTGGTTTCTTTGGCCCTGTTCCCCTTATTTTCTTATGTTGAACAGTCTTTTTGGTATGGTACTTATTTCCTTGACACTCAGGCAGCTAAACCTGGTCTATTTTAAATTGTTGTCAAATAAAGCTGTTTCATTGGAAGTCCGTCTCGTCCTCTTAAATTTCAAAGCGTAACGAACCTGTGTAGCCCGAGGAATTTTATTATAGTTTATTTCCTGGGGTGCAACTCCCCAGGTGGCATTGTCAGGCAACCCCCCCCCACCCCCCCCCAATTTTCCTTTATACCCACCATCTGAATTGTCTCCACCTCCGCCAGACCCTCCCCCTCGCCACATCTAGTCTTTTTTTGATAGGCTGCCCTCGCTATTAACCTCCCTCTCATCACAGCTTTAATTGTGTCCCACAGTATGGTAGTGTCTACTGGACTATCTATGTTCTCCTCCATAGAGCATTTAATCTCTTTCTTAACCTCCTCCAGTGTTTTTGGATTATTTAGCATACCCACATTTAATCTCCAAAGTGTGTTTTTCTTCCTCTTATTTAGACAAATAATAAGGTAATTAATACTGTGTCAGTACAAGTCAGTCGTTCCTATTTTACATTCCTCTATTCTGTATCTGTCTGTAATGTTAATAAAAAAAATAGTCCTCTGTAACGGGTGGAGGTCCCTCCAAACATCAAACATCCCTAGTTCGGCTAGAGAGACGTTGACAAGTTTCGACAGGCGGGTCTGACTTCTGTTGCCATTAGTTGTGTCGAGTTTAGCTTTTAAATCATGTTGATTTAGCTCTTGTTGAGAGAGATGTGTTTCCTGTAGATCAGGCATGGCCAAACTACGGCGTGTCTCTGTCCGGCCCGCGTGAAGGCAGTCAAAAATCTAACCTAACTTAGAAATGACACTTGAACCTGCAATGAGTATTTTAGTCGTTCTAAATGAGTCCAACGTTAGAAAAAAAGGAGCGACCCGGACTTCCCACAGTCTCTTTTCTATTAACATGGGAATTCAATTTTAATAATTTGTCAACTAAAAACACCGGTCATACTAGATCATCCCTACCAGCTTTCTTCCCTGTATTCTCTGAATTTAATCAAAGAATCTTTGAAACTCTTGTAGCTTTTCTCTGGCTCGTGTCGCTGCTGATGCGTAGCCCCTCCAGGATCCCTCCTTGCACTGCCACTCCATCGTAGTGCGGGGCACCGAGTGCCGCAGGCCCCTCCGCACCCGTCGCCACCGCCGTCTTCTCCGCCAGGCCGCGTCTCGCCAATTCCTCCTTTACCTCCTCTGCGCTGTTGTAGGTTCGAGTTCCCGTATCCCAGTGGGTCCTCATATTGGTGAATGGCGTCTGGAAGCGGATGCCCTTCTCCTTCAGGATTCTTTTAGCAGTGTTGTACTCCTTTCTCTTTTGGACCATCTCTGTCGCGTAATCGTGATGGAATGACGGTACTTTATTCCCCAGTTCTATTTTCTTTGTCCATAGCTCTCTCAGGACCCTCTCTTTGGTAGTAAATTCCAGAAAGTTAACAATGATGGGTCTCGGTTGGGCACCGTCCGCTGGCTTCTGTGCAAATGAGCGGTGTGCTCTCTGAATTTGGAAATTAAAATGTGCTGGCAGGTGCAGTTTGCTTTTCAGCAGGTCTTCCACAAACTTGGCCACAGATTCTCCCTCCTCTCCTTCAGTGACTCCATAGATACGTAGGTTGTTTCTCCTCGGCCTGGACTCCAGGTCAGTTAACTTGTCCTGAAGAGCTTTTTGTTCTCTCAGTGATATGACCAGAGCGTCATTAGCTTCCTGTGCCCAACGTTCTAGCTTTTCAATCCGCGACTCAGCCTCGTTGATCTTGCTGGTTTGGAGCTCCTGTTCGGTGATGACTTTCGCAAGTTGTTGATTTATTTCGTCTTTGAAGTCGTCCAAGTCTTTTTCCACGTCGTTCCTCAGTGTTTCTCCAAACGTGCGAAGGACTTCTTTTGATTCCATTTTTAAATCCCGTATCTCCTTGCTAATAATTTCTATGTCCGAGCCCTTTTTCGCGTCGTTAGTCACGAGGAGTTCGTTTCGCCATCTCTCTCTGTTTCAGAGGAAGCTGGTAGTTCCGCCATATTGTCTGTTACCGTGTTTCTGTTTTGGTTGAATCGAGTTTTCCTTCCCATTCCAACGTTCCCCTGATCACTTTGTAGTTAATATGATATCTGACAATAGTTATTCAAGTTTTCGGGGAGTTTTTACCCTGGATGGTCGAGAGCCCTGGTGTCGCGCAGTCTACTGCTTTATGGCCAAACCAGAAGTCCCTTCCCTCTAGCCTTTTCAAGGGGGAGGTGGCTAGTCTCGGCTCTTGTGGGACAAGAAGCAGAAGGCGTGTCCGATCGGGGGGGAAGATGAGATGACATTTTTGTGGGTCAACACAAACTCATCTGCGAGGACAGCAGCCTTGGACAATGACGACACTTTCTGTTCATTCAAGAATATTACCACCTTCTCTGGCAAAGAGTCTTTAAAATCTTCTAAAAGAACGAGCTCACGGAGTGACTCAAAGTCATTTTTGACATCATTAGCTGCACACCATTTATCAAAGAGGTTGCTTTTCTCCCATGCAAACTCGACAAAACTTTGACCACTAGATTTTCTATGGTTCCTAAATTTTTGCCGGTAGGGCTCAGGAACAAGCTCATAAGCAGGAAAAATTGCTTCCTTTACAACATCATATTGCAGGCTGTCTTCTAAGAAAAGAGCAGACACCAACTCCTGTGCTTTTCCCACCCGCTTGCATTGGAGAAGGACAGGCCACATGTCTCTTGGCCAGTTGAGTGGCGAAGCTATTCGCTCCAAGGCACTGAAGTATGAATCAACTTCTGCCTCACGAAATGCTGGCACCAGAAAAATGTTTTTACTGGGGCTGGGCAACGATTAAAAATTTTAATCGCAATTAATCGCATGATTTACCTGATCAATCACGATTATTCACGTCGTATACGCAAAAGCCAATAATGAATTTAAAAGAAGTCTTTCATACACTTTAATTTAAATGTTCTGCCATATAAACGAAAGCACCATAACATTTATCGTCCAAACACTTAACATCAGCACTTTACACAGAAACATTTTTAATGTAAATCTAAAGTTAAAAAAAATGCAAATACAAAATTAAAGCTTATTGCCAATGCCAGGGCATTACTGTTATCCTGTTCCTTATGAAAAATAAAAATAAATCTACCTCCAAAATCCTGAGCCACAATAATAACAGGCAATTTCTGAGGTAACAGCAGAAACATTTTTCTTTTATCAGGGAGCAGCATAACCAGTCTGCGTTCCCTTGCAAATGTCCCAGTTAGAAAGGGTGAGGCACAAAAACGTTCACTTTTGGGTTTTTCTTCACAGGGGACTAGAATGTAAAGTCCACATTTATACTGGAGTTCCTTTGGAGAATCTCACTCAACTCAGTGCAGTTTGTCAGTTCCTGGAACTTGATGGCCAGTTATTTTAAATGTACTGCCATATGAATTAAAGTGCCATAACATATACTGTGCAAACACACTTTTAACATCAGCATTTTTGAACAATTAGCAGCTAAGAAAAAAAAATAGTGTAAATTTAAACTCAACTTAAACAATGTTATCAAAGCAATACAAAATTAAAGCTGTAAGCAGCGTTTGCGGGACTGAGCCCACCTGGCCACTGCCTGCAGTGACGTCCGCCACCTGGCCACGAGCCCCCGACACCCGCCAACGCTTCCCAACGCCTGGCGATTCCGCTCTGAAACCTGCCGATGCCCCCATTACTGACGCCGACGCCTGCTGATGACACATCAAGCACTGACTTGACATTACTGACTTGACATTTAGAAACATTTGATTTCTAAATGTGATTGATTACTGTATCATTTTGGAGATAATAAGCCTTAAAGTTGGCTTTTTGTTTTGTTTTGCGACAGCTCCAATATTCCATGTTTACTGTACAATAACATCAAATTGCTCCATAAGCTGTCAATGGTTGGTACAGTTGACCTCAGGACAACCTTGAATATATCTTCTCTTAATATTCTTGAATATTCTCACTTAATGTACCAGCTCCTTCCTGTAAACATGATATGTACAGTTAGTTATTCTTTGTTTGACGCAAGTGTTATATTAAGTTCCTACTATCTGTACCGGTACTTCTTGTTAATTTGAAATAAACACTAACGGCATAATGTCAAAACAAAAACCGAACAAGTCAAAGATCATAAAACAAGGAGGCTTTGTACTAAAATATGAATAAAATATAAACAGGGAGTTGTCTAATGTCGTCAAGGAAGCCAACATTACGTTACCTGTTGATCAGCATGTTGACTCAGAAAATCCTCTGGCTCCTGCTGCGACATTTCATTTGGGGCGACGGTTGTGACTTCACTGCTGGTCCCGTGAGAAACTCAAATCGGTTCTTCACGTTTGTTGCGTGGCATGGGTTAGGACATTGAGAGGCATTATAGTGTGGTTGTGTGCACCAAATCGGACTCGGCTTCTAGCTCGATAGCCGTGCATAATTTACGCAAACGCAATGCTCTGTTTACGTGAACTCACGGAGTCCGATTCCTTGCACGTGCTCATCTCGACTCGATGGATTTATGAACTTGATGACAAGTGTGTATTTTGTATTGGATTGATGTACTGCAATTCTAGTCATGTGAACAAGCAATTAGTATTCCTAGTTATATGTGGCATGACGAAATACTGTACTACCAAGTTTGTATTGCAGTATCTTCAGTTTATGGGGTAGAGGGTGCTCAAATTGGATTGATTGAAGATGTAGTTTAGGTACAATTTGCTTGTTTTTATCAATATTTAAGTTGATTGCAGTTCAAGGTGGCACAATCCTATCAGATGTTGTCATTTTGTCACGAAGAACACTGGTATTTGTTGATTATTACCATAAGTACCACCATGTTGCAGGCATTGTGGTTACAAGTTTCACTCCAATTTTGATTGTTGTCTGTATGACTAGCAATCCGTTGAGCTGTCTAGGGTTATCATTCAGATAAGGTGTCACAACTTTTAATTGCATGGGAACTTTGGGATCCATAACAGATGGGCATTGTAAAAAAACGGATCTTGAGTCGGAAGGCTAGCTTGTCCTAATTGTGACCTTAATATGATGATTTTTTTTCCCCTGCCAGATTGAGGAGAAATGAAATGGACATCCAAACCGGGGCCAATAATGGATGAGCTGGATGATGTCACAGTATCAATTTTAAATGGTATGTCATGTGTATGATTTGTCCGCTAAGTAATTAAAATAACTGTATGCTGACACTGATTTCAAAAAGAAGTATTTTACAAATTTGAGACAAAATGTCTAAACTGAATTGCATTTACAATTAATTCTGATAACAGAAATTGGCACAAAACAAACTTGGTTTGACTTGTCAAGTTGAATTAAATTCATTAGTTAAAAAATGTATGAGTTGTTAAGTGTAAAAGGTTTGTTCATGATTGGACTGTCTTTATAGCTGCCAACATCGATGAAGTCTTGCTCCACACCCTCAGTCGTGATGATTTGAGAGACCTTTTTCCTGGACCAGAACACTTTCTCAGGAGGAAACGGATTTGGGCCCTTATTAGTGTAGATGTGATTGGTTACCTACTTTGCTCTGAAAACATCGAGCATAACACTTTTTTTTTCTTTTTTCCTAATTGTGTCTATTGTTTCTCTCTTGTTCATAATGTTTTGGATCTGGTTTCCTCTCGGCTGAGAATTCCACCGTACCAGACAAGGCTGCCCCGAATGAAGCCAGGAACTGTGTCTTCACCAGGAGGAACATCTCCAATCGTTCCTCAGACATCCACTCCTTTGGTGAAAAGCAGCCCAAAGAGGACCCTACAGCTTCCTGCTCCTCCACAATATGTTGTCTATACTAGACATGGGCAAACCCCGGCCCGCGGGCCACATCCGGCCCGCTGCGTGTCTCTGTCCGGCCCGCGTGAAGCCTTTCATAACCCCCCAACACCGCACCCCCCAACGAAACTTTGTCGGCACGTAACTTTGCCGAGTTAGTGTAGCGCGATAGCGATAGCGTGCTTCCCCCCCGTCAACGAGGTGTAGTTACAGAATTAGTCCGGGTGCAGAATCGTTCCCGGCAGAAGTGACTGCCGATACGGCAACTCCATTGGGACATACCTCTACATCGCGTTCGAACGTGATATATGGATAGATCGCGGTACGTTTATAGAGTTGCCGTATGTGACGTAATTGGCAGTCGCCTCTGTCCAGTGGGCGAATGCCAACAACGTCACATACGGCAACTCTATTAGGACAAACTACATCGGTTGATTAAGGTTATCTTTTTTTTTCTGTCAATCCCTGGCGTATTTACAGTACTTTGTATTATATTGTATACACGAAATTCTCTCACAATCTATCTATCTATCACCCGCTAAATAGCGTTTTGACCGTGATCTATCCATATATCACGTTCGACCGCGATGTAGAGGTATTTCCCAATGGAGTTGCCGTATCGGGCAGTCACTACACCCAGAACGATTCTGCACCCGGACTAATTCTGTACCTACCTACAACCCCCCCCTTCCGTGGCCCGCCGACTCGATGCAGGTCTGTCATGTGGCCCGTTGCTAAAAAAGTTTGCCCACCCTCTATACAGACAGTGAGTTGGAGCAAGCTCGTAAGCACTACTTCCAGATGGCCCGCACTGCCAGTGAGGGGAAATGTGTCATGTTCAAAGAGCTGAGATGCAGGCTGGTGAGAAACACTGTCACCAGCATGATTTCTATCTTGAGAGCCAGTCAGCAAGGAGAGGGGGTCTGGTACCCTTCTAAGCATGAAGTCACTGCAATGTCTCAAAGACTAGTGGATTATTATCCCATGCTGAAGGATTAAGACAAAACAATGAAACATGTAAGTGATTATATTATTTTGCGCACTTAGATTTTGAAGCGTGTGGTTATTTTTGGCTGATACTTTTTTTATCTGTGCATGTTCACTTTCCATCTTTATTTGTTCTTTCAATGAGTGAAATTTTATTTACCAAGCGAGCACTTACAAGAATCTTCACAAGAGATTCACCAGAGAGGGGCCACAAGAAGAAAAGGCATCGCATTGACTTCTCAGCAAGTGACCAAGAAGAAGATCATGATGCAGACTCAATTGGTGGATCAACAATTATTTTGTGTCACACACCAGGGCGCAGTTCTGATAATGGCCACACTTCACATAAGTAGAAACATGTCCATTTTAATAATAATGATAATGTATGAAAGCTAGGCAATGTTATGATAGTTTTGGATATCATGATATATGACAGGCATTTTTACATTTGAATTGTCATTTGATATATTTTGATGCTCCAAACAATTTCATCCATTTGACTGATTTACTGATTTGACTCCTCCATTTCATCAGCCAAAGATGGTCTGACAGCACAGGCCAGACATTATCAGACCCTGCAGGAGCTGTACAAGAAACCAAAACCCAACCAAGATGCTGTCTCCCAAATTCTTGACCTGCAGTTTCAAGCAAGAAGATCCTTCATCGATAGTGATGTTCTGAAAGAACAGGACAAGGCCAACAAAGATCCTGGATGCATATCCATGTGTCAAGGATCTTTATCGTGTAAGTGATTAACTTGTTTTGGTTTATGATGAAAAGCAAGCATTTTTGCAGATTTTAACACTGACTTGCATTATAGGCGATGAATGAGCTGCGGCGCATTCTGGATAAGGGCAACAGAAAATTAATTGATGAACTAAAAAAAGAGATGGGAAGACTTCTGCACCAATGTGTAATTTTATGGTGTTTGGAAAAAAAATGAAGTGATGAAGCCACGCATAACGCTGGATGTAGGTGAGTCATTTTGCTGTGTCTCTAATTGACTGTGTAGCTGTTTCCTTGGACATAGGATGGTTTATGTTGCGCTGAATGAATAGATGCAGAATGGTAATACTCTTCATGCTGAAAAAATAAGATTTTTTTTGTGATCAACACAAACCTAATAAGACTCATTTTTAGGAAGACTAACTTTGAACTCAAAGTTGATTTGTTCTATTCCAGTGGAATATTCCATCGCGCTGCTCAGGGCACTCCCCACACCCTTTCCTTCACCAAGTCCACCACCGAAGAAGCTGGGACATGCCAGTGAGGCACTGCTTCATGTCATTCAGGTGAAAGTTTGTTCGCATTTTCTCACATTCAACACTTCATAGTTCCATGCATGGATGTGGCGTTTCCTTCTTCTTTTTCTTTAGCCAACAGAAGATCCCACAATGTACTCGCAGAAGAGGTCTTTCTGCAAGCCTGTGTTGCTGTTTGATGGGACCCGCTGTCTCATCTGTCTTGGAGCCACGGAAGACTTGAGTGACGGTCTGCTTCATCTGATGGGTTACTACTACGCCCTGCACCTCACATATCCAAAAGTGTGTGGCAACCCATCTCTCTGTCATTCAGATAGAAGTGCTACAGGACACTATCCATGTGTGAGACACCACAGCCTCATACAAAAAAGACCATGGCAGAATGGAAAGATTTTATTGGGGAGTAGAGCTGTGTACTAGGCATAGGTAGTGATACACTCCCCTGGTAGTTGTAACTTGAGGGTGGGTGGGAGTCTGTTGGAACAAACATGTTATCAGTGGTGATAGGAACACAACACTATATGCTGTCCCCATACTGTTTTTGTTTTTTTTATGTCAGGGAATCTGAATCAATATTCAATAATGATGACGGTGAATATTGTAACAACACAACATTACTTGCATTCTAGAAATGATTGCTTGAGATTGTTTTAAGATGCAATGCCTTAGTGACGTTTTTATTACAAGGCAGTAAAGGCACTGTCAGCAATTTAAGTGAAGAAATAGTTGTTGACAATATTAATTCTGTTTGCTGAATTATTTTTTTTTGGGGGGGGATGGGCGTAGGGGGGGTGGATGCTTTGTCTCATTTTGAGAAAAAAAAGCTAATATTGTGAACACTTAAATTAAGAAGAATTGCACTGTTAGTAGGTCTGGTTTTAAGATCTTTTCATTCAAATTAAGAAAGAAGCAAACGTGAAAAAAGAATTGAGAAGCTAGTATCAAGTTTATTTGACTTAGTACAGTCCTTGGAATGAGTGCTTTACTGTTTATTTCAAGAGTTTTTCCATTCTTCAAATGCCTAGATATATCGTCTTATTTTAAGAAATCTTACCAAGTCTAAATATCTTACTGCATTGGCAGATAATTTGACTTGTTTCTAGCCTGTTCTTTCTCAATTTAAGTGTTTATTTCTTAGATATATTTTGCAGTGTGTGGACACCGAGGGGAGCTCTAGAATTGGCTCATTCAACCGACCAATGAGCCAATCAGCAGCGGCGTCACAGGCCCTCCTCCTTCTTTGTTCTCTCTCTCACTTTGACTTCTGCACTGGACAGCCAGGTTTGTGGAGGGAAGGTTGGAACAAAGTAAGGACGGGGTACCCCATACATTCATGTACGTAGAGTCACTAAGTCTTAAACTCACCAGGTTTGTATCGCTTATCGATAACCCTAATGCCATACAAGTCTATGAGGGTCATAGGTCAACTTTGTCCTAGGGACATGGGGCCACTTTCAGGTTCATCAGGATCCTCCTGGACGCACCCACACCAAATTTGGGGCTTCAAGCCCATGAGGAACCCCAAAACCCTCACTCTAATTCCAGCCTTATCGCTAACCCTAATGCCATACAAGTCTATGAGGGTCAATGGTCAACTTTGTCCTACAGACATGGGGCCACTTGCTTTTTCATCAGGAGCCCCCAAGAAGCGCACACGCCAAATTTGGGGCTTCTAGTTCTTGAGGAACCCCAAAACCCCAACCCTAATTTCAGCTAACCCTAGTTTCAGCCTTATCGTTAACCCTAATTCAATGCAAGTCTATGGAGGTCAAAGGTCAAATTTGTCCTAGAGACATGGGGCCACTTTCAGGTTCATCAGGATCCTCCTAGACACACCCATGCCAAATTTGGGGCTTCTAGCCCATGAGGAACCCCGAAACCCTCACTGTAATTCCAGCCTTATCGCTAAACCCTAATGCAGTGCAAGTCTATGAAGGTCAAAGCTCAACTTTGTCCGAGAAACATCAAGTGTTTTTTTCATGAATCATTCATCAATGTTAAGACTTTGCTTTGTGGAGAATTCACAATAAAAATACATTGACACTGTCAAAGATGGACTCAAGCACTATTATTGAACTATACTGTATTTTTTGAGTGATGTGAAGCTTTTGACAAGCGCTGCGCAAAGGAGGCCCATTTGTTTTTGTTTTTTTGAAGGGGGCCCAAAATTCCTGGCGGCGCCCCTGAGCGTTCATCTCCAGCACTAAGGCAGTGGAGCTGCCGGCCACGAGAGAAGAATTAACCAGTCCATTGAAACCATTTGTTTGGTCTAGTGAGTGGCAACAGTCCTTTGAGGATCTTAAGTGCCTTCTCAGCTGTAACCCTGTCGTGTCTGCTCCAAATTTTTCCTCATTGGCTAGAAGCCCCAAATCTAGCGTGGGCACTTCTTGGGGGCTCCTGATGAAAAAGCAAGTGTCCCCATGTCTCTAGGACAAAGTTGAAAATTCACCCCATAGACTTGCATTGAATTAGGGTTAACAATAAGGCTGAAACTAGGGTTAGGGTTAGGGTTAGCTGAAATTAGGGTTAGGGTTTCGGGGTTCCTCAAGTACTAGAAGCCCCAAATTTGGCGTGGGCGCTTCTTGGGGGCTCCTGATGAAAAAGCAAGTGGCCCCATGTCTCTAGGACAAAGTTGAAAATTCACCCCATAGACTTGCATTGAATTAGGGTTAACAATAAGGCTGAAACTATGGTTAGGGTTAGGGTTAGCTGAAATTAGGGTTAGGGTTTCGGGGTTCCTCAAGTACTAGAAGCCCCAAATTTGTCGTGGGCGCTTCTTGGGGGCTCCTGATGAAAAAGCAAGTGGCCCCATATCTGTAGGACAAAGTTGAAATTTCACCCCATAGACTTGTATGGCATTAGGGTTAGGGTCCAAGAGTACACATACACATTTTCTTTTGCTTTATTGATTTAAGCTCATCGTCTCCAGCTGCAAAGGTACAGAAACCTTTCTGTGTTTTGATGTCGTGTGTGAGAAAACATCACTTTTTTCTGTAAACTTGTGTTATCATTGTCCTTCATTGAAAATGACACAATCTTTCATTTCATTGTTCAGATGCCGAACACCAAGGCATTCCGTCGCTCTCTGGCCATGAAACGACGCCTGGAGCAAAAACGGGATTGGACACCTTTTCCACCTCGGAAGGACTTTGAACGTCGTGAGTACTTCCACGTTCATGATTTCATGTTCTGCCTGTGTTGTTATGTTGTATTCCAAATAAATCTTACAAAAACATATTTAGATTTTTCTTTTTTGTCAATTTACACAGGGCGCGGTACTGGTCAGCGACCTGGGTGCGAAGATGGCCCGTTTTGCTCCTGACTGACAAAACAGTGCAAGTTCGTTCTTAAGGCCCAGCAACCAGACAAGAAGGTATGGGTCGTGATTTTGTCAAGCCACGAGTTTCTTTATTTTTCTGTCTTACGAACGCAGTTTCTCTTCCCGCAGAGTGTTCTGGTGGTGGGAGACACACATCTCTGTCCACTTGTGGATGGTTTTGTGTTCTCGCCCCGGGCAACAACCTTGAACACGGGCTTGTAACAGACTCCGCCCAGGATTTTGCTGCGCTACTGGCAACTGTGTTGGACCGCTGGCCCAAGGGTTGTTTATCTGCTGTGACAAACAAATTTGAACACATGAATGTCATCGCCACTTTGTTTTATCAATATCAAGTAATTCCATGATCCATAGTTCAATAACATGAATATTCATGAATTTATTTTGCATTTTTATGTTTGTTTGGGTTTTTTTTTTATATATACAACTATTTTGTAGGTGTTTGTGCTTGACTTTCCACCTCGCCTGACTGTCAAGCCAGAACTACAAACAGCGCTACGTCAAGTATATCATCGTGTTGCTTGCACGCATGGGTGTGTAAAATACATATTTTTGTTGTATTTTTTTCTCTTCAGTGACACTGTGCTAACAGATATTTCTTAGAATTGTGTGATTACATAATTGATTATGTGACACTTCTTCCAGGTGTAACATTTGTGTATATGGCCGATCACCTCCCCCTTCGTCAGCTGTACATGGTGGTGTTATGATGGTGTAAGTTTTGCCTTCTTCAGCCTTACTTGCTCTTCATTTGATTTGACAAATATGTGTTAACATGTTGTTTTCTGTTCAGGTGCACCTCAGGACTGATTTTGGTGGAGCGTCTGCATGCTGCATGCTCCATCAGCTCGCACCCCCTTCACCTAGGCCAGGGGTGTTGTGCCACAACCAGTCATCGCCCAGGGTGTCTCCCAGAGTGGTTGTGACAGGTCCTGTCTACATGCCAGTGTATGGACCTGCTCCTGAATGGACTCTTGTTGGACAGGAGGTTTAGGTAACATGTTCATCCCTCTTTTATTTTTTTCCCCCCATCGTGTATTTGTCAAACAGTGCAACTTTTTATTTTAAAAATGAACACTTATCCTAAGTTGACTCTGATTTCCTCTCCTCTTTTTTTTATAGACAGTACCAACAGCTGTTTGAGACTGCATTTCACACAGACATCCTGTCCAATCCTGTGTGGTTCAGTGAGGCTGTGCTGCTGGACCACATGGAGACCGTCGTGGAGTCATCTGGCAGGGTTTCCCCAGCTGCCACGGTAACATTCACACAATTATTCATACACTTATCAACTAGGGGTGGGTGAAAAAAAAAAATCAAGATTGCAATATATTGTTGTGCTTTCTGTCGCAATAAATAATCGATACACTGACGGCAAATATCAATATTTTTTTCCAAACACCACCTGTCCACCTGTCCCGGGAAAGACAAAATCTCTCCCGGGACACAATTTGTCCCGTTTTTTAGGGAAAATGACAAAACCTCATTTAATTTCCGTCTGTGGTCTAGATAGGGTTGCCAACCCTCCCATAAAATACGCGATTGTCCCATATTTGGCAACTAAAAAGCCTGTCCCGTAATGAACTGATGGGGGACGCACTTCACTTTGTCCCGTATATTTCGGGGACGCGGTTATTCATTTATTTCTTTATTTTGTCTGCATCATTTTTTTTTTATTGATTTTCAGAATCGGGGCAGTGAAAGGATTTTTTTCCCTCTTTCATCTTCCCGTCGGTTTGTATATCCCAAGTCCCCAAGTTGAGATAAGACAAGTTGCTACTGACTTTACATTACCAGAAAGCACTGTCCTTGTTTACATGAAAGTTATTAATGTTCATGCACTTTAATATGTTTGCTTGTGCAGTGCACGTTTGTTTGTACATTATACAAAGTTTTGGAATAAATGCAAGATCACAGGCATTTTCCTTTTTATGGGTATTTTTTTCTTTTTCAGTCACATATTGTGACGACCCTGTCTCTATATAACTTGTTGTGGCTCCCAGCTGTTTTCCCATTTCTAGGTAGCGGTGGATGTGGGAGTGGCATCTTCCGATTAGGACACCTGTGCCGATGCCCCCCGCAGGATAAAAGGCCGACTGCGTGTGCCGCTCGGTCTCTTCCCCATTCTCCATCCAGCAGCCATGGGCGTCTGGCCGACTCTCAGCTTCTTCTGTTCTGTTTTGCACCTGACAACACCCCACATCCTATTATTCACTCATCCACACTTACATTACTGATGAATACTGACAAACACACACCATATATTTCATTATTTTGCTTACAATTATCTATTTTGTTATAATAAACCTTTTGATTAAATTAAACGTTACTTTGTGTCCTTGTATTTGCAGGTGTGGGCAACACGTTCAACTGTCCACATGACTGAGTCTGCCTCCAGCAATATCACAGCAGTGCAGCAGGTTTGTACTTATTCATTTCCACTTCATCACCTGTGTGTGTTTTCTAGGCTTTACACCGATCTTATCGGCTGTATCGGATCGGCCGATATTTGGCATTTTTAGAAACGTTCATGATCGGGCGTCATGTCATGAATCACCGATCAATGACGTCATGGTCGTGTTGAAACTTTTTTAATCTGTCTGATTTCCTCCAAAGTAGTTTCACAGCATCGACATGTTTATTTGTTTGTATCCGAGTGTTATGTAAATCTATAGATTTGGGTTTACATTGTTGTCAGTTCCTTTTGTCTGCTGTGTGTCCGTTTGGGCACTAGATGGCGCAGTAGATCCTGTGTTCCCTTTTTTTTGCTTGTTCCAGGTGCGGAAAGGTGATTGGCTGGTGCCAATATTTAAGGAGGACTTCAACACCTCGGTCTCTTTGTCCTTCTCCCAGCTCCCAACCAGCATTCTGTGTTCAGCCATCAATTCTGTT
>NW_027466153.1:480000-490000 GCF_046127955.1 Nelusetta ayraudi
CATTTTAAAGTACTCCACAGGATCCACTACACCGGGCAGCGGATGTTTCAGATGGGCATGACCGCCTCTCAGACCTGCTCACACTGCACAGTTAATGTCCCAGATAATTACCTACACGCTGTATGGCATTGCCCACCAGTAAATAAATTCTGGCACGTAGTATGCACTGATCTATCAGCGCAGGTTGGTTACAACATCACAGCCACTCCTTCTTTTTGTCTCTTAGGGGACCTCAGTGATATCACATCAGATAAGGCAGAATCTCGCATGCTGATCACCTCCTTATCTATCGCTAAGAAAACAATCCTCACAAACTGGAAAACAAAACAACACCTGCACATTGCACAATATAGCAACTTACTGTTAGACCACACTTCCTTGGTAGGAATGTCTGCTTCATCCTATAACTAACTAGTAATCAATCAATAGCTGAGGCTGCTGGTTGATGTGGGCAGCTGTGGTCGTGCTGCCGCGGACCGGGTGCGGTCTGGGGGGAGGCGGGGGGGGGGGCGTGGGAGGTTCGGCTGCTTTGCGGGTTGGTGGGGGGTCGGGGGTTGGGTGGGTGGTGCTCCGGGGGTGGTGCTCCGGGGGGGGGGGTCCCTGGCTCTGGTCTGGGGGCCCCCTTGTTGGTGGGAGGGCTGGTCCGTCCCTGTGTCTGGGGACTGGCGCTGGATCGTACGCGGTGGGGTCGCATGCCTGGGGTGGGGCTGCGCGTTTGCCGGCTACCGCTCCTGTGTGCCCGGGTGGTGCGGTCCCCCTTTGGCTCCTGGATCCCTGTGGTGTCCCCGGCCCCGATGTCGCTGAGGGGGCGCCCTGACCGGGAGTCCCCCCTGGTCACATAATAGGTGTTTTTTTTTCATTTTTAATTTTTTTTTTTTTTTTCCCTAAATTTTTTTTTTATTTTTTTATTTTTTTCTGTTTCGGGGGATTTGTGTCTTGGGTGGTCGCTGCCCGGCCTTCTGGCCTTAAGACCCTCTCCAATCTTAATAGCATTATAGACACTTAGGGCCTGGGGGGGTGGTTCGTGCACTGTGGCCGCCGCCCTGCTCAGCAGCAGTGTGGTTGCCCCAGGGCCTTACCACCCTTCCATTTTAAACGCACCATAGTTCAACACACCAGCAAGTGCACATATACACACACTGACACCCCTACACACAGTGGGGTCGGCCTGCTAGCGGGGGCGGGATCCGGCATCTTTCCCACTCTGGATGGGCCCTGTGCAGTCTGGTGCCCCTGGGGTGCGAGACCGGCTGGGCCTATGGGGACCTCGCCACTTGCGGCGATGCGCCATACTGGGTCCGTAGGGGGGGGGCATCTGGGTGCCCGGGCCTGCCTTGGGTACCGATCCTCCCGGTGGGTGAAGGGGCTGGGTCCTGTCATGGGGATGAGTCCGGTCTCGCTTGCCCTGGGGGGCCCCGTCCGGAGGACGGGCTCTGCTGCCTGTCCGCCCTGGGTGGTGTCCCTTCTCCTTGGGGTATCTGCCTCCCTGTCATCTTGCCCTGGCTCCTCGTGGGGCGGGTGCCCTCCGGTCCGGGGGCCTGCTGCTCCGGGCCTCTTCCTGGCATTGCGGCGGGTGTGCCGTGTCCGGGCCCCCCCGCCTTGGGCTCGTCGCTGGCGTGGGGCGGTTGCGGCCTCGGAGGCCGCACTAATTGGCAGCCTACTTCCAGTGACGTACTTAAACACACCCACTCCCACATTCAGGTACACACACCACCACATCCACACACACACACATACACACACACACACATACACACACACACACACGCACACGCACACACACACACACACACACACACACACACACACACACACACACACACACACAGGAGCAGCAGCTTGAATTGGCTGAGAGCTAAATATCTTCTTATCTTACTGGGTGTAAAATGAATCTGTCCATTTTTTAAATGTCGAAATTTAACATTTGGTTTCTATTTTTTCAGATATTATTTCTGTCAAATTCATTTGAATCAACAGAAGAAGAAAATCAGTGTGTAGTTCAAACTTTGTGCGTCTTTGTGTTCAGTTTTTCTGCTGTAGTTGTGCTTTTCTTTTCATTCCAGATGAATTCCACTCAATTTCCTTTTCAAACCTTGTAGGTGTTGAGTGAGCTGCAGCGCCCCCTGGCTACAAGTTTCATACTGTGACTCTGCCGACCGAGGTAAAAAACCAACAAACTCTGACACTTTGCTGAGGACCTCCTGGAGGAGCTGAAGGTGCAGAACCTTCTCAGGCCTCTCTGAGGAGGAACTTGCGGCTGTCGGTCCTCTGCTGCCCCCTGCTGGTCACGCAGGCCTCTTACACCTCCGTTTGTCTGTTCAGCACATATTACATTTTTTAATGGCTCTATAAACGTCACTGATGAGACGATTTTATGATTCCTGCAGTTAAATTTTTTTAATTCCAAATCTGCAAAAACCTTCTGATCAATGAAGACAGAGTTGATTAAAATGATTTCAAAATTGACCCGTTTGAGAAAAGCTGCACTGTGGCATTGTTTGCATGTTGTTTTAGCTCTCAGTGGCTTCATTTTGCATTTTTCTTAAATGCTTCGTTTAGTGGTCCATTGTGGTCAATGGGACACTGAACATCCGATTTGTGTGCCCGAGTTTTAAGAGGATCAGGTGCGGACATTTTAGCATTTAAATTATTATGGCTTCTTAGCATGGGTACGTAGTACCTCACCTGTCCGTTCTTTTTACAGTGCTTCCTGAACACCGGCACACTACAGCCGCCTGCTAGCACAAAGCTGCGCAGAGCCTCCTCGTTGTTCTCCTCACCTGGAGGACGCTTGGTGATCAAGACCGTTGGCCCAAAACTCGGTCCTATAAGATAAGTGCAGGAACACTGCCGCTTCGCCCGCACTTGATTGTGCTAGCCGCCCCGTACAGACGGTGGACGGTGCATGTTGCTTCCGTCCCGCCTTGGTTTTACTTGTTGTTTTTCCGTTCTCGTTGTGTTTTTCTTTGTTTGCTTACGTCGCCACTGCTGACCCTCAGACAGCAGACGTTACACTATCAAGTCGCCGGTCCAGCTACAGTGGTGTGCGTGCGTGTATGCGTGTGCGTGGTTGGTGGGAACTTGGTTGGTGTGTGTGTGTGTGTGTGTGTGTGTGTGTGTGTGTGTGTGTGTGTGTGTGTGTGTGTGTGTGTGTGTGTGTGTGTGTGTGTGTGTGTGTGTGTGTGTGTGTGTGTAATTGCATTGTTTGTTTGTTTTTCTTGCTATTTCAGTACATGTGACAGATTTTAGGGAACTTTTAGTAACCAACTGTTTATCTTTTCTTTTGTAGTCTCTGAGAGCTGCTGGTGGTGGCGGTGTCCCGGGTGGTGGGCCCCTTCGCGTGCTGTGACCTGGGATTGTGGTTGTTTTCTTCTTTTTTTTTGCACTTCACTTTCTTTGCAGGTGTGTCACGTGTGAGTGGGGTGTTCCTTGTTTTCTTTGGTTCCTCCCCCGTTTGGCCCCCTCATCGGTAAGCCTCAGTTTCTACACCAAGAATAAGGAGCTCAGTAGCTCCGTTTTAAGTGTTGGTCTGTTTGTTCCTTTTATTTTTAAATGTTGAATAAAAGTTGGTTTGATATTTTAAACATTCTGAACCACGTCTCCTACTCCTTCCTCGTAGAACTTACCTGTGTGCCTAATTATTACTTTTGTGTTTAGTAGAACTCCCTGGGTGAAATTCCCAGGGTGGCGTTGTCGGTTCCTTTTCATTTTGTTAAATTCCCAATATTAAATCTTGCTTTATCAGATAGCCATAACCACTCTCATCGCCACAGGATATTTGAGTCAACTGAGTCAAACTGTCGTGTCTACTTCCCAGTCTCAATAAACATGTTCACTACTGTGGCATATCGGACTTTCCCGCCGCGAGTCGCTCGTCAACATACTGCTGTGAAAGAGGGGTGACGTCACAGAACGCGACGTGCATTTAGGTGCTGCTGCGTAAAACTAAAAGATATTCCTGGGCAAATATTCATTTGACAGACGTAAACGAAGTGAAATATGACTTCAATTTAAGTTTGTTTTAGTTTGTTTTTATAAACACACAAAAAAGTTTGAGTTAGTTATCGTTTTTGAAAAAAGTTCTTGACTTCTACTTTAGAGATATTGATGACGGGTTGTTGTATATAAACGGTGTGACTATGTGGTTCGGCAAGCGGTGGTGCTGTCTGTACATAGCTTAGCAAACGGCTAGCGCTAGCACCCCCTTTCAATGCCCGAGTTAAAAGATCCACACGGAGTGTTATGACCCACGGGTGGGTCTAGGTGCCTCTATCTTTGTGTCTGTGTGTGTGTCTGACAGTGGATGACGCCTTGCAGGTGCGGTCCTGGATGTCGGCTGCTGATTGGACGCGCCACGGCTGACAAGGAGGAGCAGTCGAGCCAGCCTGAAGGTCATCCCTCCTCCGCTCCCAACTCTGCAGTTAGTCACTTCTGAAATTGTGTTAGAGCACGCAGCCGTAGGTAGTGATGGCCGATCGAGGCTTTGTTGAAGCTTCGACACTTGTTTCAAAAAATGGTTCATTACTCGAGGCTTCAATGACACAGTGCTCGAGGAGGTCATCTAGTGCTCAATAAAATGAAGTGCAATGGAAACGTGTTCATTGTTTCATCGATTGTTTGGGATTTGATTTGCCATGCATTTTTGTTGGACAACACTACATGCTTGTATGGTTCAATGCTGACACAATAAAATAAAAATGAAAAATAAAGACAATGTCTCTTTTTTGGCACGACTGATTGTAGTAGACTATAGCTCTTATACGTAGCCTGACAGTTTGTGCAATGAATTATATTATATCCTAAAACAAGACTAAATAGCCCATAGTTTAAAGATATGTTCAATAGTAAGTGTTCAGTGGGTCAGATGTCAAATGTGATCTATTTAAAATGTAGAATAGATGAGCTAAATAACACATATATAATACACATTGATGGGAATTGAACCGTCGCCTCAGTCTTGCAAGTCCAAGATTGTCATAATGTACCACAAACCCAAATCACACTCCCTTTTTTTCATCTAAGCTGTTTGAGTAGCGTTAGCACACCGTGATTCCTCATCAACTACAGGCCTACACTTCAAATAATTATGAGAAAAATCCAACGTAAAGAGAGCACTTCCATTCGGATTTAGTCAACATGAAATTTCGTCCTCTACTGACACCTGCTGGTCAAATTGAATAGTTGCAAATATTGTGAAGAAGTTGTCATCTAATTCTAATCCTAAACAATATGGCCATTCCAAGTGAAGTATTAAGACAATTAATCAGGTTTGTACTGCTTGATTGAACACATTCATCCCGTTCCAGTGCACTAAAACCCACTTCCCTTCAGGACCGTGTCAGCGAAGCCAAAACTTCCTTGAGTGACGCTGTTTCCCAGCATGCAATGCAAGCTAGCGATTCACAATACTATTTCATCACAAACATGGATGTAAAAAAGAAAAAGGGAAAAAGGGGAAAATGAAACTTCAGGAACAGCAACCATTGCAATACAAGCAGAACTGGGCCGAAGTTTTATATTATGTACACCATAATACAGCCTTCTGGTGGACAAGCCATACTATTTAAGCCGTGTCCTCCTATGTCACTTCCGTGGGTGGAAGCACATGGTAGAGGTCACCCCTCGGGGCCCTTGCAGGGGATCTGCAGGGCATGTGATTCAGGTGAGTAAATGGAAAATATGGATCAATGTAGTCAGTCGTAACATGAGAAGCTTGCTGGCTAGAATAATGCACTACATGTGGGTGTCACACTTTTTTTTTGTTTTGTATGAGCATTTAAAAAACAACAACAACATATTAATAATATGGATATTGACCATGTATGTTTTGGAGTTCAATGACAGAGGTTAATATATATATATATATATATATATATATATATATATATATATATACATATATATATATATGTATAGAGTCAGCTGCTTTCAGTTGACATATTAAATCTATTGTGATATGGAACGATAGTTCATAATGTACGTGTTACTTGCTTTGCAGATAAGGTGTACCCTATTTCTTGTGCTCGTGGTTATTTTAAAAGGCAGACAAGAACGTTGTTTGCTGTTGGAGGACTACAACAACACTTCGATGCTACGCTTTGTGCCGTCGCTACGGACCCCAAACTCTCGTTCTTGTTGGATTCGGGTTCGGAGCAGACTGGTGGGAGAGTTTGTGTACAGATTTTGCAAAGGAACGGTGTCTTCAGTTATACACACGCTCATTAAAGTGCTGACCGTGGAGAAAGCTGGTGCCGCTGCACGCCGTTTCCAGCAGAATAACAGCGAAATTACCAAAATAAAAACAAATCAGAAAAACATGTCTTTGCTGTGCTTTTATTTACAAAGTTAAAATTCTTCTAACTTACAAAAAATGTGAACGAAAAGGTAGAAATATAAATACGAAGGAATACGTATTTGTTCAGGGGTGCGCAAAGCCGGAGCCCTGCATTTGCTGCGCTACCCTTTTTAAAAAGGTCTCCGTTGCGCGTTATTTTAATATGTCCATCTCTTTTAGAAGAGAAAGCATCGCCCCGGTCTCATCCTCTCTCCAAATGTCAACATTCTTATTCGCGTTTGCCAGGTTGTTTCGCGCCGTCTGTTTTGTTAGACGTCGTAGTTGTGCGGTCATGAGTCGCGAGAGCGAGGCGTGGCGCATGCGCACTCGCATTGTCCAGTTAATAGTCCGATTAAGGCGTATACATGGCAGAGAAATTGGAATTCCAATCGCATTATCTGGGTGTCTCAATCGGAGTTCTCCGATTCCAATCGGAGTTCTCAAACTCCAATCATAATTCGGAGTAAGGTGTTTACACGCACGTGAGTTCTCCGATCATAATCGGACTAAGGCAATAATTCGATTTTCTCTAGTGCCATGTAAAGGCACTGAATGTAGTGGTTCAGACCAGACGCGAACAGGCGCGCGGCTCGTGCCATTCATTTCAATGGAAGCGGAAGCGCCACGAAGCGGAGCGCCGACAAATTTAGCGAGCGAGGCTCCAACTGGTTCACACCAGACGCGAACAGCTCCGCGACGGTCGACAAGCGCTTCTGCTCAGCTGCAGTCTTTTTTTCACTCCCACTTGAGCTTCTTCTTTTTTTTCTTTGAAAAAAAAAAAAAAAAAAAAAATCATTTTCATCATCGCCCCCCCTCGCCCCGTAAGCCAGCCCGCTCCGTAGTTTACTTTCGTGTGTGTGTGTGTGTGTGTGTGTGTGTGTGTGTGTGTGTGTGTAAATAAATAGAAACACGCACTCAGGTGTCCATCTCAAGACAAGACCTCTTTCATAATGATCATTGACTGGCATCTCTAGGATCAAGTCTTCCTCTGTGTGTGTGTGTGTGTGTGTGTGTGTGTGTGTGTGTGTGTGTGTGTGTGTGTGTGTTTAATCTCTCTCGCACTCTGATACAATGTACTGACGAATATAACATACAAATATGATATATGATCGAATTTGTCATTCGTTTTTTATTTTGAAATTAGTGTATTTTGAAAATTCACCGGATTTTCTCGTTTTTATTGAGCGACTTCCTGTACTGTAGACGAGGATCGCTCGCGGCTCGCGCACGAAATAGAGCAGACGCCGAAACAACAAATGCATGCCGCGCAACCACCACATTGATTAACGTGGGCGCCGAATGGAAGCGCTCGGCGGCGCTTCGCTTCCACGTCCAGTGAACTGACGTTAAATGCATGGCGCGATCCGCGAGGGGAGCCGCGCGCCTGTTCGCATCTGGTGTGAACTACTACATTGATTAACATGGGCGCCGAATGGAAGCGCGTGGCGCTTCGTGGCGCTTCCACGTCCAGTGTGAACCGGGCGTTACGTTGCTCGGAAAAATGTGTCGCCTGATTTATTAAAAAATAAATCGGTGTTCCTTCGGCGCGCCTGGGAAACTCTGAAATTATGAATAACTTAAGCTCGTTTTTGTCCCATTTGCCTGCATCAGCCCGTCATGATATTGTTAAATTAATTGAGAGCCACCCACTATTGTTTTCTGACCACCCCCGCCGTACGTCAGTTTTGCACCATGACTTAGAAGTAGAGGGACATGCCACAATTAAGCAAGCACGCACACAGAGTCAATTCTGGGAAGTTAACAATAAAGCTTTGGCTCTCCTTCTGACAATGGCCATCTTGATGTTAATTTGGGGTCAGGTTTTTACAGACCATAATGCCCTCGTAGATGCGGTGGTCTCTGCTCCTGCAAGACTTCAATCTCCAGATTTGCCACAGGAAGGGGGGTTGATAATGTGTTGGCAGATGCATTATGATGTGGACTAGCTGCGGAATTCTTATTTCGGGCGAACTGAGCTGTTTTTCTTGTTTAGTTTTGTTTGTAGGTATGTTAATAGGGTTTAGTTCTTAAGGGAGGGGGTGATATGACCCACAGGTGGGTCTAGGTGCCTCTATCTTTGTGTGTGTGGATGACGCCTTGCAGGTGCGGTCCTGGATGTCGGCTGCTGATTGGACGCGCCACGGCTGAGAAGGAGGAGCAGTCGAGCCAGCCTGACGGTCATCCCTCCTCCGCTCCCAACTCTGCAGTTAGTCACTTCTGAAATGGTGTTAGAGCACGCAGCCGTAGGGGTGGGCTGCCATTTTCTTTGTTCCCTCTTTTCTCCTGTTTATTAAGTATGTAGGGAGGTTAGCCTTTCTGTATTTGGGTTCTCTTTCTTTCTTTAGTTAGTTCTTAAGGCGAGCTAGTTGGAGTTTGGTTTATTATTTTGGCCTGGGCCCACCCTGAAGCCTTTGCTGCCCACCGGTTAAGTTGTTTTGTTTATTTCATTTACTGATTAATAAAATGTTTTTTGTTGAAACTGCCAACTGCAGTGAAAAATTAATGAGGCTTGGGAGTGGGGGAAGGTGTCCCACACGTTGCGTCTCGGTCCCCCTCGACGGAACGTAACACAGAGTTTTCGCCATGACAGCAGGTTGAGCTCCTACCGTGTTACAGGTGACGTCGTCACGTTAGCCTGTTCCATCCCTGCTAAATTCTTTAAAGAACTACCATTAGTAAACTTTTAAATTATAATACGCTCTACACTAATTGTAATTTCCTGCCCGTGGTTCTATATTGCAACAGTTGACGGCTCATATCAGCAGATAAGCAGCAACAATCTGGGCATTGCGGGTGATTCATAAATATGTAATTTCTTATTAATTAGCCCATAAGTGTTGTACACCAGTGTGACACCAAATGCTTGTTGCTGACAGCAGTGAAGAAATGACACTCTAGTGGTTCTGCACATTAGTATAAATAGAGTGATTCTCTATCATTACATCACAGGACGGCGGCACTCTGTAAGATTCCATGAACCTGGACACTGATGATCCAGACTCCGGTCCAGATGACACAACAGGCCACAGTGGAAACGGGTCAGAGCATGGACTGGCTGCTGAAAGGATACAGGTAGGTGGCGCTGTCATCCCAAGTTGTGTGGTGTGGAGGATCAGGGCCAAAGTTCCAGATGCTCACAGATGTGACTGTGGATTCAGGAGGAGTGTTTGAAGGCTGGACTCCCAACAGTGATTGGCTGCTGAGGACCTCTCAATCACAATCAGGTTTTTTAGTGGCTGTGAGATTGAAAGTGAGTGAACATCATTAAATAAAGAGCTCCTGCAGCGTCCCAATTTGACAAGTACACTGGTAGGTGTGCTGCTTCGTTTTCGCCAAGGCCCTGTAGCATTCATGACTGACATTGAGGGAACGTTTCATCAAGTAAGAGTTTCCAACCAGGATGTAAACTTCTTACGCTTCCTCTGGTGGCCAGATGGGGACATTACAAAGGACCTACAAGAGCACAGGATGCTGGTCCACATCTTTGGGGCAGTGTCATCCCCAAGCTGTGCTTCATTCGACGACAATCAGCATGACTTCCCAGCCGAGGTTATAAACACTGTTGGTCAAAATTTCTACGTGGATGATTGTCTAAAGGCCGTCAGCACGGTGGAACAAGCAATACATCTGTACCAGCAACCAGCTAACAGACCTGTGCGGTAGAGG
>NW_027466153.1:495000-565000 GCF_046127955.1 Nelusetta ayraudi
AGGCAATTAAGCATTATTTTGATTGTTGGTTTGCTTTTTAGTGTTGCACTTGTTGGTTTGTTGGATTTTCTTATTTAAAGTAAGCATTTTTTTTTATGAATACTCAATCTGTTGTATTTATTGACAAATAGAGGATTCTTTTCCTAGTATTATAGTGTTTGTTTGTTTTTAAATCAGTTTAACTTGCCTGAGCTGCTCAACTGAAGATGTTTAATTTTACCTGTAGCCTGTTTTGCTCACGAGGTGTAATAGATTGTGGAATCTTAGTAGACCTTAGTAGACGCACGCTGTTGAGAGTGGCAGCAATCAGCTCTGATGACCGTGGTGCTTGTAAATAAGGCAAATGCGCCATCTAGTGGGATGCAGCATGTTTATTCGTGTTGGAGCAATGACAAGTACGACTAACAAAACAAAAGATGCACAGGGTAAAAAAAAATAATCATAAACTCAAGCCCAACAAAGATAACAGATGGGCATAACTGTAACATTACAAAGTAATGATTACTAGTACTACCAAAATTTCTATATTTTACTTTTCAACTCGAACTTGAACTATTCATCCCCTTTTTTCAGCAGCCATTAAGACAAAAGGATGACACTTATGCATTGCATCAAACTGTGATGCACAAAATAAATTCAATTAAATCAAAACAATAAATAAAGTGTGCATTAAACAGGGGGCAGTGCAATACAGTACAGGACTCAATTGATATAGTGCAGTTAGGCAGTATAGCCTATAACAGCTGTTCAGCATCCATAGTAATCCACAGTCAGTGCCATAATCATCCAGTCAGTGTCATATTCATCCATAGTCAGTATAATATATATGATATCGCGCAGACCCTCGTCCTCCACCACATTAATTGGCCTGCAAGCCGTAGCCACACCCATTTAGCCCCCGCTGTTGAAAGTTGGCGTGTGGTGGACGCGGCCAGTGGTCTCCGTGCCACACCATCCAACGTGGGTTGCTTTACCTCAGAAGGGGGCGGAGGGCTCTCCGCGTCAGCTGTATGCTTCGCAGACAAGTGAAACGTAAGACTGCTCGTACTCCGGTGGAAACTAAATACAGCTTTACAGTAAATGCATATCACTTTTGTCCTGTCAAGACTGCCATCTGGCAGGGTTTTGAAGTGGAACTTTCCATTTACAATTGACGCTTTATCCATGTTAGTCCTTCCTAGTGCTCATCTACGCTCAGTGTCTTTTTCTTTTTTTTGTTGTGTTTACAAGCCGGCTGCAAGCGTGTGACTGTGTGCTGTGAGTCAATTCATTTCCCGTTTCCACAATCTACGGAGCGGCCAAAGGTTCAAAAAGCACCGTGTGCGTTAATCGCGGCGTTGAAAAAAATTGTCGGCGATAAAGCGACGTTGACACCCTTACTTTTTATATGAAGAAACCGATCAAATTTTTCCAACCAATTGTTCGCCACTTCTTTGAACTTGTGGATGAATGCTGTGCATCCCACATGGAACGCCAACCTTCCTCTGATATTTCCATGCTTAGTTTTTTCTGCCATTTGGCTTTGATGTATCCTGCGTTTGTTGCTGTTCTGTTTCTGAAGGCCCTGATAGATTTTAGAAATGATTTTTCTCTTCATCTTTTTACAGGCTTCGATCAGAATATCTATCACTATATTGCCCTCTCCAGATGATGTTGGTTTGATTCTTTTATCATAGTAATCTCTTAATTGCATGTATCGAAAGAAATCTTTGTTTCCTCGTCCAAATTCCTTTTTCAACTCTCCAAAACTTTTTAAAACCCCCTTGTGAACGAGTGTGCATACTGCAGTTATACCCCTATCTCACCATCGTCTGTACTCAATGTCTGTGGTTCCTGGTTCAAATCTGGGATCAAGAGAAGGCCACATTAGTAGTTTCCCTCCATATGGTTTTCTTTTACCATCTTACTCCAGATAGCCGGTGTGTGCTTAATAATTTCATTTTGGCTTTGTTGAGCTGATTTAGTTCTTATGTCTCCTACTATTGCCAGTGTGAGAGTCATTTCTCTGCCGGCCTCTATCTATTTCCATCGTGCCTGATATTGAGGGCAGCATGTACACACCAAGAACTTTACCTGAGCTGTGGAAAAGTATTGTTTGAGATCAGGCAAGGACGACCCTCCCTCTTCCTTTTGCAGCTGGAGTGTCTTATATCTGATCCTCGGTCTCTTTCCGGCCCAAATAAATCTAGATATGAGTTTGTCCCAGTGTCTGAATTGTGATTCTGGACTCATATGTGGGATGGATTGGAAAAGGTACAGCAGTCTTGGTAGTACATTCATTTTTATCACTTCAATTCGTGTCTCAAAATCCATATTAAAGGCTCACCATCTTCCCAAATCTGTCTTAATATTATTGATAATAGCATTCTAATTGATTTCAAACCTTTTCAAAAGATCTTTTGCCAGTAGCACACCCAAATATTTGATAACCTTGGAATTCCATTTGATTTTATATTTTCCTCTAATTTCTCGGCCTGGATGATAATTCAGCGTGAGAATTTGAGTGTTTGCTATGTTTAATTTGAAGCCTGAGTATTTACCATATACTCCCTGCTCTCCTATATGTATTCCTTTTAGATCGTTACTTTGTCTGATCATTTGTGCCAGCGGCTCAATGAACATAGCAAACAATGTAGCGCTAAGGCAACATCCTTGACGAGTACCACGCTGTAAGTAAAATTTATCAGTTAAGTTACCATTAATCTATCCTTGCCGTAGGTTCTTGGTAGAGACCTTGAATACACTGTATTAACTTTTCTTGGAACCCCAGTTTCCCAAGAACTCGATGCAGAAATCTCCAATTCACACAGTCAAGGCTCACCAGTAACAGCTCGCAGGCCCTGCTTTTGGATCTGATCTATTATGTATAGGACCCGTCTAATGTCTTCTTGAGTCTGCCTACCTGTTAAAAAAGCTGACTGATTGGAAGTCCATCTCGTCCTCTTACATTTCAAAGCGTAACGAACCTGTGTAGCCCGAGGAATTTTATTATAGTTTATTTCCTAGGGTGCAACTCCCCAGGTGGCGTTGTCAGGCAACCAACCCCCCACCCCATTTTCATTTATACCCACCATCAGAATTGTCTCCACTTCCGCCAGCCCTCCCGCTTGCCGTAGGTTCTTGGTAGAGACCTTGAATACACTGTATTAACTTTTCTTGGAACCCCAGTTTCCCAAGAACTTGATACAGAAATCTCCAATTCACACAGTCAAGGCTCACCAGTAACAACTTTTGGAGCTGATCTATTATGTATAGGACGGTCCTAGGGCTGGACGATATAGAAAAAAAGCATATCGATATAAAAAAAAGTCATATTGATCGATATCGATAATTATCAAAAAAATTTAAAACATATTTTAATTGCAGCGCTGGATGTTTTATACTATTACTTCATGACAGACTTTTAATAAAGAACACACGAGCACTGAATTCAAATTCAAACGTTTATTCAACCACCTTTTTTAAACGCAACTGAATTGTTTTTTTTATTTTATTATTATTATTATTATTATTTATTTAGTTATTTATTTAAAAAAAATAGGCTGAGATAGGGCTCGAACGTGCGACTCGACCAGAGGTCTGAAGTTGTGGCGGTTAACAGCTCGTTTTGCACTGATTCCCTGCACTCGTTGTACAGACGAGGAAGAGCTGTGTTTGAAAAATACTTGCAGTCTGGAACTTCATATCGCGGGTCAAGAGTGGCGAGAAGCTGTTTGAAACCAAGCTTTTCAACGGTGGTTATTGGCAGCATATCCCTCGCTATGAAGCATGTTACTACATGGGTGATGTCCTTATGGCGCTTGGACGCTTTGTCGTATTTACTGCAAGAAGTCCAGTTTGGTCTGCTTTACTTGCTTGGTGCTGGCGCTGGCAGCGGATTCCTCCGACAACGTGGAGCCGCTGGGTCTGCGTTTGCGATTGGTTGGAGGAAGAAATGACCGTAATATTAAGCTACATGATTGGCTATGATGAAAAAGGAAGTGAAACTTTTTCTATCAAACTTTTTATCGACCCCTTTTTTTCCTATCGCAGCACACGTCTATCGATCGATATATATCGTTATCGAATTATCGTCCAGCCCTAGACGGTCCCGTCTAATGTTATCTTGAGTCTGCCTACCTGTTATAAAACCTGACTGATCCTCATCTATCAAGTCCGGCATAAAACTTTCAAGTCTTTTTGAGATGATTGAAGTAAAGATCTTCTAGTCAACATTTAAGATTGAAATGGGCCTATACGATTCACAAAGTTCCTTATTTTTCCC
Organism: Nelusetta ayraudi; assembly: GCF_046127955.1. Taxonomy (NCBI): domain Eukaryota; kingdom Metazoa; phylum Chordata; class Actinopteri; order Tetraodontiformes; family Monacanthidae; genus Nelusetta; species Nelusetta ayraudi. The sequence continues at coordinate 499,265 of NW_027466153.1, forward strand.
TTCTTTTGGAATAACTGGAATGACAGCCTCTTTCCATGAGGGAGGCCGTTTGCCCTCTGTCAGAGTCAGATTAAAAGAATTTAGGAGTATCGGGTTAATTCTTCTCCAAATGTTTTATACCACTCACTAGGAAACCCATCACTACCTGGCGCTTTGGTTGATTTTAAGCCTGCTAATGGCAGCATCTATTTCTTTTTTGGTTATACTGGAAATTAGTTTTCTATTTTGCTCATCTCCAATGGCTGGTAGGTCCAATGAGTCAAGGAATTCTTTCATCTCACAATCTTCTTTAGCCGTGGGTTGGGTATATAGATTTTCATAGTAATCTTTAAAAACCCTCTCTATTTCTTCAGGTTCAAGTAGTAGCTGTTTCGTTAATGGGTCTCTAATTTTACATATTGCATGAGAAGCTTGCTGGGCCTTTATTCCTCTTGCTAAATATTTGGTTGATTTGCAGCCTGATTCATAGTGGGTCTGTTTAATGACTTTCAGCTTTTTTTCAACATCTAGCCTCAAGACATCGTCTATTTCCCTTCTGACACCGATTATTTGTTGTAACACTGTATCGTCCTCATTGCTTTTGTGTTGCTGTTCCAGAGTTGTTCATTGGTTTACCAGCTTCTTGTAACCTTCTTCTCTATGTGGCAGGTGGGTTTGCCCCCACCTTCACGTCATCAATCACACCTGCGCCGGAGTGCAATCTTTGCGTCCCTCAGTGCGTTTACATGGTACTAGAGAAATTTGAATTATTGTCTTAGTCCGATTATGATCGGAATTTGGAATCGGAGAACTCCGATTGAGACACCCAGATAATGCGATTGGAATTCTAATTTCTCGGCCATGTATACGCCTTAGTCGGACTATTAACTGGACAACGTAAGTGCACACGCGCCACCGCACAACTACGTCGTCTAACAAAACAGACGGCGCGAAACAACCAGCAAACGCGAATAAGAATGTTGACATTTGGAGAGAGGATGAGACCGGGGCGATGCTTTCTCTTCTAAAAGAGATGGACATATTAAAATAACACACAATAGAGACCTTTTTTAAAAGGGTAGCGCAGCAAATGCAGGGCTCCGGCTTTGCGCAGCCCTGAACAAATACGTATTCCTTCGTATTTATATTTCTACCTTTTCGTTCACATTTTTTATAAGTTAGAAGAATTTCAACTTTGTAAATAAAAGCACAGCAAAGACATGTTTTTCTGATTTGTTTTTATTTCGATAATTTCGCTGTTATTCTGCTGGAAACGGGGTGCAGCGGCACAAGCTTCCTCCACGGTCGGCACTTTAATGAGCGTGTGTATAACTGAAGACACCGTTCCTTTGCAAAACCTGTACACAAACTCTCCCACCAGTCTGCGCAGAACCCGCATCCAACAAGAACGAGAGTTTCGGGTCTGTGGCGACGGCACAAAGCGTAGCATCAAAGACATTGTGTTGTTGTAGCCCTCCAACAGTAAACAATGTTCTTGTCTCATGGTTATCTTTTAAGATAACCATGAGCACAAGAAATAGGGTACAGCTTATCTGCAAAGCAAGTAACACGTACATTATGAACTATCATTCTATATCATAATGATGTAATATGTCAACCGAAAGCAGCTGACCAGCTGAAAAGGCTCACTCCACCCCCTACTGTTGGGAGGAGGACACGTTCCCGTCAGTAATTCAAATTTCTCAGCTGCATGTATAGGGGGACAAGGTGAGAACTCCGATTGGACGAGAAAACCGAATTATTGCTTAGTCCGATTAAGCTCTGCATGTAAACGCACTGATTACACCTGCGCCAGAGTGCAGAGTGAAAGCAGCTCTTTTAAAAAGAAGCGCAGGCTGGAGTCAGCACTCTGTCCTCTGGCGTGTCCACGCTGAGAACTCTGTCCTTCGCAGTTCTTAGCATTTCGGCTAGCAATCCCAGAGCGGGCTGGGCCATAAGCACAGCCGGAGGAGGAACCCTGGCGGGTGCCCGTTCATCGGGAGGTGGCGCTGTGTGTGTGTGATCGTTGTGCATTCACCGCAGGCCCCCCCCGCCCCCCCTCCTCCTCTGGCGCTCGGCGGGGAGGCTGCCTTGCAGTTGAACACCGGTGCGCCGAGACGGGTACTGGAAGGACGCTGGTCTCAACCCCCTGCCTGGGTGCAGTCGCTCCGTCTTCCTCTGTTTTCTCCATTCCCCTCTGTTACTGTTGCGGTGGCGATGTCCTCGTGTGTGTGTGTGTGTGTGTGTGTGTGTGTGTGTGTGTGTGTGTGCGCGAAGAATAAATAAAAGTTTTCCTTTCGTTCTAACTGTTTAACGCTTGCCTGGGTGTCTCAAGGTATTAGTATGTTAATTTTGTTCTCTTTTCTTTAGGACAGGAGTTGGCGTAGCGTGAATTTTGGTTTGTAGTGATTCCCTTAGCTTTGTTTATTCCCTTTTTTGAGTTTTCTTTGGTTTCTTTGGCCCTGTTCCCCTTATTTTCTTATGTTGAACAGTCTTTTTGGTATGGTTCTTATTTCCTTGACACTCAGGCAGCTCAACCTGGTCTATTTTAAATTGTTGTCAAATAAAGCTGTTTCATTGGAAGTCCGTCTCGTCCTCTTAAATTTCAAAGCGTAACGAACCTGTGTAGCCCGAGGAATTTTATTATAGTTTATTTCCTGGGGTGCAACTCCCCAGGTGGCATTGTCAGGCACCCCCCACCCCCCCCCTCCCACAATTTTCCTTTATACCCACCATCTGAATTGTCTCCACCTCCGCCAGACCCTCCCCCTCGCCACATCTAGTCTTTTTTTGATAGGCTGCCCTCGCTATTAACCTCCCTCTCATCACAGCTTTAATTGTGTCCCACAGTATGGAAGTGTCTACTGGACTATCTATGTTCTCCTCCATAGAGCATTTAATCTCTTTCTTAACCTCCTCCAGTGTTTTTGGATTATTTAGCATACCCACATTTAATCTCCAAAGTGTGTTTTTCTTCCTCTTATTTAGACAAATAATAAGGTAATTAATACTGTGTCAGTACAAGTCAGTCGTTCCTATTTTACATTCCTCTATTCTGTATCTGTCTGTAATGTTAATAAAAAAAATAGTCCTCTGTAACGGGTGGAGGTCCCTCCAAACATCAAACATCCCGAGTTCGGCTAGAGAGACGTTGACAAGTTTCGACAGGCGGGTCTGACTTCTGTTGCCATTAGTTGTGTCGAGTTTAGCTTTTAAATCATGTTGATTTAGCTCTTGCTGAGAGAGATGTGTTTCCTGTAGATCAGGCATGGCCAAACTACGGCGTGTCTCTGTCCGGCCCGCGTGAAGGCAGTCAAAAATCTAACCTAACTTAGAAATGACACTTGAACCTGCAATGAGTATTTTAGTCGTTCTAAATGAGTCCAACGTTAGTAAAAAAGGAGCGACCCGGACTTCCCACAGTCTCTTTTCTCTTAACATGGGAATTCAATTTTAATAATTTCTCAACTAAAAACACCGGTCATACTAGAACATCCCTACCAGCTTTCTTCCCTTTATTCTCTGAATTTAATCAAAGAATCTTTGAAACTCTTGTAGCTTTTCTCTGGCTCGTGTCGCTGCTGATGCGTAGCCCCTCCAGGATCCCTCCTTGCACTGCCACTCCGTCGTAGTGCGGGGCACCGAGTGCCGCAGGCCCCTCCGCACCCGTCGCCACCGCCGTCTTCTCCGCCAGGCCGCGTCTCGCCAATTCCTCCTTTACCTCCTCTGCGCTGTTGTACGTTCGAGTTCCCGTATCCCAGTGGGTCCTCATCTTGGTGAATGGCGTCTGGAAGCGGATGCCCTTCTCCTTCAGGATTCTTTTAGCAGTGTTGTACTCCTTTCTCTTTTGGACTATCTCTGTCGCGTAATCGTGATGGAATGACGGTACTTTATTCCCCAGTTCTATTTTCTTTGTCCATAGCTCTCTCAGGACCCTCTCTTTGGTAGTAAATTCCAGAAAGTTAACAATGATGGGTCTCGGTTGGGCACCGTCCGCTGGCTTCTGTGCAAATGAGCGATGTGCTCTCTGAATTTGGAAATTAAAATCTGCTGGCAGGTGCAGTTCGCTTTTCAGCAGGTCTTCCACAAACTTGGCCACAGATTCTCCCTCCTCTCCTTCAGTGACTCCATAGATACGTAGGTTGTTTCTCCTCGGCCTGGACTCCAGGTCAGTTAACTTGTCCTGAAGAGCTTTTTGTTCTCTCAGTGATATGACCAGAGCGTCATTAGCTTCCTGTGCCCAACGTTCTAGTTTTTCAATCCGCGACTCAGCCTTGTTGATCTTGCCGGTCTGGAGCTCCTGTTCGGTGATGACTTTCGCAAGTTGTTGATTTATTTCGTCTTTGAAGTCGTCCAAGTCTTTTTCCACGTCGTTCCTCAGTGTTTCTCCAAACGTGCGAAGGACTTCTTTTGATTCCATTTTTAAATCCCGTATCTCCTTGCTAATAATTTTTATGTCCGAGCCCTTTTCCGCGTCGTTAGTCACGAGGAGTTCGTTTCGCCATCTCCCTCTGTTTCAGAGCAAGCTGGTAGTTCCGCCATATTGTCTGTTACTGTGTTTCTCTTTTGGTTGAATCGAGTTTTCCTTCCCATTCCAACGTTCCCCTGATCACTTTGTAGTTAATATGATATATGACAATAGTTATTCAAGTTTTCGGGGACTTTTTACCCTAGACGGTCGAGAGCCCTGGTGTCGCGCAGTCTACCGCTTTATGGCCAAACCAGAAGTCCCTTCCCTCTAGCCTTTTCAAGGGGGAGGTGGCTAGACTTGGCTCTTGTGGGATGAGAAGCAGAAGGCCTGTCCGATCTGGGGGGAAGATGAGATGACATTTTTGTGGGTCAACACAAACTCATCTGCGAGGACAGCCGCCTTGGACAATGACGACACTTTCTGTTCATTCAAGAACATTACCACCTTCTCTGGCAAAGAGTCTTTAAAATCTTCTAAAAGAACGAGCTCACGGAGTGACTCAAAGTCATTTTTGACATCATTAGCTGCACACCATTTATCAAAGAGGTTGCTTTTCTCCCATGCAAACTCGACAAAGGTTTGACCACTAGATTTTCTATGGTTCCTAAATTTTTGCCGGTAGGGCTCAGGAACAAGCTCATAAGCAGGAAATTGCTTCCTTTACAACATCATATTGCAGGCTGTCTTCTAAGAAAAGAGCAGACACCAACTCCTGTGCTTTTCCCACCCGCTTGCATTGGAGAAGGACAGGCCACATGTCTCTTGGCCAGTTGAGTGGCGAAGCTATTCGCTCCAAGGCACTGAATTATGAATTCTGTACCTACCTACAACCCCCCCTTCCGTGGCCCGCCGACTCGATGCAGGTCTGTCATGTGGCCCGTTGCTAAAAAAGTTTGCCCACCCTCTATACAGACAGTGAGTTGGAGCAAGCTCGTAAGCACTACTTCCAGATGGCCCGCACTGCCAGTGAGGGGAAATGTGTCATGTTCAAAGAGCTGAGATGCAGGCTGGTGAGAAACACTGTCACCAGCATGATTTCTATCTTGAGAGCCAGTCAGCAAGGAGAGGGGGTCTGGTACCCTTCTGAGCATGAAGTCACTGCAATGGCTAAAAGACTAGTTGAGTATTATCCCATGCTGAAGGATTAAGACAAAACAATGAAACATGTAAGTGATTATATTATTTTGCGCACTTAGATTTTGAAGCATGTGGTTATTTTTGGCTGATACTTTTTTTTATCTGTGCATGTTCACTTTCCATCTTTATTTAAATAAACCTATATGCTCTTGACTCCAAGTGCAAAACATCACAAATGGACAGTTCTGTATTCAAGTCATATATATATGTACAAAGTGAGGAGCATGGGGGGGGAGTGAAATTTTATTTACCACAGGCGAGCACTTACAAGAATCTTCACAAGAGATTCGCCAGAGAGGGGCCACAAGAAGAAAAGGCATCACATTGACTTCTCAGCAAGTGACCAAGAAGAAGATCATGATGCAGACTCAATTGGTGGATCAACAATTATTTTGTGTCACACACCAGGGCGCAGTTCTGATAATGGCCACACTTCACGTAAGTAGAAACATGTCCATTTTAATAATAACGATAATGTATGAAAGCCAGGCAATGTTATGATAGTTTTGGATATCATGATATATAACAGGCATTTTTACATTTGAATTGTCATTTGATATATTTTGATGCTCCAAACAATTTCATCCATTTGACTGATTTACTGATTTGTCTCCTCCATTTCATCAGCCAAAGATGGTCTGACAGCACAGGCCAGACATTATCAGACCCTGCAGGAGCTGTACAAGAAACCAAAACCCAACCAAGATGCTGTCTCCCAAATTCTTGACCTGCAGTTTCAAGCAAGAAGATCCTTCATTGATAGTGATGTTCTTAAAGAACAGGACAAGGCCAACAAAGATCCTGGATGCATATCCATGTGTCAAGGATCTTTATCGTGTAAGTGATTAACTTGTTTTGGTTTATGATGAAAAGCAAGCATTTTTGCAGATTTTAACATTGACTTGCATTATAGGCGATGAATGAGCTGCGGCGCATTCTGGATAAGGGCAACAGAAAATTCATTGATGAACTAAAAAAAGAGATGGGAAGACTTCTGCACCGATGTGTAATTTTATGGTGTTTGGATAAAAAATGAAGTGATGAAGCCATGCATAACGCTGGATGTAGGTGAGTCATTTGGCTGTGTCTCTAATTGACTGTGTAGCTGTTTCCTTGGACATAGGATGGTTTATGTTGCGCTGAATGAATAGATGCAGAATGGTAATACTCTTCATGCTGAAAAAATAAGATTTTTTTTGTGATCAACACAAACCTAATAAGACTCATTTTTAGGAAGACTAACTTTGAACTCAAAGTTGATTTGTTCTATTCCAGTGGAATATTCCATCGCGCTACTCAGGGCACTCCCCACACTCTTTCCTTCACCAAGTCCACCACCGAAGAAGCTGGGACATGCCAGTGAGGCACTGCTTCATGTCATTCAGGTGAAAGTTTTTTTGCATTTTCTCACATTCAACACTTCATAGTTCCATGCATGGATGTGGCGTTTCCTTCTTCTTTTTCTTTAGCCAACAGAAGATCCCACAATGTACTCGCAGAAGAGGTCTTTCTGCACCCCTGTGTTGCTGTTTGATGGGACCCGCTGTCTCATCTGTCTTGGAGCCACTCCCGCCACCACGCTTGCCAAGGAAGACTTGAGTGACGGTCTGCTTCATCTGATGGGTTACTACTATGCCCTGCACCTCACATATCCAAAAGTGTGTGGCAACCCTTCTCTCTGTCATTCAGACAGAAGTGCTACAGGACACTATCCATGAGTGAGACACCACAGCCTCATACAAAAAAGACCATGGCAGAATGGAAAGATTTTATTGGGGAGTAGAGCTGTGTACTAGGCATAGGTAGTGATACACTCCCCTGGTAGTTGTAACTTGAGGGTGGGTGGGAGTCTGTTGGAACAAACATGTTATCAGTGGTGATAGGAACACAACACTATATGCTGTCCCCATACTGTTTTTGTTTTTTTTGTGTAACTGAGTGTCAGGGAATGTGAATCAATATTCAATAATGATGACGGTGAATATTGTAACAACACAACATTACTTGCGTTCTAGAAATGGTTGAAAGCGGTGGATGTGGGAGTGGCATCTTCCGATTAGGACACCTGTGCCGATGCCCCCTGCAGGATAAAAGGCCGACTGCGTGTGCCGCTCGGTCTCTTCCCCATTCTCCATCCAGCAGCCATGGGCGTCTGGCCGACTCTCAGCTTCTTCTGTTCTGTTTTGCACCTGACAACACCCCACATCCTATTATTCACTCATCCACACTTACATTACTGATGAATACTGACAAACACACACCATATATTTCATTATTTTGCTTACAATTATCTATTTTGTTATAATAAACCTTTTGATTAATCGCAATCCGCAGTGTCCCTTCCGTTATTGTCATAACTCTTGAGCCGGGTTATGACAATATCGTCTGCAAAATTTCGAAGATATCGAAGATATCGTGTGTCGTGATGTCATTATCGTGGGCCAAATATCGTCACAGTATCGAATCGTGGGTTAGCCGTATCGCCCCACCCCTATTATCAACACAAGATCACATATGTACAGTACATGTACAGTTTAATTAGTGTGTTACTTTGTTTATGAATTAATTTCTTTATGTTCTTCCAGATGTCCAGCCTGAGACGTGGATCAGCACGCGTTGCCTCAAAAACCAAAACAAACAAGTGACATGTTGGTATTTGGGATATGTGTATTTCATTGTGTGCATCTTTGTGATAGGACAATAAATGCAGTTCTTTAAACGTTACTTTGTGTCCTTGTATTTGCAGGTGTGGGCAACACGTTCAACTGTCCACATGACTGAGTCTGCCTCCAGCAATGTCACAGCAGTGCAGCAGGTTTGTACTTATTCATTTCCACTTCATCACCTGTGTGTGTTTTCTAGGCTTTACACCGATCTTATTGGCTGTATCGGATCGGCCGATATTTGGCATTTTTTCGGGCGTCATGTCATGAATCACCATAATCTGTCTCATTTCCTCCAAAGTAGTTTCACAGCATCGACATGTTTATTTGTTTGTATCCGAGAGCTAATGATTCATGATTCAAAAACCTTCATTTTCGTCTTCGTGCCTCTTCCTGTTTTGACTACTGTCGCTATGTGAGGGACAATAAAGTTTCTTTGAATCTTCACGACAGCAACATCCATGGGCGACACAAACAAACGTGTCGGAGGTGTGGAAGTTTTTCAAAGTGAGAGAAACAGACATGGCACAAGCTATCTGCAATATATGCAATGCTACAGTACCTCGCGGGGGAACTTTGGCAAAAAATTTCAACACCACAAATTTAATCAGGCACTTGGAAAAGATACACACGGAGGAGCATGTCGAGTTCAAGAAACGCAGCGCGGAGAAAGAAAAAGAAAAGCAAACTCTGAAACGGATGCTAAAGCAAACAACTTTAGACGGTGCTCGTGAGAAGGCAAGGGGTGTACAGAAACAAGTATTTATTGCCCCTAACGTGATCGGATCGGTGATCGGTTTATTTAAACTCACTGATCGGTGATCGGCACAAAAATCGTGATCGTGTAAAGCCTAGTGTTTTCCTTTCTATGTTTATTGGCATAAAATCACATCTTTCTTATTTTAATCAGTTGGAGGCGACGCCACAGATGACCAGAGCTGTGCCCGTGGTTCCTGTGGCTCCCGTGGTTGCCAGCACCAAGCCAGAGGAGGCCAGAACCGTCCAGGAGGCAACACAGAAGATCAACTAAGCTAAGGAGGCTTTTCTTTCTTCTTCTGTTGCCTCTGACTGCTCCGCTCGTTCTACGCCTCGCACATGTGATTTGTGATCCATCATCAGTTAGTACTAGTGAAGATGCAGTGGCAGATCATGGCACTGGTATTAGATTAGCCAAGGTTCTGCATGGTTCTTTTCATCAAGGCGAAACCGGTCACGGTTTAAAATTCCAGCACCAGCTGGCAACAGTGAGTCACATCAGAAGCGCAAAACTCCTCACTTTGACATGGATAATTCTGACGTAGAGTTTGTCAGTGCTGTGACCAATGAAGAGTGTAACTTCTCTCCCCTTGATGTTGATGTTTGTTTAGACCTTTGCAAAAACTTGAAGATTCATTTGGACCGTGCGAGTTTTCCAATTTCTGATTGCAAAGGCCCATTAGGTTCGCTGTGTACAAATGAGAATGTAGAGGCTGATGGAAACTGCTTCTTCAGAGCCATCAGTCAAGCTGTGACTGGTTTATAGACACAGAAGTGGAAATTCAGGTTGCAGCAGATTGTTTACGATTAGATGTGTACACTTTTATCGATGGTCATGGGTTGAAGTACAGCTCTTGCAAGAAACAATTCTCACATTGTTTATATTTATGGATGTATTTGTTTTATATGGAAGCAGTTACCATAATCCAAATTAAAATAAGAATATAATAACAGAAAATTCCTATATGCATTTTCATTTTCTTATGTTGTGTGCATTCCACACCTGTGCAGTGTCATCCAACTCATCCTGTAGAAAATGTATACATTTAGGAAGAGCTGTGCCAGCAGAACATAAATAAAACACTAAATTACAGCATTCACACATGAGCAACCCCACCCTCTCCCTCCCTCCCTGTCACTGTTCACCCCCCCCCTTTTTCTCCCCATCTCTTATCCTCTCTGTTTCTACCCTTCTGTTCCATCTCTCTCCCCTTCCATCTCTGTTCCTTTCCCTTTGCTACCTCTTCTCTTTAGCATTCTTTTTCCTTTCCTCCCGTCTCTGTCGGTCTGTCTTCCCAACACCCCCTTTCCAGTTTCTGTCCTCCCTCCCCTCTCTCTCTCTCACATACACATGCGCACAAAATGAAAATAAAACATTATTCATGAACTCACCTGTATGGAGGCCCATACAACAAAACTGCAGGAGACTTTTGTCCAGAAACTCGCCATCAAAATGCCCGTTGTCTCTGAGGCCTGATAACAAGGCTAACCAGAACTCCATGCGGTGGCCACGCAGGAAACCCCACCAATATTCAATTATTTGATTGGCGGTGCTGGCCCCCTCCAAGTAACTATCGAGGGTGTCGTCTGGTTGAACAGGGACGAGGAAACGCTGGAAGCCTCTAACATGGCCATTTTCGGTTCCAAGACAACTCTAGGGCACCCCCCAAAACGCTGTACCGCTTCTATGTAGCACCCTCCAATTACTTTTGAGTCACTACTTGTTGTGTAAGCTGGGCCACTTACTAGAAATTAGGTATACAGCCTTAACTAGAAAAATCAATTAAAAGTGGTCAAATATGTTACACTGTTGAATATAATCAAAGACAAAACTGCCTTCATCACAGCTTTCCATAAATGGATCTTTATTGATTTATTCAGAAAAAGCTTTGGTAGCTCATTCTCAGAACAGCAGCCTCAGATTTCTTCTTAGACATAAGATTTACAGTACAGAGAAAAAACAATAAAGGGAAAAATGGGACGGGTAAATTTCAAGCTTGTTATTTAAGTTATTAGGCTTAGCAATACAGCTATTGTACTGTGTGTGGGGGGTGGAGGGGGCCGGTTGATGCGCCATACTGGGTCCGTAGGGGGGGGGGGCCTCTGGGTGCCCGGGCCTGCCTTGGGTACCGATCCTCCCGGTGGGTGAAGGGGCTGGGTCCTGTCATGGGGATGAGTCTGGTCTCGCTTGCCCTGGGGGGCCCCCGTCCGGGGGCCGGGCTCTGCTGCCTGTCCGCCCTGGGTGGTGTCCCTTCTCCTTGGGGTATCTGCCTCCCTGTCATCCTGCCCTGGCTCCTCGTGGGGCGGGTGCCCTCCGGCCCGGGGGCCTGCTGCTCCGGGCCTCTTCCTGGCCGGCTTTGCGGTGGGTATGCCGTGTCCGGGCCCCCCCCCCCCCCCCGGCTCGTCACTGGCTTGGGGCGGTTGCGGCCTCGGAGACTGCACTAATTGGCAGCCTACTTCCAGTGACGTACTTAAACACACCCACCCCCACATTCAGGTACACACACCACCACATCCATACACACACCACCACATCCATACACACACACACACACACACACGCACACACACGCACACACACACGTATACACAGATACAAACATGCACACACACACAAGTATACACACATGCAAATATACACACACACCCGCACACACGCACACACACACACAAATATACACAAGCGCGGGTACACTGTTGTACACTATTGCATAGCTTATTGTCTTATTGATCCATGAGTAGATTATTATCATCATTATTATTACTATCAACATTATTATTATTATTATTATTATAACTATTATTATTATTATTACTATTAACGTTGCTATTATTATCATCGCTATTATTATTAACATCACTGTATGAACTCGCATGTATGTTTGTATGGGTATATATGCACTATCTGACAATTAGCTATGCATATTTACGATCTGTTTTGTTCTCTTTTAACACAATTGTATATTGTTGCCAGTTGCCTCCTCTACTCCTCTCTCTCTATCCCTCTCATCATCTCATCATCCCCCCCCCCACACTCATTTCCCCTGTCTACTCACCCCCCTATCTGTCCCCCTCAGTCCGGTCATGGCCAGAATGTCACCAAGAACATTATAATAAAACCACTGAAGAGGTCGCTCCTGAAACCACCCACGTGGCTCACACTCTCAAGATCTACCTCTGAGAATAAAATCTGTCAGCCATCATAGACATTCAGAGACACTTCTGCTTGTCATTATGGCCAGACCGGACAAGGGGAAAAAAAAAAAAAAAAAAAAAAAAAAAAAAAGCAATACAGCTATTAACGTTCGTTTGAAACGGTTGTCAACATTAACAGACTGAACTGGACTTAATAACAGGAGTGCTGCATTATTCTGGTGAGTGTCAGCTGCGCTGGGTGTGTAAACCGGGCCATCCAGCTGCGGTGCTGATCCGACGCCACTCGTGTCAAAAATCCGGACAAATGTCACTTGATCAAGGAGGAAATCTGCATCAGATGAGATCAGCTGACTTTGCGTGTGCAGCGTGTACGCTGTGCACAGCGGTGTGCACTCTGTGTTAACAAGAAAAACGCATCTAAGAAAGTGGTGCGCAAAAGCAGGGTAGTGACAGAATTAATGCGCATTATTGATATTTGTCGCGTGTGTACCTGCACATGCATGCTTATTAACACACGGGTACTGTGGAATATATTTTTTACTCACTTAAAGTGGGAACTGCATTGCACTCAGTGTTGAGCAGCTCCCCGTGGTGTTAAACTGAAGAAGTGCAATACACTCAGGCAAAAGTTGAAGTGCGGGCCATATTCTATTCTATTTATAACATTTGTTGCGGGCCAATTAAAAATGGACTGCGGGCCGCAGTTGGCACGTGGGCCGTAGTTTGGACACCCCTGCTCTAAAGCATCGTATTAAGGGGACAGTGTCATTGTATGGGCATTGCGTATGACAATGTCCATTGTTTGTAGACTAATTTCCTGTACTACTGTGCTAAGGTGGTAGGCCAAGTGCTAAATCTGGCCTCCAACATGCTTTTTACTCTTTCACAGATGACATACTCATCATTTCGGTTCTGAACAGTATTTATTGACTGAAAAACAGGACCCCGTTTACTTGTGTACAAGCAGAGTAGTCAAGAAAGTTGTAATCATTTACATGTCCATTCTACAGTGTATCACTGGACGTGTTTACGTTTGACTATCTCCTTTAATATAGAACCACCACAAATGTGTTAATGACTTTTATAATTTCCTTTATATAATATACAAAAGTATTAGTATGATCCAGGGAAAATTCCATGTTTGTTTGCGAAACTCATTGGAAGAATGAAGAAAATCTGTTTGATTGTTATTGTCATGAACATGAATCACAAGTTGTTTTTTTTTTTGTTTTTTTTCATGTGTCACTTTAACAGAGACAACACCATCTGTAATTACTATGTTTGGTTGCATTTCCCTGGCAGGCAACGATAGATGGAAGAGACATCCTTCTGGGTGGAAAATGGGACTGGCTTGTCTGTGGATGGTGGAGGCTCGCTGGGCTCATCAATCCGTCCATCCATTCACCTTGTTCGTCTCATCTTGACTGCAGCACGCCACTGTGGAGGCTTGACATAACACACATTAGATTAATAACAGAAAAGCAAAATGTGACTTATGGTGTATTATTTAGTGTGCTTCAGTTGTAATTCTCATAATAATGACTGTTTTGCTGGCTTCACACAATATATATAATTGGCCTGTCTTAGTTAAAAGCCCACTCACCACGACAAGGTGAAGGCCAAGAGTGGGAACACAAACACAGACCAGAAACGAACAGGACAAATCCAGACAAGACTACAAAAAACACAATCACAAATATCAATCACTTTGACCACTATCTTTTTTCACAAAAACTTTTATTTCTTTACAAATTGAACCTTAGATTGTGTCACAACAAACTAAATAAACCCTTGAAACAGCCAACAAAACATGAAACAACAACACTTCATCAATATTATAATGAGTATCCTCATAAATGATTTCAAGATAACTTTCAACACTTTCTTACAAAAACATTTTTACGTCTGCCGTAACGATTTTCAGGTTTTTTTCATGTGAATATTTTAACATTGAACATGTTAACTGAACAGTCAATCCCTTCATTGTTGCTCTGACCTCTTCATCATTTGTGACCTCTTCATCATTTGTGACCTCCACATCTACATTAGACACAATATGGCTGTCACATGGCTCCTGAATCACTAGAAAACTGTCTTTTTCCAAGATCTCTGACACCTCTTTACATTTTTTTAGAATATGTGTGGTCAAAGATTTGTTCAAAATCATGTGTGTGTGTGTGTGTGTGTGTGTGTGTGTGTGTGTGTGTGTGTGTGTGTGTGTGTGTGTGTGTGTGTGTGTGTGTGTGTGTGTGTGTGTGTGTGTGTGTGTGTGACTCATTTACCTTTTGTTTGGTAGACATGCTCTTACCTGATTTGAAGAAACTAAAAATGGTTGGGGGCGACACTCACAGCAAGAAGCTTGTGGGTTCGATTCCGGGGCCGGGTCTGGGACCTTTCTGTGTGGAGTTTGCATGTTCTCCCTGTGTCTGCGTGGGTTCTCTCCGGGTTCTCCGGCTTCCTCCCACACTCCAAAAACATGCATGTGAGGTCAATTGAACGTTCTAAATTGTCCGTAGGTGTGCATGTGAGTGTGAATGGTTGTTTGTCTCTATGTGGCCCTGCGATGAACTGGCGACTTGTCCAGGGTGTCACCCTGCCTTCGCCCTAAGACAGCTGGGATAGGCTCCAGCAGACCCCCGTGACCCTGAATAGGAATAAGCGGGTATAGAAGATGAATGAATGAAATCTTTATTGAATGAATGACACATTTTATTTCACTCGTGGTTTATGTAATTATTATTTTTTGCTCCATAGCTTTCATGATTCAGCATTACATGTTAAGCGTGATGAATTGCATGAAAAGAGAGAGCACTCGCTGATAAATTAACATGGTGTGCTGTTTAATTCCATGAGGACGACAAAATATTTGCAAATTTGTGTTAGCTTCACACACACGGACGTACATACGTAAAAACGTCAGTGGCATAAAAGTGCCTTACAGTCATTTCATGAATCATTCTAACTGAAGTAACGTGGGTCCTTTGCACCCTTTGCCTGTTGATCGGGTGACACAGTTAATTGCAGCACAGGTCGGCATTTTCTCGAACACTGCAGATAAGCCAAAAGTTGACCGGTCGACAGGTGCAAGAGAAAGGGAGGAACTTTCAAGATCGTTCAGTTTTTATTTTTTATTTTTTAGTTCTGATGAAATAAATAGACCAATCATTTCATTACTTTGTCTGCTTTCCAAAGAGGTTATTAATTAAAAAATATGTGTGGCAGTGCTGTTATGGTCCATAGAGAGTTGCTTCAAAGAATTATTATTTATTATTCAGTGGCACATTGCTCACCTGTTTAATACACAAATAATAGTATATTAATGTAATAATAATAATAATAATAATAATAATAATAATAATAATAATAATCCTCATTATTATTTATAAAATTTCAAAACAACCATCGTCAGTTGTTCTGTAAAAAATACATTGATCTCCACGTGGAATTTTGTACGGTTCGTGAGCGCGCACGTCTGTCAGTGACGGTCTCCACACTGACACAACTGCGCATGCTCTATTATCCCAACAATGCGGAAGTCAAAAACATTTTGGGAGCCATGCGCTGGGTGAGCAACTTCATTGAAAGGAATGGGACGCCATCTGGGGGCTTGCCGCACTGTCACGCAGGTTGTGACGTAGCGGGCCGGCGACGCCGACAGGTATGATGTGAATGATTGACAGCTACCATTCGTCCCGTTAGCGAGAGGATTAAAAACAAACAGACACCATAATGGCATCAAAAAGGAGTTATCCCAGCGGTGCGGAAAAACGGAAGGAAAAGAAAACCGATCAAGAAAAACTTGCAAAGGGGAAATGTAAGTTATTTGTTTGTGATGTGGGCTGGAGAGGTGGAGGGGAAACGCTATTGTCCCCCCAATTTTGTTTATTTGTCCTGCTAACCAGCTAGCTAGCTAGCGTTGGATAAATGTTAGCTGGCTGGCTAATATTTGTTCGTCATGAATCAGCGTTTTTGTTTGTTTTATGAAAGTTGACCATGGGAATGAGTGATTGACTCCACACCAGTTTATTCACATTCTAACAAGGAGGGAGGGCATGTTGTTGTAGTTGTTGTTACTGCGGTCAAGTGAGCCGCCGTTCGTCCTAGCGCAGTCAAGCCAGCCGCTTCTACATTTTCATTGCGCCCGTGTTGCCATACTTACTGCGAGAGTCCACTGAGAAAGTCAGCGCTTAGTTCAATGGCAAGCGCGTTAACTTCCGGTTTTAAAATTAAGTATCTCTCTCTCTCTCTCTCTGATTTTTTTTTTGTTTTGTTTCAATTTTTACTGTTCAATAACATCAAATTGATCCATAGGTTCTGACAATGATTTGTACAGTTGACCTGAGGAACACCATGACTACATCCTCAGTTATTTTCAAAGATTTTTACTGTAGCATTTTGGAGATATTAAGCCTCAAAGTTGTTGTTTTTTAGCTTTTCAAACAGGCAAAAACGACCTTGTATCCCATTTTTACTGTATAATAAAATACAATTGCTCCATAAGTTCTGACAATGGTTGGTACAGTTGACGGGTGGTGGTATCCCTCTTTTTTTGGTTTTAGTTTGCTGTGTCGTCGCCACCCAATTTTGACTGCCCACTGGGATGTGCACGTGTGATTGGGGTGGCTCCCTTGGGCTTCCGTCCCCATCCAACCTGCTCCGCTATATCTAGGTGGCCTCAGCCACGATGTGACTATGTGGTTCGGCAAGCGGTGGTGCTGTCTGTACATAGCTTAGCAAACGGCTAGCGCTAGTACCCCCTTTCAATGCCAGAGTGAAAAGATCCACACGGAGTGTTATGACCCACGGGTGGGTCTAGGTGCCTCTATCTTTGTGTCTGTGTGTGTGTCTGGATGTCGGCTGCTGATTGGACGCGCCACGGCTGAGAAGGAGGAGCAGTCGAGCCAGCCTGACGGTCGTCCCTCCTCCGCTCCCAACTCTGCAGTTAGTCACTTCTGAAATGCTGTTAGAGCACGCAGCCGTAGGTAGTGATGGCCGATCGAGGCTTTGTTGAAGCTTCGACACTTGTTTCAAAAAATGGTTCATTCCTCGAGGCTTCAATGACACAGTGCTCGAGGAGGTCATCTAGTGCTCAATAAAATGAAGTGCAATGGAAACGTGTTCATTGTTTCATAGGTTGTTTGGGATTTGATTCGCCATGCATTCTTGTTGGACAACACTACATGCTTGTATGGTTCAATGCTGACACAATAAAATAAAAATGAAAAATAAAGACAATGTCTCTTTTTTGGCACGACTGATTGTAGTAGACTATAGCTCTTATACTTAGCCTGACAGTTTGTGCAATGAATTATATTATATCCTAAAACAAGACTAAATAGCCCATAGTTTAAAAATATGTTCAATAGTAAGTGTTCAGTGGGTCAGATGTAAAATGTGATCTATTTAAAATGTAGAATAGATGAGCTAAATAACACATATATAATACACATTGATGGGAATTGAACCGTCGCCTCAGTCTTGCAAGTCCAAGATTGTCATAATGTACCACAAACCCAAATCACACTCCCTTTTTTTCATCTAAGCTGTTTGAGTAGCGTTAGCACACCGTGATTCCTCATCAACTACAGGCCTACACTTCAAGTAATTATGAGAAAAATCCAACGTAAAGAGAGCACTTCCATTAGGAAATAGTCAACATGAAATTTCGTCCTCTACTGACACCTGCTGGTCAAATTGAATAGTTGCAAATATTGTGAAGAAGTTGTCGTCTAATTCTAATCCTAAACAATATGGCCATTCGAAGTCAAGTATTAAGACAATTAATCAGGTTTGTACTGCTTGATTGAACACATTCATCCCGTTCCAGTGCACTAAAACCCACTTCCCTTCAGGACCGTGTCAGCGAAGCCAAAACTTCCTTGAGTGACGCTGTTTCCCAGCATGCAATGCGAGCTAGCGATTCATAATCCTATTTCATCACAAACATGGATGTAAAAAATAAAAAGGGAAAAAGGGAAAAATGAAACTTCAGGAACAGCAACCATTGCAATACAAGCAGAACTGGGCCGAAGTTTTATATTATGTACACCATAATACAGCCTTCTGGTGGACAAGCCATACTATTTAAGCCGTGTCTTCCTATGTCACTTCCGTGGGTGGAAGCTCATCGTAGAGGTCACGTGCTGGTTGTGCGTCACTCCTCGGGGCCCTTGTAAGGGGATCTGCAGGGCAACTGATTCATGTGAGTATATGGAAAATATGGGTCAATGTAGTCAGTTGTAACATGAGAAGCTTGCTGGCTAGAATAATGCACTACATGTGGGTGTCACACTTTTTTTTTGTTTTGTATGAGCATTTAAAAAACAACAACAACATATTAATAATATGGATATTGACCATGTATGTTTTGGAGTTCAATGACAGAGGTTAATATATATATATATATGTATATACATATATATATATACATATATATATATGTATATATATATATATATATATATATATACATATATATATATGTATAGAGTCAGCTGCTTTCAGTTGACATATTAAATCTATTATGATATGGAACGATAGTTCATAATGTACGTGTTACTTGCTTTGCAGATAAGGTGTATCCTATTTCTTGTGCTCCTGGTTATTTTAAAAGGCAGACAAGCACGTTGTTTGCTGTTGGAGGGCTACAACAACACTTCGATGCTACGCTTTGTGCCGTCGCTACGGACCCCAAACTCTCGTTCTTGTTGGATTCGGGTTCGGAGCAGACTGGTGGGAGAGTTTGTGTACAGGTTTTGCAAAGGAACGGTGTCTTCAGTTATACACACGCTCATTAAAGTGCCGATCGTGGAGGAAGCTGGTGCCGCTGCACGCCGTTTCCAGCAGAATAACAGCGAAATTACCAAAATAAAAACAAATCAGGAAAACATGTCTTTGCTGTGCTTTTATTTACAAAGTTAAAATTCTTCTAACTTATAAAAAATGTGAACGAAAAGGTAGAAATATAAATACAAAGGAATACGTCTTTGTTCAGGGGTGCGCAAAGCCGGAGCCCTGCATTTGCTGCGCTACCCTTTTTAAAAAGGTCTCCGTTGAGCGTTATTTTAATATGTCCATCTCTTTTAGAAGAGAAAGCATCGCCCCGGTCTCATCCTCTCTCCAAATGTCAACATTCTTATTCGCGTTTGCCAGGTTGTTTCGCGCCGTCTGTTTTGTTAGACGACGTAGTTGTGCGGTCATGAGTTGCGAGAGCGAGGCGTGGCGCATGCGCACTCGCATTGTCCAGTTAATAGTCCGATTAAGGCGTATACATGGCAGAGAAATTCGAATTCCAATCGCATTATCTGGGTGTCTCAGTCGGGGTTCTCCGATTCCAATTGGAGTTCTCAAACTCCAATCATAATCGGAGTAAGGTGTTTACACGCACGTGAGTTCTCCGATCATAATCGGACTAAGGCAATAATTCGATTTTCTCTAGTGCCATGTAAACGCACTGAATGTAGTGGTTCAGACCAGACGCGAACAGGCGCGCGGCTCGTGCCATTCATTTCAATGGAAGCGGAGCGCCGACGAATTTCGTGAGCGAGGCTCCAACTGGTTCACACCAGATGCGAACAGCTCCGCGACGGTCGACAAGCGCTTCTGCTCAGCTGCAGTCTTTTTTTCACTTCCACTTGAGCTTCTTTTTTTTTTCTTTAAAAAAAATTAGATAAAAAAAATCATTTTCATCATCGCCCCCCCTCGCCCCGTAGCCAGCCTGCTCCGTAGCTTACTTTTGTGTGTGTGTGTGTGTGTGTGTGTGTGTGTGTGTGTGTGTGTAAATAAATAGAAACACGCACTCAGGTGTCCATCTCAAGACAAGACTTCTTTCATAATGATCATTGACCGGCATCTCTAGGATCAAACAGACGTATTTTGATCAAGTCTTCCTCTCTGTGTGTGTGTGTTTAATCTCTCTCGCACTCTGATACAATGTACTGACAAATATAACATACAAATATGATATATGATCGAATTTATCATTCGGTTTTTATTTTTGAAATGAGTTTATTTTGAAAATTCACCGGATTTTCTCGTTTTTATTGAGCGACTTCCTGTACTATTGACGAGGATCGCTCGCGCACTAAATAGAGCAGACGCCGAAACAACAAATGCATGCCGCGAGCCGCGCAACCACCACATTGATTAACGTGGGCGCCGAATGGAAGCGCTCGGCGGCGCTTCGCGGCGCTTCGTGGCGCTTCCGCGTCCAGTGTGAACCGGGCGTTACGTCGCTCGGAAAAATGTGTCGCCTGAGCCTCCGCCCCCTCTGTGCCCATTGGCGGAGGGAGGGCTCATTGAAAAAAAAAAAAAAAAAAATCGGTGTTCCTTCGGCGCGCCTGGGAAACTCTGAAATTATGAATAACTTAAGCTCGTTTTTGTCCCATTTGTCTGCATCAGCCCGTCATGATATTGTTAAATTAATTGAGAGCCATCCACTATTGTTTTCTGACCACCCCCGCTGTAGAATAGCATAGAAGTAGGGGGACATGCCACAACTAAGCAGCACGCACACAGAGTCATTATTGGGAAGTTAAGAAAGAAGCTTTGGCTCTCCTTCTGACAGTGCTCATCTTGATGTTAATTTGGGGTCAGGTTTTTACAGACTATAATGCCCTCGTAGATGCGGTGGTCTCTGCCCCTGCAAGACTTCAATCTCCAGATTTGCCACAGGAAGGGGGGTTGATAATGTGTTGGCAGATGCATTACGATGTGGACTAGCTGCGGAATTCTTATTTTGGGGGAACTGAGCTGTTTTTCTTGTTTAGTTTTGTTTGTAGGTATGTTAATAGGGTTTAGTTCTTAAGGGAGGGGGTGATATGACCCACAGGTGGGTCTAGATGCCTCTATGTTTGTGTGTGTGTGTGTGTGTGTGTGTGTGTGTGAGAGTGGATGGCGCCTTGCAGGTGCGGTCCTGGATGTCGGCTGCTGATTGGACGCGCCACGGCTGAGAAGGAGGAGCAGTCGAGCCAGCCTGACGGTCATCCCTCCTCCGCTCCCAACTCTGCAGTTAGTCACTTCTGAAATGGCGTTAGAGCAAACAGCCGTAGGGGTGGGCTGCCATTTTCTTTGTCCCCTCTTTTCTCCTGTTTAATAAGTATGTAGGGAGGTTAGCCTTTCTGTATTTGGCTTCTCTTTCTTTCTTTAGTTAGTTCTTTAGGTGAGCTAGTTGGAGTTTGGTTTATTATTTTGGCCTGGGCCCACCCTGAAGCCTTTGCTGCCCACCGGTTAAGTTGTTTTGTTTATTTCATTTACTGATTAATAAAATGTTTTTTGTTGAAACTGCCAACTGCAGTGAAAAATTAATGAGGCTTGGGAGTGGGGGAAGGTGTCCCACACGTTGCGTCTCGGTCCCCCTCGACGGGACGTAACACAGAGTTTTCGCCGTGACAGAAGGTTGAGCTCCTACCGTGTTAGAGGTGACGTCGTCACGTTAGCCTGTTCCATCCCTGCTAAATTCTTTAAAGAACTACCGTAAGTAAACTTTTAAATTATAATACGCTCTACACTAATTGTAATTTCCTGCCCGTGGTTCTATATTGCAACAGTTGACGGCTCATATCAGCAGATAAGCAGCAACAATCTGGGCATTGCGGGTGATTCATAAATATGTAATTTCTTATTAATTAGCCCATAAGTGTTGTACACCAGTGTGACACCAAATGCTTGTTGCTGACAGCAGTGAAGAAATGACACTCTAGTGGTTCTGCACATTAGTATAAATAGAGTGATTCTCTATCATTACATCACAGGACGGCGGCACTCTGACAGATTCCATGAACCTGGACACTGATGATCCAGACTCCGGTCCAGATGACACAACAGGCCACAGTGGAAACGGGTCAGAGCATGGACTGGCTGCTGAAAGGATACAGGTAGGTGGCGCTGTCATCCCAAGTTGTGTGGTGTGGAGGATCAGGGCCAAAGTTCCAGATGCTCACAGATGTGACTGTGGATTCAGGAGGAGTGTTTGAAGGCTGGACTCCCAACAGTGATTGGCTGCTGAGGACCTCTCAATCACAATCAGGTTTTTTAGTGGCTGTGAGATTGAAAGTGAGTGAACATCATTAAATAAAGAGCTCCTGCAGGGTCCCAATTTGACAAGTACACTGCTAGGTGTGCTGCTTCGTTTTCGCCAAGGCCCTGTAGCATTCATGACTGACATTGAGGGAACGTTTCATCAAGTAAGAGTTTCCAACCAGGATGTAAACTTCTTATGCTTCCTCTGGTGGCCAGATGGGGGCATTACAAAGGACCTACAAGAGCACAGGATGCTGGTCCACATCTTTGGGGCAGTGTCATCCCCAAGCTGTGCTTCATTCGACGACAATCAGCATGACTTCCCAGCCGAGGTTATAAACACTGTTTGTCAAAATTTCTACGTGGATGATTGTCTAAAGGCCGTCAGCACGGCGGAACAAGCAATACATCTGTACCAGCAGCTAACAGACCTGTGCGGTAGAGGTGGATTTAAGCTCAATAAGTGGGTGAGCAATCATCGCTCGGTGCTGGCCGCCATTCCTGAAGAGCAGAGAGCTAAAGAGGTAAAAACACTTAACCTTGACAGAGACCAGCTCCCTATGGAGAGGGCCCTTGGAGCTCAGTGGGATGTACAGCAAGATACATTCACATTCAGCATCAGAACCAAGCTGGGATGGGATGAGGAAATCCCTCAGGTCATGGTACATCCCATATATAGTTTTTCAAGCGCCAAACTACAACAAAGGAACTCATCTATAACAAATCTACAACCTTGTAAGGGCAAAACCTACTTGTTTTAATTCTGATTAATAAACTAAAGCTTATTCGATTATCATTATGTTGTTTTTTTTAAACGCTCATACAAAACAAAAAAAGTGGAGGGAGAGTAGTCTGAATCGGGTTCTGGAGCATTGCTCTACCTCATCCATCGCACTCATTAGTGTCACATCCACTTGTCGTGCATCATTTCCCCCAACAAGCTTCTCCTGTTAGACCTTCCCCGAGGTGGTTGGTGGGGTGACGGGCACACAGCACGTGACCTCTACGACGAGTTTCTACCCACGGAAGTGCCATAGGAAGACACAGATTAAATAGTATGGCTTGTCCACCAGAAGGCTGTATTATGGTGTACATAATATAAAACTTCGGCCCAGTTCTGCTTGTATTGCAATGGTTGCTGTTCCTGAAGTTTCATTTTTCGTCCCTTTTTATTTTTTACATCCATGTTTGTGATGGAATAGTATTGTGAATCGCTAGCTCGGATTGCATGCTGGGAAACAGCGTCACTCAAGGAAGTTTTGGCTTCGCTGACACGGTCCTGAAGGGAAGTGGGTTTTAGTGCACTGGAACGGGATGAATGTGTTCAATCAAGCAGTACAAACCTGATTAATTGTCTTAATACTTGACTTCGAATGGCCATAATGTTTAGGATTAGAATTAGACGACAACTTGTTCACAATATTTGCAACTATTCAGTTTGACCAGCAGGTGTCAGTAGAGGACGAAATTTCATGTTGACTATTTCCTAATGGAAGTGCTCTCTTTACGTTGGATTTTTCTCATAATTATTTGAAGTGTAGGCCTGTATCTGCACACAATTTGGAATTCGTCCCAGCGCCCTGAGCTGTAAATTTGGACGGTGTAAAATGAAAATGGCCATCTGCAGCAGAATGAAAGTGAGATTGCATTGTCCAGGTAGGAGGACAGCAGTCAGTCATGTTTCACCTCCAGTCAACACGCAGTGGTTCACATGAAGGTCCAAGAGGCCTACAGACCTACACTGAGTCTGGACATGGCAGTACAGTTGGATCATTGTCTTTGTTGTGTTGTTTGGTCATTGTGATCCAATGTAATGAGAGAGAAGGACGAGTGCAGTTATATTGGAGGGAGTTATTTAGAGTGTAATAGAAGTTATATTGCAGAGTCTGTTTTTATGAAATGTTCTATCACCTGGCATCCATCCAACCATCCATCCATCCATCCATCCATCCATCCATCTTCTACTGCCGTATCCGGAGTCAGGTCTCGGGGGCAGCAGCCTCAGCAGAGACCCCCAGACTTCCCTGGACCCAGTCACCTCCTCCAGCTCCTCCAGTGGGACCCCAAGGCTTCCCAGTCCAGCCCAGAGACCTGGTCAGCACCACTCTGACTCCCTGCTGCTCAGGTGAGGCTTCAAAGATCTGGCTGCACCTGATTGGACGGTCGTGGAGGATCTCCTTGGTCTTCTTGGTCTCCAAGAAGACCTCATGCTCTCTGTTGACCTCCTCACTCAGTCCCTCAGTGATGTAGAGCTCAGTGTCGATGCTGTTGAGGAGAGTTTGACTTCCTGCTTCTTCACCTTCAGTCACACGTTCACATCTCCTCTCCAGACTGATCTTCTGCTGCTGTAGAAGCTCCTGCAGACCACCAACCTCTGGAGCTGAGAGAAGGTTGGAGAAGAAAACATCAGTGTGACAGTGTGAGCATCATTTTCTGTCCACGACTTGAAGCTGAAAGCATCCAAACTCCATTTTTCAGCTGCTGTTGTCTGACTGTTTGCTCTAAATGTCCTCCAGTGGATCTTCTCACTGGAGGTCCTGACCACGGTTATAATAGTTAACGAAAACGAACAAAATAACGAAAACTTCAATTGAAAAAAACAATTGTCACATTCCCAGGGGTTAGGATTTTGGTACCTGCCTCGTTGGGGTTCGAAGCGAGCAGAGTTGAGACCATAAGGGTGACGTAGCAACGTTCAGGACACTGATTGGCCAAAGGCAGTCTTTCACGAAAGACCAAAACCGCCATTTTTAAATGCCTTGCGTGTGGATTTTTACATTAACATGTATTAAGAACTGAAAAGCTTATGAAACTGTACCATGGGTGAACAAAGAACTACAGACGTTTCTGTTCTCTGTGGCCGAAGAAAAAGCACAATGCAGACAGTTGTGCAGAAAGTTTAGTTTTAGCTAAAATATCGGGCACACAGACGTACTTATTATGTATCCATTTCTTTCCATTGTAACAGGTCACTACAAGATCTGCAATCCATTACCTAGAATTGGTTTTCCTTAAACTGATGTACAGGATTACTAATCTGACTTTGATGGGCAAATTTGACAACAGAATACAATTATGAAGCACTAAAACACAGGACCACAAAACAATTAAATGCATGATGAAATAATGATATGCTTTGTTAAATGAAATAAAATGGCATTTTCAACTAAGTAATAAAATAGTCGGTGGTGCAGTGGTTAGCGCTGCCGCCTCACAGCAAGAAGGTCGTGGGTTCGATTCCGGGGCCTGGACCTGGGACCTTTCTGTGTGGAGTTTGCATGTTCTCCCTGTGTCTGCGTGGGTTCTGTCCGGGTTCTCCGGCTTCCTCCCACACTCCAAAAACATGCACGTGAGGTCGAACTTAAGGTTCTAAATTGTCCGTAGGTGTGAGTGTGAATGGTTGTTTGTCTCTATGTGGCCCTGCGATGAACTGGCGACTTGTCCAGGGTGTCACCCTGCCTTCGCCCTAAGACAGCTGGGATAGGCTCCAGCAGACCCCCGTGACCCTGAATAGGAATAAGCGGGTATAGAAGATGAATGAATGAAATCTTTATTGAATGAATGACACATTTTATTTCACTCGTGGTTTATGTAATTATTATTTTTTGCTCCATAGCTTTCATGATTCAGCATTACATGTTAAGCGTGATGAATTGCATGAAAAGAGAGAGCACTCGCTGATAAATTAACATGGTGTGCTGTTTAATTCCATGAGAACGACAAAATATTTGCAAATTTGTGTTAGCTACACACATCGACAGGTGCAAGAGAAAGGGAGGAACTTTCAGGGAGGAACTTTCAAGATCATTCAGTTTTTGTTTTTTATTTTTTTTTAGTTCTGATGGAATAAATAGACCAATCATTTCATTACTTTGTCTGCTTTCCAAAGAGAGTTGCTTCGAAGAATTATCATTTATTATTCAGTGGCACATTGCTCACTTGTTTAATACACAAATAATAGTATATTATTATAATAATACTATTTTATTAATATAATAATAATAATAATAATAATAATAATAATAATAATAATAATAATAATAATAATAATCATCATCATCATCATCATCATCATCATCATCATCATCATCATCATTATTATTTCTAAAATTTCAAAACAACAATCGTCAGATGTTCCGTAAAAAATACATTGATTTCCATGTTGAATTTTGTACGTTTCGTGAGCGCGCACGTCTGTCAGTGACGGTCTCCACACTGACACAACTGCGCATGCTCTATTATCCCATCAATGCGGAAGTCAAAAAGTTTTTGGGAGCCATGCGCTGGGTGAGCAACTTCATTGAAAGGAATGGGACGCCATCTTGGACTCTGGGGGCTTGCCGCACTGTCACGCAGGTTGTGACGTTGAGGGCCGGCGACGCACAGGTATGACGTGAATGATTGACAGCTACCATTCGTTCCCGTTAGCGAGAGGATTAAAAACAGACACCATAATGGCATCAAAAAGGAGTTATCCCAGCGGTGCGGAAAAACGGAAGGAAAAGAAAACTGATCAAGAAAAACTTGCAAAGGGGAAAGGTAAGTTATTTGTTTGTGATGTGGGTTGGAGAGGTGGAGGTGAAACGCTGTTGTCCCCCCCCCCCCCCAAGTTTGTTTATTTGTCCTGCTAGCCAGCTAGCTAGCGTCGGATAAATGTTAGCTGGCTGGCTAATATTTGTTCGTCATGAATCAGCGTTTTTGTTTGTTTTATGAAAGTTGACCATGTCCTGCCAAGTTGGCCTATCCTGCCATGGGAATGACTGATTGACTCCACACCCGTTCATTCACATTCTAACTGGGAGGGAGGGAGGGAGGGCATGTTGTAGTAGTTGTTGTAATCAGTCCCCTGTTATTGTTCAGTGGAAGTTGTCTCTCACATATTTGACTCTTAATGTTATTTTAGCCTTAACTTAGGATGAATTTACTAAGCTTAGTTTGTATTTTGTAGGCCCTTCATTAGAAATGTGCTACTGTTTTATAATTCAAAGAAATATTTTATGGAAATACTTTATTTGGCATGGTGTTGACTATTTTAGACTGTTGTGGCAGTGGGTCAGTTATCTTAGTTTTATTACTTTAACTAGTACAGTGTGTAAAGTAATGCCAAAAACTCTTAAAAATGACAGTTTTGTAATTGGGTAAAAGCTTTAAAGGGACACTGCAACCATAATGTTTAATTTAAAAACAAATGAATTTTTAATTTTCCTATATTACTGCAACATCACTGTAATAATAAAATAGGAAAATGCGCTTCTGATCTGTTTTGCTTGATGGTCTAATGAGCTTTGTCTCTGCAGGAGCAATTCTAAAATATGTTGGCGCTCCAGACATTGAGCCAGAGGGATCTCCCGAACATCCTGACCAGGAAGCTCCAGGACCAACACGTTCCTCAGAACCTCCTTCTGTCCAGGTGAATAATGTGTGTTATTCTTAGTAGCTAAGCTGATAAGTGTGGGACGAAACTAAGGCAATTAAGCATTATTTTGATTGTTGGTTTGCTCTTTAGTGTTGCACTTGTTGGTTTGTTGGATTTTCTTATTTAAAGTAAGCATTTTTTTTCATGAGTACTCAATCTGTTGTATTTATTCACATATAGAGGATTCTTTTCCTAGTATTATAATGTTTGTTTGTTTTTAAATCAGTTTAACTTGCCTGATTTGCTCAACTGAAGATGTTTAATTTTACCTGTAGCCTGTTTTGCTCACGAGGTGTAATAGATTGTGGAATCTTAGTAGACCTTAGTAGACGCACGCTGCTGAGAGTGTCAGCAATCAGCTCCGATGACCGTGGTGCTTGTAAATAAGGCAAATGCGCCATCTAGTGGGATGCAGCATGTTTATTCGTGTTGGAGCAATGACAAGTACTACTAACAAAACAAAAGATGCACAGGGTAAGAAAAATAATCATAAACTCAAGCCCAACAAAGATAACAGATGGGCATACCTGTAACATTACAAAGTAATGATTACTAGTACTACCAAAATATATATATTTTACTTTTCAACTCCAACTTGAACTATTCATCCCCCTTTTTCAGCAGCCATTAAGACAAAAGGATGACACTTATGCATTGCATCAAACTGTGATGCACAAAATAAATTAAATTAAATCAAAACAATAAATAAAGTGTGCATTAAACAGGGGGCAGTGCAATACAGTACAGGACTCAACTGATATAGTGCAGTTGGGCAGTATAGCCTATAACAGCTGTTCAGCATCCATAGTAATCCACAGTCAGTGCCATAATCATCCAGTCAGTGTCATATTCATCCATAGTCAGTATAATATATATGATATCGCGCAGACCCTCGTCCTCCACCACATTAATTGGCCTGCAAGCCGTAGCCACACCCATTTAGCCCCCGCTGTTGAAAGTTGGCGTGTGGTGGACGCGGCCAGTGGTCTCCGTGCCACACCATCCAACGTGGTTTGCTTTACCTCAGAAGGGGGCGGAGGGCTCTCCGCGTCAGCTGTATGCTTCGCAGACAAGTGAAACGTAAGACTGCTCGTACTCCGGTGGAAACTAAATACAGCTTTACAGTAAATGCATATCACTTTTGTCCTGTCAAGACTGCCATCTGGCAGGGTTTTGAAGTGGAACTTTCCATTTACAATTGACGCCTTATCCATATTAGTCCTTCCTAGTGCTCATCTACGCTCAGTGTCTTTTTCTTTTTTTTGTTGTGTTTACAAGCCGGCTGCAAGCGTGTGACTGTGTGCTGTGAGTCAATTCATTTCCCGTTTCCACAATCTACGGAGCGGCCAAAGGTTCAAAAAGCACCGTGTGCGTTAATCGCGGCGTTGAAAAAAATTGTCGGCGATAAAGCGACGTTGACACCCTTACTTTTTATATGAAGAAACCGATCAAATTTTTCCAACCAATTGTTCGCCACTTCTTTGAACTTGTGGATGAATGCTGTGCATCCCACATGGAACGCCAACCTTCCTCTGATATTTCCATGCTTAGTTTTTTCTGCCATTTGGCTTTGATGTATCCTGCGTTTGTTGCTGTTCTGTTTCTGAAGGCCCTGATAGATTTTAGAAATGATTTTTCTCTTCATCTTTTTACAGGCTTCGATCAGAATATCTATCACTATATTGCCCTCTCCAGATGATGTTGGTTTGATTCTTTTATCATAGTAATCTCTTAATTGCATGTATCGAAAGAAATCTTTGTTTCCTCGTCCAAATTCCTTTTTCAACTCTCCAAAACTTTTTAAAACCCCCTTGTGAACGAGTGTGCATACTGCAGTTATACTCCTATCCCACCATCGTCTGTATTCAGTCTGTGGTTCCTGGTTCAAATCTGGGATCAAGAGAAGGCCACATTAGTAGTTTGATGTAGGGCTGCACAATTAATCGAATTTTAATCACGATCACGATATTGGCGGCCACGATTAAATTCAGGTGATCGTAGGCGATATTAACATTTAAAAAGCCGGCTACCGTACATGTCAAATCAAGCACATTCAGAGAGAGAGAGAGAGAGAGAGATGTAATTTTGGCTTTGTTGAGCTGATTTAGTTCTTATGTCTCCTACTAATGCCAGTGAGTTTGTCCCAGTGTCTGAATTGTTATTCTGGAATCAAATGTGGGATGGATTGGAAAAGGTACAGCAGTCTCGGTAGTACATTCATTTTTATCACTTCAATTTGTGTCTCAAAATCCATATTAAAGGCTGACCATCTTCACAAATCTGTCTTAATATTATTGATAATAGCATTTTAATTGATTTCAAACCTTTTCAAAAGATCTTTTGCCAATAGCACACCCAAATATTTGATAACCTTGGAATTCCATTTGATTTTATATTTTCCTCTAATTTCTCGGCCTGGATGATAATTCAGCGTGAGAATTTGAGTGTTTGCTATGTTTAACTTGTTGCCTGTGTATTTACCATAGGTTTCTATTATCAACATCAAATGAGGTAAGGTTCTGTCCGGGTCTTGGAGAACCAAAATAATATCATCAGCAAAAAGCCCTGTTAGATGTCCCTGCTCTCCTATATGTATTCCTTTTAGATTGTTACTTTGTCTGATCATTTGTGCCAGCGGCTCAATGAACATAGCAAACAATGTAGCGCATAGGCAACATCCTTGACGAGTACCATTAATCTTTATCCTTGCCGTAGGTTCTTGGTAGAGACCTTGAATACACTGTATTAACTTTTCTTGGAACCCCAGTTTCCCAAGAACTTGATACAGAAATCTCCAATTCACACAGCCAAGGCTCACCAGTAACAGCTCGCAGGCCCTGCTTTTGGATCTGATCTATTATGTATAGGACCCGTCTAATGTCTTCTTGAGTCTGCCTACCTGTTAAAAAAGCTGACTGATTGGAAGTCCATCTCGTCCCCTTAAATTTCAAAGCGTAACGAACCTGTGTAGCCCAAGGAATTTTATTATAGTTTATTTCCTAGGGTGCAACTCCCCAGGTGGCGTTGTCAGGCAACCCTCCCCCCCCATTTTCCTTTATACCCACCATCAGAATTGTCTCCACCTCCGCCAGACCCTCCCCCTTGCCGTAGGTTCTTGGTAGAGACCTTGAATACACTGTATTAACTTTTCTTGGAACCCTAGTTTCCCAAGAACTTGATACAGAAATCTCCAATTCACACAGTCAAGGCTCACCAGTAACAACTTTTGGAGCTGATCTATTATGTATAGGACAATCCTAGGGCTGGACGATATAGAAAAAAAGCATATCGATATAAAAAAAAGTCATATTGATCGATATCGATAATTATCAAAAAAATTTAAAACATATTTTAATTAACTGGATGTTTTATACTATTACTTCATGACAGACTTTTAATAAAGAACACACGAGCACTGAATTCAAATTCAAACTTTTATTCAACCACCTTTTTTAAACACAACTGAATTGTTTTTTTATTATTATTATTATTATTATTATTATTATTATTATTATTATTTATTTATTTAAAAAAAAAATAGGCTGAGATAGGGCTTGAACGTGCGACTCGACCAGAGGTCTGAAGTTGTGGCGGTTAACAGCTCGTTTTGCACTGATTCCCTGCACTCGTTGTACAGACGAGGAAGAGCTTTGTTTGAAAAATACTTGCAGAAGTGAAACTTTTTCTATCAAACTTTTTATCGACCCCTTTTTTCCCTATCGCAGCACACGTCTATCGATCGATATATATCGTTATCGAATTATCGTACAGCCCTAGACGGTCCCGTCTAATGTTATCTTGAGTCTGCCTACCTGTTATAAAACCTGACTGATCCTCATCTATCAAGTCCGGCATAAAACTTTCAAGTCTTTTTGAGATGATTGAAGTAAAGATCTTCTAGTCAACATTTAAGATTGAAATGGGCCTATACGATTCACAAAGTTCCTTATTTTTCCCTTCTTTTGGAATAACTGGAATGACAGCCTCTTTCCATGAGGGAGGCCGTTTGCCCTCTGTCAGAGTCAGATTAAAAGAATTTAGGAGTATCGGGGTTAATTCTTCTCCAAATGTTTTATACCACTCACTAGGAAACCCATCACTACCTGGCGCTTTGGTTGATTTTAAGCCTGCTAATGGCAGCATCTATTTCTTTTTTGGTTATACTGGAAATGAGTTTTCTATTTTGCTCATCTCCAATGGCTGGTAGGTCCAATGAGTCAAGGAATTCTTTCATCTCACAATCTTCTTTAGCCGTGGGTTGGGTATATAGATTTTCATAGTAATCTTTAAAAACCCTCTCTATTTCTTCAGGTTCAAGTAGTAGCTGTTTCGTTAATGGGTCTCTAATTTTACATATTGCATGAGAAGCTTGCTGGGCCTGTATTCCTCTTGCTTAATATTTGGTTGATTTACAGCCTGATTCATAGTGGGTCTGTTTAATGACTTTCAGCTTTTTCTCAACATCTAGCCTCAAGACATCGTCTATTTCCCTTCTGACACCGATTATTTGTTGTGACACTGTATCGTCCTCATTGCTTTTGTGTTGCTGTTCCAGAGTTGTTAATTGGTTTACCAGCTTCTTGTAACCTTCTTCTCTATGTGGCAGGTGGGTTTGCCCCCACCTTCGCGTCATCAATCACACCTGCGCCGGAGTGCAATCTTTGCGTCCCTCAGTGCGTTTACATGGTACTTGAGAAATGATTGCCTTCGTCCGATTCTGATCGGAGTTTGAGA
This sequence comes from Nelusetta ayraudi, assembly GCF_046127955.1. Classification (NCBI taxonomy): domain Eukaryota; kingdom Metazoa; phylum Chordata; class Actinopteri; order Tetraodontiformes; family Monacanthidae; genus Nelusetta; species Nelusetta ayraudi. The sequence continues at coordinate 531,597 of NW_027466153.1, forward strand.
AGTCCGATTGGAATTGGAGAACTCCGATTGAGACACCCAGATAATGCGATTGGAATTCTAATTTCTCGGCCATGTATACGCCTTAGTCGGACTATTAACTGGACAACGTAAGTGCGCACGCACCACCGCACAACTACGTCGTCTAACAAAACAGACAGCGCGAAACAACCAGCAAACGCAAATAAGAATGTTGACATTTGGAGAGAGGATGAGACCGGGGCGATGCTTTCTCTTCTAAAAGAGATGGACATATTAAAATAACACACAACAGAGACCTTTTTTAAAAGGGTAGCGCAGCAAATGCAGGGCTCCGGCTTTGCGCAGCCCTGAACAAATACGTATTCCTTCGTATTTATATTTCTACCTTTTCGTTCACATTTTTTGTAAGTTGCTGAGAGAGATGTGTTTCCTGTAGATCAGGCATGGCCAAACTACGGCGTGTCTCTCTCCGGCCCGCGTGAAGGCAGTCAAAAATCTAACCTAACTTAGAAATGACACTTGAACCTGCAATGAGGATTTTAGTCGTTCTAAATGAGTCCAACGTTAGAAAAAAAGGAGCGACCCGGACTTCCCACAGTCTCTTTTCTCTTAATATGGGAATTCAATTTTAATAATTTGTCAACTAAAAACACCGGTCATACTAGAACATCCCTACCAGCTTTCTTCCCTTTATTCTCTGAATTTAATCAAAGAATCTTTGAAACTCTTGTAGCTTTTCTCTGGCTCGTGTCGCTGCTGATGCGTAGCCCCTCCAGGATCCCTCCTTGCACTGCCACTCCGTCGTAGTGCGGCGCACCGAGTGCCGCAGGCCCCTCCGCACCCGTCGCCACCGCCGTCTTCTCCGCCAGGCCGCGTCTCGCCAATTCCTCCTTTACCTCCTCTGCGCTGTTGTAGGTTCGAGTTCCCGTATCCCAGTGGGTCCTCATCTTGGTGAATGGCGTCTGGAAGCGGATGCCCTTCTCCTTCAGGATTCTTTTAGCAGTGTTGTACTCCTTTCTCTTTTGGACCATCTCTGTCGCGTAATCGTGATGGAATGACGGTACTTTATTCCCCAGTTCTATTTTCTTTCTCCATAGCTCTCTCAGGACCCTCTCTTTGGTAGTAAATTCCAGAAAGTTAACAATGATGGGTCTCGGTTGGGCACCGTCCGCTGGCTTCTGTGCAAATGAGCGGTGTGCTCTCTGAATTTGGAAATTAAAATGTGCTGGCAGGTGCAGTTCTCTTTTCAGCAGGTCTTCCACAAACTTGGCCACAGATTCTCCCTCCTCTCCTTCAGTGACTCCATAGATACGTAGGTTGTTTCTCCTCGGCCTGGACTCCAGGTCAGTTAACTTGTCCTGAAGAGCTTTTTGTTCTCTCAGTGATATGACCAGAGTGTCATTAGCTTCCTGTGCCCAACGTTCTAGCTTTTCAATCCGCGACTCAGCCTCGTTGATCTTGCTGGTTTGGAGCTCCTGTTCGGTGATGACTTTCGCAAGTTGTTGATTTATTTCGTCTTTGAAGTCGTCCAAGTCTTTTTCCACGTCGTTCCTCAGTGTTTCTCCAAACGTGCGAAGGACTTCTTTTGATTCCATTTTTAAATCCCGTATCTCCTTATTAATAATTTCTATGTCCGAGCCCTTTTTCGCGTCGTTAGTCACGAGGAGTTCGTTTCGCCATCTCTCTCTGTTTCAGAGCAAGCTGGTAGTTCCGCCATATTGTCTGTTACCGTGTTTCTGTTTTGGTTGAATCGAGTTTTCCTTCCCATTCCAACGTTCCTCTGATCACTTTGTAGTTAATATGATATCTGACAATAGTTATTCATTTGCATTGGAGAAGGACAGGCCACATGTCTCTTGGCCAGTTGAGTGGCGAAGCTATTCGCTCCAAGGCACTGAAGTATGAATCAACTTCTGCCTCACGAAATGCTGGCACCAGAAAAATGTTTTTACTGGGGCTGGGCAACGATTAAAAATTTTAATCACAATTAATCGCATGATTTACCTGATCAATCATGATTAATCACGTTGTATACGCAAAAGCCAATAATGAATTTAAAAGAAGTCTTTCATACACTTTAATTTAAATGTTCTGCCATATAAACGAAAGCACCATTACATTTATCGTGCAAACACTTAACATCAGCACTTTACACAGAAACATTTTTAATGTAAATCTAAAGTTAAAAAAAATGCAAATACAAAATTAAAGCTTATTGCCAATGCCAGGGCATTACTGTTATCCTGTTCCTTATGAAAAATAAAAAAAATCTACCTACAAAATCCTGAGCCACAATAATAACAGGCAATTTCTGAGGTAACAGCAGAAACATTTTTCTTTTATCAGGGAGCAGCATAACCAGTCTGCGTTCCCTTGCAAATGTCCCATTTAGAAAGGGTGAGGCACAAAAACGTTCACTTTTGGGTTTTTCTTCACATGGGACTAGAATGTAAAGTCCACATTTATACTGGAGTTCCTTTGGAGAATCTCACTCAACTCAGTGCAGTTTGTCATTTCCTGGAACTTGACGGCCAGTTATTTTGAATGTACTGCCATATGAATTAAAGTGCCATAACATTTACTGTGCAAACACACTTTTCACATCAGCATTTTTGAACAATTAGCAGCTAAGAAAAAAAAAATAGTGTAAATTTAAACTCAACTTAAACAATGTTATCAAAGCAATACAAAATTAAAGCTGTAAGCAGCGTTTGCGGGACTGAGCCCACCTGGCCACTGCCTGCCGTGATGTCCGCCACCTGGCCACGAGCCCCCGACACCCGCCAACGCTTCCCAACGCCTGGCGATTCCGCCCGAAACCCGCCGATGCCCCATTACTGACGCCGACGCCTGCTGATGACACATCAAGCACTGACTTGACATTACTGACTTGACATTTAGAAACATTTGATTTCTAAATGTGATTGATTACTGTATCATTTTGGAGATAATAAGCCTTAAAGTTGGCTTTTTGTTTTGTTTTGCGACAGCTCCAATATTCCATTTTTACTGTACAATAACATCAAATTGCTCCATAAGCTCTGTCAATGGTTGGTACAGTTGACCTCAGGACAACCTTGAATATATCTTCAATCATTATAAGGCATATTTAATGTACCAGTTTGGAGATATTAAGCCTTCAAAGTTGTTGTTTTCCTTTTTTTTTTAGCTTTTCAAACAGGCAAAAAGGGCCCAGTACTCAATTTTTTACTGTACAGTAACATTGCTTTGCTCCATAATTTCTGTCAGTGGTTGGTACAGTTGACCTAAGGAACACCCTGACTATATCCTCAGTCATTATCAAGCATATGTACAGTATCATTTTGGAGATATTAAGCCTTAAAGTTGGCTTTTTGTTTTTCTTCTTCTTCTTTTTTTTTTGCGACAGCTCCAATATTCCATTTTTACTGTACAATAACATCAAATTGCTCCATAAGCTCTGGCAATGGTTGGTACAGTTGACCTCAGGACAACCTTGAATATATCTTCTCTTAATATTCTTGAATATTCTCACTTAATGTACCAGCTCCTTCCTGTAGACATGATATGTACAGTTAGTTATTCTTTGTTTGACGCAAGTGTTACATTAATTTCCTACTATCTGTACTGGTACTTCTTGTTAATTTGAAATAAACACTAACAGCATAATGTCAAAACAAAAACCGAACAAGTCAAACAGGAGCAGATCAGAAAACAAGGAGGCTTTGTACTAAAATATGGATAAAATATAAACAGGGAGTTGTCTAATGTCGTCAAGGAAGCCAACATTACGTTACCTGATGATCAGCATGTTGACTCAGAAAATCCTCAGGCTCCTGCTGCGACATTTCATGTGGGGCGACGGTTGTGACTTCACTGCTGGTCCCGTGAGAAACTCAAATCGGTCCCTCACGTTTGTGTTGCGTGGCATGGGTTAGGACATTGAGAGGCATTATAAGTGTGGTTGTGTGCACCAAATCGGACTCGGCTTCTAGCTCGATAGCCATGCATAATTTATGCAAACGCAATGCTCTGTTTATGTGAACTCACGGAGTCAGACTCCGTGCACGTGCTCATCTCGACTCGATGGATTTATGAGCTTGATGACAAGTGTGTATTTTGTATTGGATTGATGTACTGCAATTCTAGTCATGTGAACAAGCAATTATCATTCCTAGTTATATGTGGCATGACAAAATACTGTACTACCAAGTTTGTATTGCAGTATCTTCAGTTTATGGGGTAGAGGGTGCTCAAATTGGATTGATTGAAGATGTAGTTTAGGTACAATTTGCTTGTTTTTATCAAAATTTAAGTTGATTGCAGTTCAAGGTGGCACAATCCTATCAGATGTTGTCATTTTGTCACAAAGAACACTGGTATTTGATGATTATTACCATAAGTACCACCATGTTGCAGGCATTGTGGTTACAAGTTTCACTCCAATTTTGATTGTTGTCTGTATGACTAGCAATCCGTTGAGCTGTCTATGGTTATCATTCAGATAAGGTGTCACAACTTTTAATTGCATGGGAACTTTGGGATCCATGGCAGATGGGCATTGTAAAAAAACGGATCTTGAGTCGGAAGGCTAGCTTGTCCTAATTGTGACCTTAATATGATGATTTTTTTTCCCTGCCAGATTGAGGAGAAATTAAATGGACATCCAAACCGGATGTCCATTCATGTCCATTTAAGCAAGCATTTTTGCAGATTTTAACACTGACTTGCATTAATAGGCGATGAATGAGCTGTGGCGCATTCTGGATAAGGGCAACAGAAAATTCATTGATGAACTAAAAAATGAGATGAGAAGACTTCTGCACCAATGTGTAATTTTATGGTGTTTGGGAAAAAAATCAAGTGATGATGCCACGCATAACGCTGGATGTAGTTCAGTCGAGTCATTTTGCTGTGTCTCTAATTGACTGTGTAGCTGTTTCCTTGGACATAGGATGGTTTATGTTGCGCTGAATGAATAGATGCAGAATGGTAATACTCTTCATGCTGAAAAAATAAGATTTTTTTTGTGATCAACACAAACCTAATAAGACTCATTTTTAGGAAGACTAACTTTGAACTCAAAGTTGATTTGTTCTATTCCAGTGGAATATTCCATCGCGCTGCTCAGGGCACTCCCCACACTCTTTCCTTCACCAAGTCCACCACCGAAGAAGCTGGGACATGCCAGTGAGGCACTGCTTCATGTCATTCAGGTGTTCGCATTTTCTCACATTCAACACTTTGTAGTTCCATGCATGGATGTGGCGTTTCCTTCTTCTTTTTCTTTAGCCAACAGAAGATCCCATAATGTACTCGCAGAAGAGGTCTTTCCTGTGTTGCTGTTTGATGGGACCCGCTGTCTCATCTGTCTTGGAGCCACTCCCGCCACCACGCTTGCCAAGGAAGACTTGAGTGACCGTCTGCTTCATCTGATGGGTTACGACTATGCCCTGCACCTCACATATCCAAAAGTGTGTGGCAACCCTTCTCTCTGTCATTCAGACAGAAGTGCTACAGGACACTATCCATGAGTGAGACACCACAGCCTCATACAAAAAAGACCATGGCAGAATGGAAATTGGGGAGTATAGCTGTGTACTAGGCATAGGTAGCGATACACTCCCCTGGTAGTTGTAACTTGAGGGTGGGTGGGAGTCTGTTGGAACAAACATGTTATCAGTGGTGATAGGAACACTATATGCTGTCCCCATACTGTTTTTTTTTTTTTGTGTAACTGAGTGTCAGGGAATCTGAATCAATATTCAATAATGATGACGGTGAATATTGTAACAATTGTTACTTGCGTTCTAGAAATGATTGCTTGAGGTTGTTTTAAGATGCAATGCCTTAGTGACGTACAAGGCAGTGAAGGCACTGTCAGCAATTTAAGTGAATAAATAGTTGTTGACAATATTAATTCTGTTTGCTTAATTATTTTTTTGGGGGGGGAGTGGGCGTAGGGGGGGTGGATGCTTTGTCTCATTTTGAGAAAAAAAAGCTAATATTGTGAACACTTAAATTAAGAAGAATTGCACTGTTAGTAGGTCTGGTTTTAAGATCTTTTCATTCAAATTAAGAAAGAAGCAAACGTGAAAAAAGAATTGAGAAGCTAGTATCAAGTTTATTTGACTTACAGTACAGAGTACAGTCCTTGGAATGAGTGCTTTACTGTTTATTTCAAGAGTTTTTCCATTCTTCAAATGCCTAGATATATTGTCTTATTTTAAGAAATCTTACCAAGTCTAAATATCTTACTGCATTGGCAGATAATTAGACTTGTTTCTAGCCTGTTCTTTCTCAATTTAAGTGTTTATTTCTTAGATATATTTTGCAGTGTGTGGACACCGAGGGGAGCTCTAGAATTGGCTCATTCAACCGACCAAGGATCCAATCAGCAGCGGCGTCACAGGCCCTCCTCCTTCTTTGTTCTCTCTCTCACTTTGACTTCGGCACTGGACAGCCAGGTTTGTGGAGGGAAGGTTGGAACAAGGTAAGGACGGGGTACCCCATACATTCATGTACGTAGAGTCACTAAGTCTTAAACTCACCAGGTTTGTATCGCTTATCGATAACCCTAATGCCATACAAGTCTATGAGGGTCAAAGGTCAACTTTGTCCTAGGGACATGGGGCCACTTTCAGGTTCATCAGGATCCTCCTGGACATACCCACACCAAATTTGGGGCTTCTAGCCCATGAGGAACCCCGAAACCCTCACTCTAATTACAGCCTTATCGCTAACCCTAATGCCATACAAGTCTATGAGGGTCAAAAGTCAACTTTGTCCTAGAGACATGGGGCCACTTCCTTTTTCATCAGGAGCCCCCAAGAAGCGCACACGCCAAATTTGGGGCTTCTAGTTCTTGAGGAACCCCAAAACCCTCACTCTAATTCCAGCCTTATCGCTAAACCCTAATGCAGTGCAAGTCTATGAAGGTCAAAGCTCAACTTTGTCCGAGAGACATCAAGTGTTTTTTTCATGAATCATTCATCAATGTTAAGAGTTTGCTTAGTGGAGAATTCACAATAAAAATACATTGACACTGTCAAGATGGACTCAAGCACTATTATTGAACTATACTGTATTTTTAGAGTGATGTGAAGCTTTTGACAAGCGCTGCGCAAAGGAGGCCCATTTGTTTTTGTTTTTTTGAAGGGGGCCCAAAATTCCTGGCGGCGCCCCTGAGCGGGCATCTCCAGCACTAAGGCAGTGGAGCTGCCGGCCACGAGAGAAGAATTAACCAGTCCATTGAAACCATTTGTTTGGTCTAGTTAGTGGCAACAGTCCTTTGAGGATCTTAAGTGCCTTCTCAGCTGTAACCCTTTCGTGTCTGCTCCAAATTTTTCCTCATTGGCTAGAAGCCCCAAATCTAGCGTGGGCGCTTCTTGGGGGCTCCTGATGAAAAAGCAAGTGGCCCCATGTCTCTAGGACAAAGTTGAAAATTCACCCCATAGACTTGCATTGAATTAGGGTTAACAATAAGGCTGAAACTAGGGTTAGGGTTAGGGTTAGCTGAAATTAGGGTTAGGGTTTCGGGGTTCCTCAAGGACTAGAAGCCCCAAATTTGGCGTGGGCGCTTCTTGGGGGCTCCTGATGAAAAAGCAAGTGGCCCCATGTCTCTAGGACAAAGCTGAAATTTCACCCCATAGACTTGTATGGCATTAGGGTTAGGGTCCAAGAGTACACATACACATTTTCTTTTGCTTTATTGATTTAAGCTCATCGTCTCCAGCTGCAAAGGTATAGAAACCTTTCTGTGTTTTGATGTCGTGTGTGAGAAAACATCACTTTTTTCTGTAAACTTGTGTTATCATTGTCCTTCATTGAAAATGACACAATCTTTCATTTCATTGTTCAGATGCCGAACACCAAGGCATTCCGTCGCTCTCTGGCCATGAAACGACGCCTGGAGCAAAAACAGGATTGGACACCTTTTCCACCTCGGAAGGACTTTGAACGTCTTTAGTATTTCCACGTTCATGATTTCATGTTCTGCCTGTGTTGTTATGTTGTATTCCAAATAAATCTTACAAAAACATATTTAGATTTTTCTTTGTTGTCAATTTACACAGGGCGCGGTACTGGTCAGCGACCTGGGTGCGAAGATGGCCCGTTTTGCTCCTGACTGACAAAACAGTGCAAGTTCGTTCTTAAGGCCCAGCAACCAGACAAGAAGGTATGGGTCGTGATTTTGTCAAGCCACGAGTTTCTTTATGTTTTTGTTCTGGTGGTGGGAGACTCACATCTCTGTCCACTTGTGGATGGTTTTGTGTTCTCTCCCCGGGCAACAACCTTGAACACGGGCTTGTAACAGACTCCGCCCAGGATTTTGCTGCGCTACTGGCAACTGTGTTGGACCGCTGGCCCAAGGTTTGTTTATCTGCTGTGACAAACAAATTTGAACACATGAATGTCATCGCCACTTTGTTTTATCAATATCAAGTAATTCCATGATCCATAGTTCAATAACAAGAATATTCATGAATTTATTTTGCATTTTTATGTTTGTTTGGGTTTTTTTGTAGGTGTTTGTGCTTGACTTTCCACCTCGCCTGACTGTCAAGCCAGAACTACAAACAGCGCTACGTCAAGTATATCATCGTGTTGCTGCACGCATGGGTGTGTAAAATACATATTTTTGTTGTATTTTTTTCTCTTCAGTGACACTGTGCTAACAGATATTTCTTAGAATTGTGTGATTACATAATTGATTATGTGACACTTCTTCCAGGTGTAACATTTGTGTATATGGCCGATCACCTCCCCCTTCGTCAGCTGTACATGGTGGTGTTATGATGGTGTAAGTTTTGCCTTCTTCAGCCTTACTTGCTCTTCATTTGATATGACAAATATGTGTTAACATGTTGTTTTCTGTTTAGGTGCACCTCAGGACTGATTTTGGTGGAGCGTCTGCATGCTGCATGCTCCATCAGCTCGCACCCCCTTCACCTAGGCCAGGGGTGTTGTGCCACAACCAATCATCGCCCAGGGTGTCTCCCAGAGTGGTTGTGACAGGTCCTGTCTACATGCCAGTGTATGGACCTGTAATGGACTCTTGTTGGACAGGAGGTTGAGGTAACCTGTTCATCCCTCTTTTTTTTTTTTTCCCCCCAATCGTGTATTTGTCAAACAGTGCAACTTTTTATTTTAAAAATGAACACTTATCCTAAGTTGACTCTGATTTCCTCTCCTCTTTTTTTTTATAGACAGTACCAACAGTTGTTGAGACTGCATTTCACACAGACATCCCGTCCAATCCCGTGTGGTTCAGTGAGGCTGTGCTGCTGGACCACATGGAGACCGTCGTGGAGTCATCTGGCAGGGTTTCCCCAGCTGCCACGGTAACATTCACACAATTATTCATACACTTATCAACTAATATTGTTGTGCTTTCTGTTGCAATAAATAATCGATACACTGACGGCAAATATCAATATTTTATTTCAACACACATTATGGATTTACCCCATTGTCACCGTCAACTATTAATCTCTCCTGTCCTGTTTGTGGGGGCGCTAATCCCGTAAGAGTCAAGTAGGCGTAAGCAGCGGCCGGTGAATAAGACGAGTTAACAACGGAAGAGCACATGCAAGAACGGCGGAAAATACCAACAACGGAAAACAAATCAAAGACCCACCCGCAAGTTACCACTCTAAAGTATGGACCCACTTTGGCTTTTACGAGACGGATGACGGGAGGAAACTTCATAAAGAATATGCAATCTGCAACAACTGTTTTGCAAAGGTAAAATACAATGGCAACACTACGAATCTGCAGAGCTGCCTCGTTCGCTATCACCCGTCCCGTTTTTCCCAGAATTGTTCTCTTTTTTCACCACCTGTCCCGGGAAAGATAAAATCTCTCCCGGGACACAATTTGTCCCGTTTTTTAGGGAAAATGACAAAACCTCATTTAATTTCCGTCTGTGGTCTAGATAGGGTTGCCAACCCTCCCGTAAAATATGCGATTGTCCCATATTTGGCAACTAAAAAACCTGTCCCGTAATGAATTGATGGGGGACGCACTTCACTTTGTCCCGTATATTTTGGGGACGCGGTTATTTATTTATTTATTTTGTCTGCATCATTTCTTTTATTGATTTTCAGAATCGGGGCAGTGAAAGGATTTTTTTCCCTCTTTCATCTTCCCGTCGGTTTGTATATCCCAAGTCCCCAAGTTGAGATAAGACAAGTTGCTACTGACTTTACATTACCAGAAAGCACTGTCCTTGTTTACATGAAAGTTATTAATGTTCATGCACTTTAATATGTTTGCTTGTGCAGTGCACGTTTGTTTGTACATTATACAAAGTTTTGGAATAAATGCAAGATCACAGGCATTTTCCTTTTTATGGGTATTCTTTTCTTTTTCAGTCACATATCGTCGGCAAAATTTCGAAGATATCGAAGATATCGTGTGTCGTGATGTTGTCATTATCGTGGGCCAAATATCGTCACAGTATCGAATCGTGGGTTAGCCGTATCGCCCCACCCCTATTATCAACACAAGATCACATATGTACAGTACATGTACAGTTTAATTAGTGTGTTACTTTGTTTATGAATTAATTTCTTTATGTTCTTCCAGATGTCCAGCCTGAGACGTCGATCAGCACACGTTGCCTCAAAAACCAAAACAAACCAGTGACATGTTGGTATTTGGGATATGTGTATTTCATTGTGTGCATCTTTGTGATAGGACAATAAATGCAGTTCTTTAAACGTTACTTTGTGTCCTTGTATTTGCAGGTGTGGGCAACACGTTCAACTGTCCACATGACTGAGTCTGCCTCCAGCAATGTCACAGCAGTGCAGCAGGTTTGTACTTATTCATTTCCACTTCATCACCTGTGTGTGTTTTCTAGGCTTTACACCGATCTTATCGGCTGTATCGGATCGGCCGATATTTGGCATTTTTAGAAACGTTCATGATCGGGCGTCATGTCATGAATCACCGATCAATGACGTCATGGTCGTGTTGAAACTTTTTTAATCTGTCTCATTTCCTCCAAAGTAGTTTCACAGCATCGACATGTTTATTTGTTTGTATCCGAGTGTTATGTAAATGTATAGATTTGGGTTTACATTGTTGTCAGTTCCTTTTGTCTGCTGTGTGTCCGTTTGGGCACTAGATGGCGCAGTAGATCCTGTGTTCCCTTTTTTTTGCTTGTTCCAGGTGCGGAAAGGTGATTGGCTGGTGCCAATATTAAAGGAGGAGGACTTCAACACCTCGGTCTCTTTGTCCTTCTCCCAGCTCCCAACCAGAGGCCATGTGCTGCAGCAGCAGCATTCTGTGTTCAGCCATCAATTCTGTTTTGTAATCTATTTCAGTTCCCTTTGTGTCCACGTAGCCCGTAGGGGAGGGAAGCCATTTGTGTTGTGACCCTTTTCTCCTGTGTTTTAGTTAAGGAGGTTAGTTTGACTGTCATTTATTTGATTGTTTTCTTCATAGGTAAGATCCATAAGAGAGCCATTTTGTTTGTTGTTTTGGCCATGCCCTCCCTGACGCCAGTGCAATGATGGTGACGTTTAATAAAAACCATCCTGTGGACGAAGCACCTTTGTCTAATTTGAGAGCTGGGAGAAGGGGGGGGGCCTTTATGTTCCCCCTAGGCCGGGGCATAACACCGAGGGCTAATGATTCATGATTCAAAAACCTTCATTTTCGTCTTCGTGCCTCTTCCTGTTTTGAGTACTGTCGCTATGTGACGGACAATAAAGTTTCTTTGAATCTGCAATATATGCAACGCTACAGTACCTCGCGGGGGAACTTTGGTAAAAAAATTCAACACCACAAATTTAATCAGGCACTTGGAAAAGATACACACGGAGGACGTTGGATCGGTGATTGGCACAAAAATCGTGACCGTGTAAAGCCTAGTGTTTTCCTTTCTATGTTTATTGGCATAAAATCACATCTTTCTTATTTTAATCAGGTGGAGGTGACGCCACAGATGACCAGAGCTGTGCCCGTGGTTCCTGTGGCTCCCGTGGTTGCCAGCACCAAGCCAGAGGAGGCCAGCACCGTCCAGGAGGCAACACAGAAGATCAACTAAGCTAAGGAGGCTTTTCTTTCTTCTTCTGTTGCCTCTGACTGCTCCGCTCGTTCTACGCCTCGCACATGTGATTTGTGATCCATCATCAGTTAGTACTAGTGAAGATGCAGTGGCAGATCATGGCACTGGTATTAGATTAGCCAAGGTTCTGCATGGTCACGGTTTAAAATTCCAGCACCAGCTGGCAACAGTGAGTCACTTCAGAAGAGCAAAACTCCTCACTTTGACATGGATAATTCTGACGTAGAGTTTGTCAGTGCTGTGACCAATGAAGAGTGTAACTTCTCTCCCCTTGATGTTGATGTTTGTTTAGACCTTTGCAAAAACTTGAAGATTCATTTGGACCGTGCGAGTTTTCCAATTTCTGATTGCAAAGGCCCATTAGGTTCGCCGTGTACAAATGAGAATGTAGAGGCTGATGGAAACTGCTTCTTCAGAGCCATCAGTCAAGCTGGGACTGGTTTATAGACACAGAAGTGGAAATTCAGGTTGCAGTAGATTGTTTACGATTAGATGTGTACACTTTTATCGATGGTCATGGGTTGAAGTACAGCTCTTGCAAGAAACAATTCTCACATTGTATATATTTATGGATGTATTTGTTTTATATGGAAGCAGTTATATGAAGTTACACATTTGAGATTTAATTTTCAAAACATGCACCAGCAAAGAGTTACCAAAATTCAATATGAAATGTAAAATTCAAAAATGAAAAAGCAATAGCAGAATGCTTTTTCATTTTAAGAACAAAGCTGCATTATTTGACTCATAATTAAAATCATTAATAAATATTCCTATATGCATTTTCATTTTCTTATTCGTGTCGCACCTTTTATGACACAATCAAAAAGAAAACTGAGAGCATTGCTTTTTAATTTTCGTGGTCCTGCCCTGCACAAGAGTTACCACAACTCGAAAATGAAATCGCAATCTCAAAGTAAGCGCGCGGCGCAGGAAAGTGACATCAGCAGCTCTCCACCTGTGGGTATGGCGGTATGACGCCAAGTGTCCTTTGCCTCCTGTTATGTGTAAATTCTAATGTTTGTGAATTTAATAAATGTATATATATACTGTATATTTAAAAAAACAAAACAAAACAAAAAAAAGGTATAGCGGTATGACACCACTTTGCCATCGTTACTTTTCACGTCATTGAAGTTGCCGGTAAACGAGATTTAAATCGCCGAAAAACGTGGACCACTGACGGATCTCGTTGGTCGGAAAGATTTGAGCATGGCGCACATTGACACAATTGTTCAAACCCTGCTGGATTTAGCTTCCCAGGTGGAGTTGAATAGTGTATCTGAATCTGATGCTCGGGACCGAGTTGAGCAGGTATTCTGCCGTCCCAGATACGGACGCAAACAAGGTTGCCCTAGCCAACCTGTTGTCAGTTATGGAACACCGTGATGCACCAGCACAACATCAAAGCTAAAGCTATTTGTTACATGGGTGGAGTAACAGCTGTTCGGCGTCGGCCACCAGTCCATCCGTCACAGGATGCGAAGCAACAGATCAATCCGTCGACTGGTGGCAGATGCTGGTGCGAGATCTGTCAGTGGTCCACGTTTTTCGGCGATTTAAATCTCGATTACCGGAGACTTCAATGACGTGAAAGAAGTAACGATGGCAAAGTGGTGTCAGACCGCCATACCTTTTTTTTCTTTTCTTTTCTTTTTAAATAAATTTAAAAAAAAATATATATATATATATATCTTTCTCTTTTTCACAAACATTAGAATTTACACATAACAGCAGGCAAATGACACTTGGCGTCATACCGCCATACCCACAGGTGGAGAGCTGCTGATGTCACTTTCCTGTGCCGCGCGCTTACTTTGAGATTGCGATTTCATTTTCGAGTTGTGGTCACTCTTGTGCAGGGCAGGACCACGAAAATTAAAAAGCAATGCCCTCAGTTTTCTTTTTGATTGTGTCATAAAAGGTGCGACACGAATAAGAAAATGAAAATGCATATAGCAATATTTATTAATGATTTTAATTATGAGTCAAATAATGCAGTTTCGTTCTTAAAATGAAAAAGCATTCTGCTATTGCTTTTTCATTTTTGAATTTTACATTTTATATTGAATCTTGGTAACTCTTTGCTGGTGCATGTTTTGAAAATTAAATCTCAAATGTGTTTTCCTTTTTCATTTGAATTAAGTACAAGAATGAGCAGTCTTGCAGAAGAAAATGAAAATGCAGATTGAATGACTTATTAACCATTTTAATTATGAGTCAAATAATGCAGCTTCGTTCTTAAAATTTAAAAGCATTTCTGCTATTGCATTTTTATTTGGATTATGGTAACTATCTGCTTCCATAGTTACACCTGTGTTACAGAATAGTAAATGCTTCAGCAGAGTTTTATGAGGGTGTTTTTTTTTTGTTGTTGAAAGTGAAAATGTTGTTTTGAAAATGACTGCTTACAGGTCCATCTGTTTACTCTAACCAAGCATTCAGAACGAGTTGTCCAACACCGGTTTAATTTTTCAGGAATTGTTGACTTTAAAGAATCACGTTAATGTTCATTAATTCATGGAAGTGAAGAATAATTAAAGTAAATTTTAAAGTAACCTTGTGCTTCTGTGTTTCTCAATGTTTCAAAACTTTGTTCTGAACATAGTTAAGTTCTTTCACATGGCTACTTTTATTTAACAGCTCTTTGCACACACGACCTTCAGGTCAAAAAGTAAATTCAGTAAATAGCATCACCGTAAGGATTGCGTAATAACAGAAACAAAGGAGTGCAGTAAATAACCAATATCCCTGTGTATTTTTAAAAGGAACACTAGAGATTTAACAATACACAAAATAACAGGAGGTTCACAACAATTTAGTGTCCATTCTCTGGATAGGGTCAGGGGGAGGCGCACTGCAGTGGAATAAGTGTCCATCCTGTGGAGAGGGTCGGGTGGTTTAGAGAGATGCAGTGATGACCTCTCTTAGGTGCAAATACAAGTTCACAGCCTGATACGGATCTGTTGGTGGAGCAAGATGGCCATAAAGATGATACAGAGTTCATAAATATCTGGATTACATGGTACAGCCAGCCGAAAGACACATTCATTTTTGCACAGTTGAATGTGTTCATCTTCAACAGGGGAGAGAAAATCTGTTGTTCGGTCAAGTTCAGGAACAGCATGCGTCACATTAGGCCGACCGATGGGGACGTTCAGGTTTCTTGATGGCCTGATGTTGTGTGCAATCCACACCTGTGCAGTGTCATCCAACTCATCCTGTAGAAAATGTATACATTTAGGAAGAGCTGTGCCAGCAGAACATAAATAAAACACTAAATTACAGCATTCACACATGAGCAACCCCATCCTCTCCCTCCCTCCCTGTCTCTGTTCGTCCCTCCCCCCCTCTTTCTCCCCATCTCTTATCCTCTCTGTTTCTACCCTTCTGTTCCATCTCTCTCCCCTTCCATCTCTGTTCCTTTCCCTTTTCTACCCCTTCTCTTTAGCATTCTTTTTCCTTTCCTCCCGTCTCTGTCTGTCTGTCTTCCCAACACCCACTTTCCCGTTTCTGTCCTCCCTCCCCTCTCTCTCACTCACATACACATGCGCACAAAATGAAAATAAAACATTATTCATGAACTCACCTGTATGGAGGCCCATACAACAAAACTGCAGGAGACTTTTGTCCAGAAACTCGCCATCAAAATGCCCGTTGTCTCTGAGGTCTGATAACAAGGCTAACCAGAACTCCATGCGCTGGCCACGCAGGAAACCCCACCAATATTCAATTCTTTGATTGGCGGTGCTGGCCCCCTCCAAGTAACTATCGAGGGTGTCGTCTGGTTGAACAGGGACGAGGAAACGCTGGAAGCCTCTAATATGGCCATTTTCGGTTCCAAGGTCGCCTCGAACAACTCTAGGGCACCCCCCAAAACGCTGTACCGCTTCTATGTAGCACCCTCCAATTACTTTTGGGTCACTACTTGTTGTGTAAGCATTGAGCCAGATTATTTTTCTTGAAAAGCCATCGATACATCCATTCACACAAATACCATATGGCTTCAGTTCATCATATGAGTCCAGGTGCCAGATGAAGTTGAGAAGTTTGAGAAGTAATTCCTCCGTCTGAGACGCCCCGCTTGCCTTAATGACACTCCTCTTGGATCCAGTTCCTTCAAAACCAAACGTACAGACTCTTTTCTCATACGCAGTCCATTTTCTCTGCATTTAGCATACATCCACCTGTACCCGTGAAGCTGCCCAAGGTAATGTAGCTGGTTGCTAATGGATTCAAAGAGGATCGCCAGGTCGGAATAGGCTTTGCGTGGCACGAGTCCCCTTGGAATGTACAGCTGCATCCCACTCTAGACTCATCAAACCCGACAAAGAAAACAAATCCTGAGTCACTAAATATTAAGAAGATGATTAAAAGGATTGGTATGTTTGATGTATGGAGGGATTTTCATCCATCCACTAAACAATTGACTTTTTACTCTCACTCTCATTCAGTTTACTCGAGGATCGATTATTTCTTTATGTTCAGAACAGACAGACACAGGGTTTTAGATTGTAGAATTGCTGTTAGTGACATATCAGATCACTCAGGTGTATATGTGAAAATAAATGTAGGTGTCCCACACAAAAACACACTATTTGGAGACTCAACACCTCCCTATTAAATGACACCCGATTTGAAGATTACATGAGGAAAGAAATGAAGGAATATACAGACCTTAACGGTAGCACAGTGACGTCACAGAGTATTTTATGGGATGCTGGAAAAGCAGTATTGCGTGGGAAGATTATAAGTTGGGCATCACAAAGGAAAAAAGAAAAACTTAAACACCTTAACGACTTGACAAGTAAATTAGACTCACTGGAACAGAAGCATGTAGAGACTAACGACCCCACCTTATTGGAACAAATAACCGTAGTAAAATCAGAACTAAATAAGAAACTGAACGACCAGGAGGAACTTACACTTAAGTATATCAAACAAACCCACGATGAAAATGGACCCCGTGCTAAAAAACTCTTATCCATATATAAAGTAATGGACCCGGTCACCAACCAGATGTGTTATAAGCCAGAAGCAATACATAAGTCTTTTGAATCATACTTCAGGAATTTATACACTCAACCCGAATTAGCAGAAGCAGTAACAGTCAATTATTTTTTTGAAATCCCTAGACCTGCCATCTGTTGTCACAGAACAAAATAAGTGCTTAACTACAGAGTTTACAAATGCAGAGGTCGACAAGGCAATTTCTAAACTGAAAACAAGCAAAGCAGCCGGGGGAGATGGACTACCAGCAGAATGGTATAAGACTTTTAGGGACTCTGTGACCCCACTGCTATTTATTAAATTGTTTTAACTATGTCTTAAAAGGTGGCGAGACCCCACCATCTTGGAAACAGGCCATATTATCTGTAATACTGAAACCAGGGAAAGCTAGGACAGATTGCAGCTCATACAGACCTATCTCAGTTTTAAACACTGATTATAAAATTTTCACTTCAATTATTGTCAACACACTAGAAAATATTATCCCTAACCTAATTGACACGGACCAGACAGGTTTTGTTAAAAATAGACAAACACAAGACAATGTTAGGCGAGCTATACATCTGTTACATATAATGAGCAAAGGAAACACAATGTCCTTAGCAATTAGCTTTGACACAAAAAAAAGCTTTTGACTCTGTTCTATGGGAATTTTTATACCTGGTCCTGCAACGTTTTGGCTTTAACAATACAGTTATAAAATATTTAAAATTCACCTGTGGCCCGGATCAGAATAAATGGCAGTCTTTCAGGTACAATCCGTTTGGAGAGGGGTTGCTGACAGGGCTGCCCACTGAGCCCCATCTTGTTTGCTCTATTTATAGTGCTACTTGTTCAAAAGATTAGGGAAGACCCAGAAATCACGGGAATACTATTCAAGGGGAAAGAATATAAGACATGTTTATATGCAGATGACATCCTGGTGACTTTATCCGACCCGGATACTTGATTTTTACAACCGAATAGATACTTAAAAAATGGTTATTTTACCACAATTGTTATTTCTACTCCAATCGCTGCCTGTAGAAATACCCAATAAGAAATTCAGTGAATGGAATCGGATCATTTCTAGATTCATATGGCAGAACAAGAAACCAAGGGTACGCTACAAAACATTACACTTAACAGGGAGGGATGTCACTCCCATGCTTGGAGGACGACTATAAAGCAGCACAACTGCAGTATATAGTCTACTGGTGCAGGGCGGGTTACGATGCAAAATGGAAGGAGCTAGAATTTGACCAACTAGATATCCCACTTCAATTTCTGCTGGGTGAAAAAGCTTTCAAGACTATATACTCTAATAATCTATGTGATGTTATAAAAACTCCCCTAAATATTTGGTACAAAGAGATGAGCAAAGCGCACCTGGAAAAAAAATCTCGGTTATTAAGATGGGTCGAACATGATAGAGTATTCTTGTGTTATTCTTTACCTTGGTTTATATTGTATGATCACTAGTAGCACGTGTAAACTGTTAGAATCCTAGGCTAACATATACGCATCGTATTTCACTTTGTTTTATGGCCTGCCACTGATGTGCTCATCCTCTCCCTGTACAGGATATGAGCTGTGAAATCGGTCAACTATCGTATAGTCGTTGGTTTGTCTCTCTCTGTTCTCCTCCCTGTTCTTTCCTTATCTTATCCCCTCCCAGTCCTGTGTATAAGAGACCTTCTTCCTCCTTCCCACCTCGCACTCGCACTCCCATTTTACTGTGTTTTGTGCCTCGGAGCTCCGATCCCTTTTTTTATTGTTTGTTCATTAAATTACTTATTATCCCAGTATTCCTGCATCGGCATCTTCGCTCTTTTCCACAACAATTTGGCGTCACGAACAGGATTGCTGGAGACCTGTCAGTGGAACTCTGGGACGTTGAGGGCCCGGGACCAGGAACGGAGGAAACTCCTCGTTCCCCCTCTACCTCGAACCAAGCATTCAGAGATGAGAGGATCGGCGTCTAAGAGTGGATCTGATCGGCTTCACGTCTATCCAAGTGAACCTGGAAGGGAAGTGCTGATTCAGAGATCGGGTGAGAAGTAATTGTTCTTGTCTCAGACATATCAGTCACCAGTGGGTTGTTTTCCTTGTCGTTTACGAACGGTCCCGGGGCAGGACGGAGCGCATACGTTAACCGTGCCTGTCAGGTCGGTGTTGATTCTGAATCAACACTGAAATTCCCGCTCCACAAGTGAGCCGGAAGCTTCTGGTAGGTAAACTACCAGAGGGGTGAGTTTTTTCTCCACCTTTTTGCTACAGAGTAAGAAAAAGGGGTGCACGGGGACGCCTGTGTATTTTCTGACTTGGAATTTTGTGAAAACTTAGTGAAAAGTCAGAGTAATAAGTCTAGCTAGACAGTGCTGGGGAAGAACCAGAGCAAAGTGGCTGCTGCTGTTCCCCAGGGGGGACCAATTGTGGACGACATGAGGAAAAAATATGGTCCAGATTGTCTTGACATGTTGGGAATTTGGGTTGAAAAGTATGATTTCCCAGCAGGGGGATCACTGAGTTTGGAGGAATTGAGAAACCTCCGGGATAAATTGAAGATAGCAGAGGGAAAGGTTACAAAAAAGAAAAAAACTATATATGCAATATGCAATTCAGATCATCAAAGATCATGAAAGGTGTTTTTCATTTTGGAAAACTGAAGCAGAAGTCAGGGACAGGAAACAAGTAAAAAAAACAAAAACAAACGTGTGAACAGCGCTGGGCGCTGGAGCACAGGGGTGACAGAGATAACGGCAGAGGGTGCACACACTCACACACACTCCCCAGAGGAGGGAGAAAAGGAGCCGCTCACACACGAGCATTCAAATGCACCAAATGTCTGTATCCTTCTCTTACAGGCCCGAGGGACCCTCTCCTGGACATGCCTGTCTTCCCTCCTCCCGCCTGCCCTCATCCAACGCTACCACCGTACAACCCTGCGCACTCCAGCACCGACGCCGCAGCGTCGCCACGTTCATCAGGACTGCCGTCAACCAAACGGCCAGCCTCATCACTGCTTTCAGACAAGGGCTGCTCCCCCAGATCGCCAAAGCAGTTAACAGAAGCTGCTGCGTGGGGATTGAAGATGCCCGGCTGACAGAGGTCTGACGTCATGCAGTGCACGCTGAGAGGCTTCTGCAGGAGGCCAGCGATGCAGAGGACAAGAAGATAAAGCGTGCCTCCCTCACCATGATGAAGCACCTCAGTGACACGGCGAGACGGCCCTACAGGAACAACGACAACCGACGAAGGGCGACTAGCGGAGACAGAGGCGAAAAGGGGGCGTGCCACATCTGCGGCCGAATGGGTCACTGGGCCAGAGAATGCCCTGACAAAGGAAGACACCGCGGGCAGAACCATGCCCACCGCAGCCAAGAGAGTGATCGCGAGGGCCGGAAAAGAGGATCCAACTTAGAGCAGCTGAGGGGGGAGAGTGGAGTGCGGGACACGGCATGGACCCGGCGAGACGGACCCCCGGCCTACAGCGTCTTCGCAGGGAAGTGATGCACACACACACATGCAACACGCTTCTTGCAATGAAGAAATGCTTGCTGTCCCCTCTAACTTCCCTTTCCCCTGCAGACACGTACACTGATTCATATTCTGATGTTGATTATTCGGAAACGTATACTGATTTACATGTTGATGATGATTTTTCTTCTGACAATGATTTAGGTTCGACTGATTGCTCTCAGCCTGACGGTGAGACATGCATTGACACTGACACAGAGTTCGAGGTTGATTTATGTGACCAAATTTTGAGCACCATTGACAGGTTTAGAACGTCGTCACGTGCCGCCTCCTCCCACATACATGTTGTATAAAGAAACTGCTTTTGAGAAACTGCCGCGGGTCACTTTTAGAATTATGGGTAAAAATATCACGTTCCTAGCCGATAGCGGAGCAACATTGTCGCTCCTTCGTGCAGAAGAACTTCCCCAGTGTAAAAAAAAAAAGTGGGAGATATGTTTATTCTGTCGGGGCAGCTGGAACGAAGAAGAGAGAGCCTCTCACCACTCCACTTACTTGTATTGACTACGGCGACGAGACATGCACATCACAAAACCAAATTAAACACAGCTTTGTATTGTCAGAAGTGTGTCCGATGAATTTGTTGGGAAGAGATTTGCTTCTAGCCATGGGCATGAATCTCATCTCCACCCCCGACGGGTTGATTGTTGCCAGGTCGTTATCTTCCTCGACCTTGGCTCAAATTCCTAAGCCTCTCTTGCATGTCTATCAGTGGTTGCTTCCCCTCGAGGCCCCAGAAGAATTGATAGTGGCGGCTAACGATAAGGTGCCGGGTGATGCTCACTTCATGAAAGCTCCCAATTTGCACTGCACAGCCAGTGCAACTCGTGAAAGAAACCGTGTGTTTGAGAGTGAGTTTTTTTTTTGTTTTTTTTTTTGTTTTTTTTTTCCAAGCGTGAATGATGACCTCTTTGTTTCTACATTGTTTTGGGGCCCCCAACGATGCGTTGCCTCTGTTTCACTCACACCAGAGCAGAGTGCATTTCTTTTTTTTCTGTCCGTGGGTCTACCCCACACATTTCACTTTCCAAGAGTCCAGGCGATGAGTGGAAGGACCTAGGTCCGTTTTTGACGAAATGCCTGTCGACCAAAGACTGGCACCGAAAGGAGCGGGGACATTTTTACTCCCCCACCCTGAATGTGCATAAGACTGATTTTCCACTGGAAACACAGGCTCTTCGCTGTCTGCACCTGACAGAGACACGTGACAGCGAGCGCCACAACACGAGTTTTGCATGTTTCACTGACACATCGCAGCTGCCCGAGGAACTGAGTGAGGTTCCCTCCTCACTGTGGGCTGCTCACAAATACGATGTGGGACTGATCAAAGGTGCCGAACCGGTGAAGATCACACCCAAAAGTGATATTCGGCCCAACCAGCCGCAAAATCCTCTGAAGCCAGAAGCTGTTGAAGGGATCACTCCTGTTTTTGATTCTCTTCTCGAAGCAGGTGTCATTGTCCCATGCCCCGACTCGCCAGTGCGCACGCCCATGTTCCCTGTAAAAAAGGCCAGAGCTCCTCCTCAACGTGATGACTGGAGGTTTGTTCAACATTTGAGAGCAGTTAACGCTGCTGTCCACGCCAGGGCACCGAACGTGCCCAACCCACACACGACTGCATAGCAGAGCTAGACACAATTTTCTCCCCCCGACCTGACCTGACCTGACGAACCCCTTGCTAATAATAATAATAATAAACTTTTATTTGTACAGCGCTAAATCACAGCCAAAGGAGTCTCAAAGCGCTTTATACAATCAGAGAGAACCAACCGGGCCGTGCTAATGCTGATTTTGTTTTCTACGCAGATGGTTCAGCATTCCGGGACGACATAGGCGCCAACAGAGTTGGTTACGTAGTTGTCTCCGACTCGGAGGTCATCTGCTCTGACTCCCTTCCATGTCACCTCTCAGCACAAGGGGCAGAGCTGGTTGCGCTAACTGAAGCGTGTAAATTTGCAGAGGGCAAGTCTGTCACAATCTACACCGACTCCCGTTATGCGTTTGGTGTCGTTCATGACTTTGGGGCACTGTGGAAATGCAGGGACTTCCTCAAGTCAGACGGGAAGCCGGTGTTGAATCATGTGCTTATTGCTGACCTCTTGCGAGCCATACTTTTGCCCTCCCAAATAGCAGTGTGTAAATGTTCTGCTCACACTAACCTTTGTGACCCTGTTTCCCAGGGCAAAGTCCGCTGCAAGGCAGCCTGCACCCTCGTCAGCCCCGATGATGACAGCCTCATTTGAGGAGGCTGATGCATCACTGGCTGAAATGCAGTCCCTCGCCACAGCGAAGGAGAAGGCCGCTTGGCACTCCGCCGGCGCATGCTGGGACCACGTTACTGACATTTGGGTGGGACCAAACGGTAACCCGTGTCTGCCAAAACATTTATTTTCACATTTCGCTAAATTGACGCACGGTTTAGACCATGTGTCAAAAGGGGGGATGTTGGAATTAATTAATCAATTTTGGTTCACTAGAAGGTTTTCAGTCGTAGCACAGAAGCATTGTGAAGCGTGTTTAATCTGCCAGTGGAGTTGTTACAGCACCTCAGTTATTGCTTTTGCCACTTCGATCTCCAGCTGTGTATCAGGGAGCCCCTTCACATTTAGGCCATCCATGTTCAGCACAAACTCTTCTCACATTTCTTGCAGAGGAACCTCTTGTCCTGCCACTTTCCAGCGATGTCCGCTCAGAAACTTGTGAGGATGCCTTGCCTTGTCTTGCCATGTGAAAAATGATTTCCGAGTAGGGTTCCAGAGACATTTACAATGAACAATTAGCTTTTCTCCTACAACCAGTGAGCAAATCTGCAGCGCTCTGCCTGAGTCAACATGAGCCTCTAACTTGCTGATCTCGTACCTCCGTCCAAAGACCAGGGTAAAACGCACTGTTTTTTGTCTTTGTGTTTTAGTGATTTTATTTTTTGTTCTTAAAACTATAAAAATAGAATCAAGCCATTTTCAAATTTTCTTGTATTTAATATCACACAGTTAAAAGGAAAAATGTCTCATATTTCATATTTGGTTTTTTTTCATTGTAAAACGAAAAACAAATTAGCGGCCGTTTTTGGTTTTTCAATCCAATGACCAAAACATACTCGGACCATAATGGACTTATTGGTGATTTTATTTATGAGTCAACTAATGCAGCCACGTTCTTAAAATGAAAAAGCATTTCTGCTGTTGCTTTTTCATTTGGATTATGGTAACTGTCTGCTTCCACACTCCAGTGGTTCTGCACATTAGTATAAATAGAGTGATTCTCTATCATGACATCACAGGACGGCGGCACACTGACTCATTCCATGAACCTGGACACTGATGATCCAGACTTTGGACCAGATGAGCCAACAGGCCACAGTGGAAACGGGTCAGAACATGGGAGTGGCTGCTGAAAGTATACAGGTAGGTGGCGCTGTCATCCCAAGTTGTGTGGTGTGGAGGATCGGGGCCAAAGTTCCAGATGCTCACAGATGTGACTGTGGATTCAGGAGGAGTGTTTGAAGGCTGGACTCCCAACAGTGATTGGCTGCTGAGGACCTCTCAATCACAATCAGGTTTTTTAGTGGCTGTGAGATTGAAAGTGAGATTGCATTGTCCAGGGAGGAGGACAGCAGTCAGTCATGTTTCACCTCCAGTCAACACGCAGTGGTTCACATGAAGGTCCAAGAGGCCTACAGACCTACACAGAGTCTGGATGTGGCAGCACAGTGGCATCATTGTCTTTGTTGTGTTGTTTGGTCATTGTGATCCAATGTCATGTGAGAGAAGGACGAGTGCAGTTCTATTGGAGTGAGTTGCTTACAAATACAGATCGCACGATTTCTATCCCCATTGTTAAGTGGGAAAGAGACCTGTCTCTCCAGCCTCACTCTAATTTCTGGAGAACAATCTGCCTGAACACCTTTTCACTGATAAAACAACCTATTCTACAATTAATACATTTTAAAGTACTCCACAGGATCCACTACACTGGACAGCGGATGTTTCAGATGGGCATGACCGCCTCTCAGACCTGCTCACACTGCACAGTTAATGTCCCAGATAATTACCTACACGCTGTATGGCATTGCCCACCAGTAAATAAATTCTGGCACGTAGTATGCAATGATCTATCAGCACAGGTTGGTTACAACATCACAGCCACTCCTTCTTTTTGTCTCTTAGGGGACCTCAGTGATATCACATCAGATAAGGCAGAATCTCGCATGCTGATCACCTCCTTATCTATTGCTAAGAAAACAATCCTCACAAACTGGAAAACAAAACAACACCTGCACATTGCACAATATAGCAACTTACTGTTAGACCACACCTCTTTGGTAGGAATGTCTGCTTCATCCTATAACTAACTAGTAATCAATCAATAGCTGAGGCTGCTGGTTGATGTGGGCAGCCGTGGTCGTGCTGCCGCGGGCCGGGTGCGGTCTGGGGGTGGGGGTGGGGGGGTGTTGGGCGTGGGAGGTTCGGCTGCTTTGCGGGTTGGTTTTTTTCCCTAAATTTTTAATTAATTAATTTATTTTCTTCTGTTTCGGGGGATTTGTGTCTTGGGTGGTCGCTGCCCGGCCTTCTGGCCTTAAGACCCTCTCCAATCTTAATTGCATTATAGACACTTTGGGCCTGGGGGGGTGGTTCGTGCACTGCGGCCGCCGCCCTGCTCAGCAGCAGTGTGGTTGCCCCAGGGCCTTACCACCCTTCCATTTTAAACGCACCATAGTTCAACACACCAGCAAGTGCACATATACACACACTGACACCCCGACACACAGTGGGGTCAGCCTGCTAGCGGGGGCGGGATCCGGCATCTTTCCCACTCTGGATGGGCCCTGTGCAGTCCGGTGCCCCTGGGGTGCGAGACCGGCTGGGCCTATGGGGACCTCGCCACTTGCAGCGATGCGCCATACTGGGTCCGTAGGGGGGGGGCATCTGGGTGCCCGGGCCTGCCTTGGGTACCGATCCTCCCGGTGGGTGAAGGGGCTGGGTCCTGTCATGGGGATGAGTCCGGTCTCGCTTGCCCTGGGGGGCCACTGTCCGGAGGACGGGCTCTGCTGTCTGTTCGCCCCGGGTGGTGTCCCTTCTCCTTGGGGTATCTGCCTCCCTGTCATCTTGCCCTGGCTCCTCGTGGGGCGGGTGCCCTCCGGTCCGGGGGCCTGCTGCTCCGGGCCTCTTCCTGGCCGGCATTGCGGCGGGTGTGCCGTGTCCGGGCCCCCCCGCCCTGGGCTCGTCGCTGGCGTGGGGCGGTTGCGGCCTCGGAGGCCGCACTAATTGGCAGCCTACTTCCAGTGACGTACTTAAACACACCCACTCCCACATTCAGGTACACACACCACCACATCCACACACACACACACACACACACACACACACACGCACGCACGCACGCACGCACACACACACACACACACACACACACAGGAGCAGCAGCTTGAATTGGCTGAGAGCTAAATATCTTCTTATCTTACTGGGTGTAAAATGAATCTGTCCATTTTTTAAATGTCGAAATTTAACATTTGGTTTCTATTTTTTCCGATATTATTTCTGTCAAATTCATTTGAATCAACAGAAGAAGAAAATCAGTGTGTAGTTCAAACTTTGTGCGTCTTTGTGTTCAGTTTTTCTGCTGTAGTTGTGCTTTTCTTTTCATTCCAGATGAATTCCACTCAATTTCCTTTTCAAACCTTGTAGGTGTTGAGTGAGCTGCAGCGCCCCCTGGCTACAAGTTTCATACTGTGACTCTGCCGACCGAGGTAAAAAACCAACAAACTCTGACACTTTGCTGAGGACCTCCTGGAGGAGCTGAAGGTGCAGAACCTTCTCAGGCCTCTCTGAGGAGGAACTTGCGGCTGTCGGTCCTCTGCTGCCCCCTGCTGGTCACACAGCACCTCCGTTTGCACCTCCGTTTGTCTGTTCAGCACATATTTAATTTTTTAATGGCTCTATAAACGTCACTGATGAGACGATTTTATGATTCCTGCAGTTAAATTTTTTTAATTCCAAATCTGCAAAAACCTTCTGATCAATGAAGACAGAGTTGATTAAAATGATTTCAAAATTGACCCGTTTGAGAAAAGCTGCACTGTGGCATTGTTTGCATGTTGTTTTAGCTCTCAGTGGCTTCATTTCGCATTTTTCTTAAAAGTTTCATTTAGTGGTCCATTGTGGTCAATGGGACACTGAACATCCGCTTTGTGTGCCCGAGTTTTAAGAGGATCAGGTGCGGACATTTTAGCATTTAAATTATTATGGCTTATTAGCATAGGTACGTAGTACCTCACCTGTCCGTTCTTTTTACAGCGCTTCCTGAACACCTCACCGGCACACAACAGCCGCCTGCTAGCACAAAGCTGCGCAGAGCCTCCTCGTTGTTCTCCTCACCTGGAGGACGCTTGGTGATCAAGACCTGTGGCCCAAAACTCGGTCCTATAAGATAAGTGCAGGAACACTGCCGCTTCGCCCGCACTTGATTGTGCTAGCCGCCCCGTACAGACGGTGGACGGTGCATGTTGCTTCCGTCCCGCCTTGGTTTTACTTGTTGTTTTTCCGTTCTCGTTGTGTTTTTCTTCGTTTGCTTACGTCGCCACTGCTGACCCTCAGACAGCAGACGTTACACTATCAAGTCGCCGGTCCAGCTACAGTGGTGTGCGTGCGTGTATGCGTGTGCGTGGTTGGTGGGAACTTGGTTGGTGTGTGTGTGTGTGTGTGTAATTGCATTGTTTGTTTGTTTTTCTTGCTATTTCAGTACATTTGACAGATTTTAGGGAACTTTTAGTAACCAACTGTTTATCTTTTCTTTTGTAGTCGCTGAGAGCTGCTGGTGGTGGCGGTGTCCCGGGTGGTGGGCCCCTTCGAGTGCTGTGACCCGGGATTGTGGTTGTTTTCTTCTTTTTTTTTGCACTTCACTTTCTTTGCAGGTGTGTCACGTGTGAGTGGGGTGTTCCTTGTTTTCTTTGGTTCCTCCCCCGTTTGGCCCCCTCATCGGTAAGCCTCAGTTTCTACAAAGAATAAGGAGCTCAGTAGCTCCGTTTTAAGTGTTGGTCTGTTTGTTCCTTTTATTTTTAAATGTTGAATAAAAGTTGGTTTGATATTTTAAACATTCTGAACCACGTCTCCTACTCCTTCCTCGTAGAACTTACCTGTGTGCCTAATTATTACTTTTGTGTTTAGTAGAACTCCCTGGGTGAAATTCCCAGGGTGGCGTTGTCGGTTCCTTTTCATTTTGTTAAATTCCCAATATTAAATCTTGCTTTATCAGGTAGCCATAACCACTCTCATCGCCACAGGATATTTGAGTCATACTGTCGTGTCTACTTCCCAGTCTCAATAAACATGTTCACCACTGCTGCTTCTTAAATGGAGGTTTGTCGGGGTTTTTCCCTTTTTAGAAGCAAGCCACATATTTTGTGTCTTTCCACCACAAGACATTGGCTTTTGTCACTCTCTTCGTCGTATTGGGAAAAAGTGGCATATCGGACTTTCCCGCCGCGAGTCGCTCGTCAACATACTGCTGTGAAAGAGGGGTGACGTCACAGAACGCGAGGTGCATTTAGGTGCTGCTGCGTAAAACGCAAACCTTTTCCTGGGCAAATATTCATTTGACAGACGTAAACGAAGTGAAATATGACTTCAATTTAAGTTTGTTTTAGTTTGTTTTTATAAACACACAAAAAAGTTTGAGTTAGTTATCGTTTTTGAAAAAAGTTCTTGACTTCTACTTTAGAGATATTGATGACGAGTTGTTGTATATAAACGGTGTGACTATGTGGTTCGGCAAGCGGTGGTGCTGTCTGTACATAGCTTAGCAAACAGCTAGCGCTAGCACCCCCTTTCAATGCCAGAGTGAAAAGATACACACGGAGTGTTATGACCCACGGGTGGGTCTAGGTGCCTCTATCTTTGTGTCTGTGTGTGTGTCTGGATGTCGGCTGCTGATTGGACGCGCCACGGCTGAGAAGGAGGAGCAGTCGAGCCAGCCTGACGTCGTCCCTCCTCCGCTCCCAACTCTGCAGTTAGTCACTTCTGAAATTGTGTTAGAGCACGCAGCCGTAGGTAGTGATGGCCGATCGAGGCTTTGTTGAAGCTTCGACACTTGTTTCAAAAAATGGTTCATTACTCGAGGCTTCAATGACACAGTGCTCGAGGAGGTCATCTAGTGCTCAATAAAATGAAGTGCAATGGAAACGTGTTCATTGTTTCATAGATTGTTTGGGATTTGATTCGCCATGCATTTTTGTTGGACAACACTACATGCTTGTATGGTTCAATGCTGACACAATAAAATAAAAATGAAAAATAAAGACAATGTCTCTTTTTTGGCACGACTGATTGTAGTAGACTATAGCTCTTAGCCTGACAGTTTGTGCAATGAATTATATTATATCCTAAAACAAGACTAAATAGCCCATAGTTTAAAAATATGTTCAATAGTAAGTGTTCAGTGGGTCAGATGTCAAATGTGATCTATTTAAAATGTAGAATAGATGAGCTAAATAACACGTATATAATACACATTGATGGGAATTGAACCGTCGCCTCAGTCTTGCAAGTCCAAGATTGTCATAATGTACCACAGACCCAAATCACACTCCCTTTTTTCATCTAAGCTGTTTGAGTAGCGTTAGCACACCGTGATTCCTCATCAACTACAGGCCTACACTTCAAATAATTATGAGAAAAATCCAACGTAAAGAGAGCACTTCCATTAGGAAATAGTCAACATGAAATTTCGTCTTCTACTGACACCTGCTGGTCAAATTGAATAGTTGCAAATATTGTGAACAAGTTGTCATCTAATTCTAATCCTAAACAATATGGCCATTCCAAGTCAAGTATTAAGACAATTAATCAGGTTTGTACTGCTTGATTGAACACATTCATCCCGTTCCAGTGCACTAAAACCCACTTCCCTTCAGGACCGTGTCAGCGAAGCCAAAACTTCCTTGAGTGACGCTGTTTCCCAGCATGCAATGCGAGCTAGCGATTCACAATACTATTTCATCACAAACATGGATGTAAAAAATAAAAAGGGAAAAGGGGAAAAATGAAACTTCAGGAACACCAACCATTGCAATACAAGCAGAACTGGGCCGAAGTTTTATATTATGTACACCATAATACAGCCTTCTGGTGGACAAGCCATACTATTTAAGCCGTGTCAGCCGTGTTTAAGCCAGTCGTAACAAGAGAAGCTTGCTGGCAAAAATAATGCACTACATGTCGATGTCACACTTTCTTTTTGTTTTGTATGAGCATTTAAAAAAAAACAACAACATACTAATAATATGGATATTGACCATGTATGTTTTGGAGTTCAATGACAGAGGTTAATTAATATATATATAGTCAGCTGCTTTCGGTTGAGATATTAAATCTATTGTGATATGGAACGATAGTTCATAATGTACGTGTTACTTGCTTTGCAGATAAGCTGTACCCTATTTCTTGTGCTCCTGGTTATTTTAAAAGGCAGACAAGAACGTTGTTTGCTGTTGGAGGGCTACAACAACACTTCGATGCTACGCTTTGTGCCGTTGCTACGGACCCCAAACTCTCGTTCTTGTTGGATTCGGGTTCGGAGCAGACTGGTGGGAGAGTTTGTGTACAGGTTTTGCAAAGGAACGGTGTTTTCAGTTATACACACGCTCATTAAAGTGCCGACCATGGAGGAAGCTGGTGCCGCTGCACGCCGTTTCCAGCAGAATAACAGCGAAATTACCAAAATAAAAACAAATCAGAAAAACATCTCTTTGCTGTGCTTTTATTTACAAAGTTAAAATTCTTCTAACTTACAAAAAATGTGAACGAAAAGGTAGAAATATAAATACGAAGGAATACGTATTTGTTCAGGGGTGCGCAAAGCCGGAGCCCTGCATTTGCTGCGCTACCCTTTTTAAAAAGGTCTCCGTTGCGCGTTATTTTAATATGTCCATCTCTTTTAGAAGAGAACGCATCGCCCCGGTCTCATCCTCTCTCCAAATGTCAACATTCTTATTCGCGTTTGCCAGGTTGTTTCGCGCTGTCTGTTTTGTTAGACGACGTAGTTGTGCGGTCATGAGTTGCGAGAGCGAGGCGTGGCGCATGCGCACTCGCATTGTCCAGTGCGATTAAGGCGTATCCATGGCAGAGAAATTCGAATTCCAATTGCATTATCTGGGTGTCTCAATCGGAGTTCTCCGATTCCAATCGGAGTTCTCAAACTCCAATCATAATCGGAGTAAGGTGTTTACACGCACGTGAGTTCTCCGATCATAATCGGACTAAGGCAATAATTCGATTTTCTCTAGTGCCATGTAAAGGCACTGAATGTAGTGGTTCAGACCAGACGCGAACAGGCGCGCGGCTCGTGCCATTCATTTCAATGGAAGCGGAAGCGCCACGAAGCGGAGCGCCGACAAATTTAGCGAGCGAGGCTCCAACTGGTTCACACCAGACGCGAACAGCTCCGCGACGGTCGACAAGCGCTTCTGCACAGCTGCAGTCTTTTTTTCACTCCCACTTGAGCTTCTTTTTTTTTTCTTTAAAAAAAATTTAATAAAAAAAATCATTTTCATCATCGCCCCCCCTCACCCCGGAGCCAGCCTGCTCCGTAGCTTACTTTTGTGTGTGTAAATAAATAGAAACACGCACTCAGGTGTCCATCTCAAGACAAGACCTCTTTCATAATGATCATTGACGTCATTGATGTGTGTGTGTGTGTTTAATCTCTCTCGCACTCTGATACAATGTACTGACAAATATAACATACAAATATGATATATGATCGAATTTATCGTTCGCTTTTATTTTGAAATGAGTTTATGTTGAAAATTCACCGGATTTTCTCGTTTTTATTGAGTGACTTCCTGTACTATTGACGAGGATCGCTCGCGGCTCGCGCACGAAATAGAGCAGACGCCGAAACAACAAATGCATGCCGCGAGCCGCGCGCCTGTTCGCGTCTACTGTGAACGACCACATTGATTAACGTGGGCGCCGAATGGAAGCGCTCATTAAATAAAGAGATCCTGCAGGGTCCCAATTTGACAAGTACACTGCTCGGTGTGCTGCTTCGTTTTCGCCAAGGCCCTGTAGCATTCATGACTGACATTGAGGGAACGGAAGAGTTTCCAACCGGGATGTAAACTTCTTACGCTTCCTCTGGTGGCCAGATGGGGACATTACAAAGGACCTACAAGAGCACAGGATGCTGGTCCACATCTTTGGGGCAGTGTCATCCCCAAGCTGTGCTTCATTCGACGACAATCAGCATGACTTCCCAGCCGAGGTTATAAACACTGTTTGTCAAAATTTCTACGTGGATGATTGTCTAAAGGCCGTCAGCACGGTGGAACAAGCAATACATCTGTACCAGCAGCTAACAGACCTGTGCGGTAGAGGTGGATTTAAGCTCAATAAGTGGGTGAGCAATCATCGCTCGGTGCTGGCCGCCATTCCTGAAGAGCAGAGAGCTAAAGAGGTAAAAACACTTAACCTTGACAGAGACCAGCTCCCTATGGAGAGGGCCCTTGGAGTTCAGTGGGATGTACAGCAAGATACATTCACATTCAGCATCAGAACCAAGCTGGGATGGGATGAGGAAATCCCTCAGGTCATGGTACATCCCATATATAGTTTTTCAAGCGCCAAACTACAACAAAGGAACTCATCTATAACAAATCTACAACCTTGTAAGGGCAAAACCTACTTGTTTTAATTCTGATTAATAAACTAAAGCTTATTCGATTATCATTATGTTGTTTTTTTTAAACGCTCATACAAAACAAAAAAAGTGGAGGGAGAGTAGTCTGAATCGGGTTCTGGAGCATTGCTCTACCTCATCCATCGCACTCATGAGCGTCACATCCACTTGTAGTGCATCATTTCCGCCAGCAAGCTTCTCCTGTTAGACCTTCCCCGAGGTGGTTGGTGGGGTGACGAGCACCCAGCACGTGACCTCTACGATGAGCTTCTACCCACGGAAGTGCCATAGGAAGACACGGATTAAATAGTATGGCTTGTCCACCAGAAGGCTGTATTATGGTGTACATAATATAAAACTTCGGCCCAGTTCTGCTTGTATTGCAATGGTTGGTGTTCCTGAAGTTTCATTTTTCGTCCCTTTTTATTTTTTACATCCATGTTTGTGATGGAATAGTATTGTGAATCGCTAGCTCGCATTGCATGCTGGGACAAAACGTCACTCAAGGAAGTTTTGGCTTCGCTGACACGGTCCTGAAGGGAAGTGGGTTTTAGTGCACTGGAACGGGATGAATGTGTTCAATCAAGCAGTACAAACCTGATTAATTGTCTTAATACTTGACTTGGAATGGCCATATTGTTTAGGATTAGAATTAGATGACAACTTGTTCACAATATTTGCAACTATTCAATTTGACCAGCAGGTGTCAGTAGAAGACGAAATTTCATGTTGACTATTTCCTAATGGAAGTGCTCTCTTTACGTTTCTCATAATTATTTGAAGTGTAGGCCTGTATCTGCACACAATTTGGAATTCGTCCCAGCGCCCTGAGCTGTAAATTTGGACGGTGTAAAATGAAAATGGCCATCTGCAGCAGAATGAAAGTGAGATTGCATTGTCCAGGTAGGAGGACAGCAGTCAGTCATGTTTCACCTCCAGTCAACACGCAGTGGTTCACATGAAGGTCCAAGAGGCCTACAGACCTACACTGAGTCTGGACGTGGCAGTACAGTTGGATCATTGTCTTTGTTGTGTTGTTTGGTCATTGTGATCCAATGTAATGTGAGAGAAGGACGAGTGCAGTTATATTGGAGTGAGTTTTTTAGTGTGTAATAGAAGTTATAATGCAGAGTCTGTTTTTATGAAATGTTCTATCACCTGGCAT
>NW_027466153.1:570000-600000 GCF_046127955.1 Nelusetta ayraudi
ATGTATAGGGGGACAAGGTGAGAACTCCGATTGGACGAGAAAACCAAATTATTGCTTAGTCCGATTAAGCTCTGCATGTAAACGCACTGATTACACCTGCGCCAGAGTGCAGAGTGAAAGCAGCTCTTTTAAAAACAAGCGCAGGCTGGAGTCAGCACTCCTCTGGCGTGTCCACGCTGAGAACTCTGTCCTTCGCAGTTCTTAGCATTTCGGCTAGCAATCCCAGAGCGGGCTGGGCCATAAGCGCAGCTGGAGGAGGAACTCTGGCGGGTGCCCGTTCATCGGGAGGTGGTGCTGTGTGTGCGTGATCGTTGTGCATTCACCGCTTGGCTGTTAAAGCTGAAGCCCCCCGCCCCCTCTCCTCCTCTGGCGCTCGGCGGGGAGGCAGCGACTTGGAGCGACTGCACCCAGGCAGTTTTGTTTTGTGTGTGTGTGTGTGCGAAGAATAAATAAAAGTTTTCCTTTCGTTCTAACTGTTTAATGCTTGCCTGGGTGTCTCAAGGTATTAGTATGTTAATTTAGTTCTCTTTTCTTTAGGACAGGAGTTGGCGTAGCGTGAATTTTGGTTTGTAGTGATTCCCTTAGCTTTGTTTATTCCCTTTTTTGAGTTTTCTTTGGTTTCTTTGGCCCTGTTCCCCTGTGGTGAATTCTTCTGGTGGATTCAAGTGATGTAGATGTTGAAGGAGTCTTCATTGACACAGACTTAGTTGTATAAAAACTGGTTTATTTGCAAAGAAGTCAAAAGTCAGACAGGCACCATGGAAAGCCTGGGGATGTCTCTGGGCCAGATGTGAGCAACTCCGATGATGCTTTGTTCCCATCACCTTTTATACCTCCCAGCAACCAGGGAGGAAGATGCTAGAAGTGGGGGAGAATGTATACATTCCATAGTTGCACCCCCAATGACCATCTGGTTTCAATTTGGTGGCCGTTGGCAACAACAAGACCATATATGGACCCTGAGACGCCCTTAGGGAAGAAGTGCAGCAGGTTCACTGCTGAGTTCACATCAGGCCATATACATAAGATCACATGATGTCATATACATAGATTCAGATACTACACCCCTTATTTTCTTATGATGAACAGTCTTTTTGGTATGGTACTTATTTCCTTGACACTCAGGCAGCTAAACCTGGTCTATTTTAAATTGTTGTCAAATAAAGCTGTTTCATTGGAAGTCCGTCTCGTCCTCTTAAATTTCAAAGCGTAACGAACCTGTGTAGCCCGAGGAATTTTGTTGTTGATTTATTTTGTGTTTGAAGTCGTCCAAGTCTTTTTCCACGTCGTTCCTCAGTGTTTCTCCAAACGTGCGAAGGACT
Organism: Nelusetta ayraudi; assembly: GCF_046127955.1. Classification (NCBI taxonomy): domain Eukaryota; kingdom Metazoa; phylum Chordata; class Actinopteri; order Tetraodontiformes; family Monacanthidae; genus Nelusetta; species Nelusetta ayraudi. Next base: position 571,323 of record NW_027466153.1, read on the forward strand.
TCTTTTGATTCCGTTTTTAAATTCCGTATCTCCTTGCTAATAATTTTTATGTCCGAGCCCTTTTCCGCGTCGTTAGTCACGAGGAGTTTGTTTCGCCATCTCCCTCTGTTTCAGAGCAAGCTGGTAGTTCCGCCATATTGTCTGTTACCGTGTTTCTCTTTTGGTTGAATCGAGTTTTCCTTCCCATTCCAACGTTCCCCTGATCACTTTGTAGTTAATATGATATCTGACAATAGTTATTCAAGTTTTCGGGGAGTTTTTACCCTAGACGGTCGAGAGCCCTGGTGTCGCGCAGTCTACCGCTTTATGGCCAAACCAGAAGTCCCTTCCCTCTAGCCTTTTCAAGGGGGAGGTGGCTAGACTCGGCTCTTGTGGGACGAGAAGCAGAAGGCCTGTCCGATCGGGGGGGAAGATGAGATGACATTTTTGTGGGTCAACACAAACTCATCTGCGAGGACAGCAGCCTTGGACAATGACGACACTTTCTGTTCATTCAAGAACATTACCACCTTCTCTGGCAAAGAGTCTTTAAAATCTTCTAAAAGAACGAGCTCACGGAGTGACTCAAAGTCATTTTTGACATCATTAGCTGCACACCATTTATCAAAGAGGTTGCTTTTCTCCCATGCAAACTCGACAAAGCTTTGACCACTAGATTTTCTATGGTTCCTAAATTTTTGCCGGTAGGGCTCAGGAACAAGCTCATAAGCAGGAAAAATTGCTTCCTTTCCAACATCATATTGCAGGCTGTCTTCTAAGAAAAGAGCAGACACCAACTCCTGTGCTTTTCCCACCCGCTTGCATTGGAGAAGGACAGGCCACATGTCTCTTGGCCAGTTGAGTGGCGAAGCTATTCGCTCCAAGGCACTGAAGTATGAATCAACTTCTGCCTCACGAAATGCTGGCACCAGAAAAATGTTTTTACTGGGGCTGGGCAACAATTAAAAATTTTAATCGCAATTAATCGCATGATTTACCTGATCAATCACGATTAATCAATTAATGTATACGCAAAAGCCAATAATGAATTTAAAAGAAGTCTTTCATACACTTTAATTTAAATGTTCTGCCATATAAACGAAAGCACCATAACATTTATCGTGCAAACACTTAACATCAGCACTTTACACAGAAACATTTTTAATGTAAATCTAAAGTTAAAAAAAAATGCAAATACAAAATTAAAGCTTATTGCCAATGCCAGGGCATTACTGTTATCCTGTTCCTTATGAAAAATAAAAAAAATCTACCTCCAAAATCCTGAGCCACAATAATAACAGGCAATTTCTGAGGTAACAGCAGAAACATTTTTTTTTTATCAGGGAGCAGCATAACCAGTCTGCGTTCCCTTGCAAATGTCCCAGTTAGAAAGGGTGAGGCACAAAAACGTTCACTTTTGGGTTTTTCTTCACAGGGGACTAGAATGTAAAGTCCACATTTATACTGGAGTTCCTTTGGAGAATCTCACTCAACTCAGTGCAGTTTGTCAGTTCCTGGAACTTGACGGCCAGTTATTTTAAATGTACTGCCATATGAATTAAAGTGCCATAACATTTACTGTGCAAACACACTTTTAAAATCAGCATTTTTGAACAATTAGCAGCTAAGAAAAAAAAAATAGTGTAAATTTAAACTCAACTTAAACAATGTTTTAAAGCAATACAAAATTAAAGCTGTAAGCAGCGTTTGCGGGACTGAGCCCACCTGGCCACTGCCTGCCGTGACGTCCGCCACCTGGCCACGAGCCCCCGACACCCGCCAACGCTTCCCAACGCCTGGCGATTCCGCCCGAAACCCGCCGATGCCCCATTACTGCCACCGACGCCTGCTGATGACACATCAAGCACTGACTTGACATTACTGACTTGACATTTAGAAACATTTGATTTTTAAATGCTTTTTTTTTACTGTATTACTGTATCATTTTGGAGATAATAAGCTTTAAAGTTGGCTTTTTGTTTTGTTTTGCGACAGCTCCAATATTCCATTTTTACTGTACAATAACATCAAATTGCTCCATAAGCTCTGTCAATGGTTGGTACAGTTGACCTCAGGACAACCTTGAATATATCTTCAATCATTATAAGGCATATTTAATGTACCATTTTGGAGATATTAAGCCTCAAAGTTGTTGTTTTCCTTTTTCTTTTTAGCTTTTCAAACAGGCAAAAAGGGCCCAGTACTCAATTTTTTTACTGCACAGTAACATTGCTTTGCTCCATAATTTCTGTCAGTGGTTGGTACAGTTGACCTGAGGAATACCCTGACTATATCCTCAGTCATTATCAAGCATATGTACAGTATCATTTTGGAGATATTAAGCCTTAAAGTTGGCTTTTTTTTTTTTTTTCTTTTTTTTTTTTTTTTCGAAAGCTCCAATATTCCATTTTTACTGTACAATAACATCAAATTGCTCCATAAGCTCTGGCAATGGTTGGTACATGTGGCATGACGAAATACTGTACTACCAAGTTTGTAGTTGCAGTATCTTCAGTTTATGGGGTAGAGGGTGCTCAAATTGGATTGATTGAAGATGTAGTTTAGGTACAATTTGCTTGTTTTTTATCAAAATTTAAGTTGATTGCTGTTCAAGGTGGCACAATCCTATCAGATGTTGTCATTTTATCACGAAGAACACTGGTATTTGATGATTATTACCATAAGTACCACCATGTTGCAGGCATTGTGGTTACAAGTTTCACTCCAATTTTGATTGTTGTCTGTATGACTAGCAATCCGTTGAGCTGTCTAGGGTTATCATTCAGATAAGGTGTCACAACTTTTAATTGCATGGGAACTTTGGGATCCATGGCAGGTGGGCATTGTAAAAAAAACGGATCTTGAGTCGGAAGCTAGCTTGTCCTAATTGTGACCTTACTATGATGATTTTTTTTCCCTGCCAGATTGAGGAGAAATTAAATGGACATCCAAACCGGGGCCAATAATGGATGAGCTGGATGATGTCACAGTATCAATTTTAAATGGTAGGTCATGTGTAGGTATGAAAAAATTTCCATTACTGTGATTTGTCCGCTAAGTAATAAAAATAACTGTATGCTGACACTGATTTCAAAAAGAAGTATTTTACAAATTTGAGACAAAATGTCTAAACTGAATTGCATTTACAATTAATTCTGATAACAGAAATTGGCACAAAACAAACTTGGTTTGACTTGTCAAGTTGAATTAAATTCATTAGTCAAAAAAATGTATGAGTTGTTAAGTTTAAAAGGTTTGTTAATGATTGGACTGTCTTTATAGCTGCCAACATCGATGAAGTCTTGCTCCACACCCTCCGTCGTGAAGATTTGAGAGACCTTTTTCCTGGACCAGAACACTTTCTCAGGAGGAAAAGGATTTGGGCCCTTATTAGTGTAGATGTGATTGGTTACCTACTTTGCTCTGAAAACATCGAACATAACTCTTTTTTTTTCTTTTTTCCTAATTGGGTCTATTGTTTCTCTCTTGTTCATAATGTTTTGGATCTGGTTTCCTCTCGGCTGAGAATTCCACCGTACCAGACAAGGCTGCCCCGAATGAAGCCAGGAACTGTGTCTTCACCAGGAGACATCTCCAATCTGTCCTCAGACATCCACTCCTTTGGTGAAAAGCAGCCCAAAGAGGACCCTCCAGCTTCCTGCTCCTCCACAATACTGGATGTTGTCGAAACTAGACATGGGCAAACCCCGGCCCGCGGGCCACATCCGGCCCGTTGCGTGTCTCTGTCCGGCCCGCGTGAAGCCAGTCATAACCCCCCAACACCGCACCCCCCAACGAAACTTTGTCGGCACGTAACTTTGCCGAGTTAGCGTAGCGCGATAGCAATAGCGTGCTTCCCCCCCCGTCAACGAGGTGTAGGTACAGAATTAGTCCGGGTGCAGAATCGTTCTGGGCGGAAGTGACTGCCGATACGGCAACTCCATTGGGACATACCTCTACATCGCGTTCGAACGTGATATATGGATAGATCGCGGTACGTTTATAGAGTTGCCGTATGTGACGTAATTGGCAGTCGCCTCTGTCCAGTGGGCGAATGCCAACAACGTCACATACGGCAACTCTATTAGGACAAACTACATCGGTTGATTAAGGTTATCTTTTTTTTTCTGTCAATCCCTGCCGTATTTACAGTACTTTGTATTATATTGTATACACAAAATTCTCTCTCTCTCTCTCTCTTCACATATATGTATATATATATATATATATATATATATATATATATATATATATATATACATATATATACGAATGTATGTATTCAACACACACTATCTATCTATCTATCTATCTATCTATCTATCTATCTATCTATATGTCTATCTATCTATCACCCGCGAAATAGCGTTTTGACCGTGATCTATCCATATATCACGTTCGACCGCGATGTAGAGGTATGTCCCAATGGAGTTGCCGTATCAGGCAGTCACTACGCCCAGAACGATTCTGCACCCGGACTAATTCTGTACCTACCTACAACCCCCCCTTCCGTGGCCCGCCGACTCGATGCAGGTCTGTCATGTGGCCCGTTGCTAAAAAAAAGTTTGCCCACCCTCTATACAGACAGTGAGTTGGAGCAAGCTCGTAAGCACTACTTCCAGATGGCCCGCGCTGCCAGTGAGGGGAAATGTGTCATGTTCAAAGAGCTGAGATGCAGGCTGGTGAGAAACACTTTCACCAGCATGATCTCTATCTTGAGAGCCAGTCAGCAAGGAGAGGGGGTCCGGTACCCTTCTAAGCATGAAGTCACTGCAATGGCTAAAAGACTAGTGGAGTATTATCCCATGCTGAAGGATTAAGACAAAACAATGAAACATGTAAGTGATTATATTATTTTGCGCACTTAGATTTTGAAGCGTGTGGTTATTTTTGGCTGATACGTTTTTTTATCTGTGCATGTTCACTTTCCATCTTTATTTGTTCTTTCAATGAGTGAAATTTTATTTATCAAGCGAGCACTTACAAGAATCTTCACAAGAGATTCACCAGAGAGGGGCCACAAGAAGAAAAGGCATCGCATTGACTTCTCATCAAGTGACCAAGAAGAAGATCATGATGCAGACTCAATTGGTGGATCAACAATTATTTTGTGTCACACACCAGGGCGCAGTTCTGATAATGGCCACACTTCACATAAATAGAAACGTGTCCATTTTAATAATAATGATAATGTATGAAAGCTAGGCAATGTTATGATAGTTTTGGATATCATGATATATGACAGGCATTTTTACATTTGAATTGTCATTTGATATATTTTGATGCTCCAAACAATTTCATCCATTTGACTGATTTACTGATTTGTCTCCTCCATTTCATCAGCCAAAGATGGTCTGACAGCACAGGCCAGACATTATCAGACCCTGCAGGAGCTGTACAAGAAACCAAAACCCAACCAAGATGCTGTCTCCCAAATTCTTGACCTGCAGTTTCAAGCAAGAAGATCCTTCATTCAGTGATGTTCTGAAAGAACAGGACAAGGCCAACAAAGATCCTGGATGCATATCCATGTGTCAAGGATCTTTATCGTGTAAGTGATTAACTTGTTTTGGTTTATGATGAAAAGCAAGCATTTTTGCAGATTTTAACACTGACTTGCATTAATAGGCGATGAATGAGCTGCGGCGCATTCTGGATAAGGGCAACAGAAAATTCATTGATGAACTAAAAAAAGAGATGGGAAGACTTCTGCACCAATGTGTAATTTTATGGTGTTTGAAAAAAAAATGAAGTGATGAAGCCACGCATAACGCTGGATGTAGGTGAGTCATTTTGCTGTGTCTCTAATTGACTGTGTAGCTGTTTCCTTTATGTTGCGCTGAATGAATAGATGCAGAATGGTAATACTCTTCATGCTGAAAAAATAAGATTTTTTTTGTGATCAACACAAACCTAATAAGACTCATTTTTAGGAAGACTAACTTTGAACTCAAAGTTGATTTGTTCTATTCCAGTGGAATATTCCATCGCGCTGCTCAGGGCACTCCCCACACTCTTTCCTTCACCAAGTCCACCACCGAAGAAGCTGGGACATGCCAGTGAGGCACTGCTTCATGTCATTCAGGTGAAAGTTTGTTTGCATTTTCTCACATTCAACACTTCATAGTTCCATGCATGGATGTGGCGTTTCCTTCTTCTTTTTCTTTAGCCAACAGAAGATCCCACAATGTACTCGCAGAAGAGGTCTTTCTGCACCCCTGTGTTGCTGTTTGATGGGACCCGCTGTCTCATCTGTCTTGGAGCCACTCCCGCCACCACGCTTGCCAAGGAAGACTTGAGTGACGGTCTGCTTCATCTGATGGGTTACTACTATGCCCTGCACCTCACATATCCAAAAGTGTGTGGCAACCCTTCTCTCTGTCATTCAGACAGAAGTGCTACAGGACACTATCCATGAGTGAGACACCACAGCCTCATACAAAAAAGACCATGGCAGAATGGAAAGATTTTATTGGGGAGTAGAGCTGTGTACTAGGCATAGGTAGTGATACACTCCCCTGGTAGTTGTAACTTGAGGGTGGGTGGGAGTCTGTTGGAACAAACATGTTATCAGTGGTGATAGGAACACAACACTATATGCTGTCCCCATACTGTTTTTGTTTTTTTTGTGTGACTGAGTGTCAGGGAATGTGAATCAATATTCAATAATGATGACGGTGAATATTGTAACAACACAACATTACTTGCGTTCTAGAAATGGTGGAAAGCGGTGGATGTGGGAGTGGCATCTTCCGATTAGGACACCTGTGCCGATGCCCCCTGCAGGATAAAAGGCCGACTGCGTGTGCCGCTCGGTCTCTTCCACATTCTCCATCCAGCAGCCATGGGCGTCTGGCCGACTCTCAGCTTCTTCTGTTCTGTTTTGCACCTGACAACACCCCACATCCTATTATTCACTCATCCACACTTACATTACTGATGAATACTGACAAACACACACCATATATTTCATTATTTTGCTTACAATTATCTATTTTGTTATAATAAACCTTTTGATTAATCGCAATCCGCAGTGTCCCTTCCGTTATTGTCATAACTCTTGAGCCGGGTTATGACAATATCGTCTGCAAAATTTCGAAGATATCGAAGATATCGTGTGTCGTGATGTTGTCATTATCGTGGGCCAAATATCGTCACAGTATCGAATCGTGGGTTAGCCGTATCGCCCCACCCCTATTATCAACACAAGATCACATATGTACAGTACATGTACAGTTTAATTAGTGTGTTACTTTGTTTATGAATTCATTTCTTTATGTTCTTCCAGATGTCCAGCCTGAGACGTTGATCAGCACGCGTTGCCTCAAAAACCAAAACAAACAAGTGACATGTTGGTATTTGGGATATGTGTATTTCATTGTGTGCATCTTTGTGATAGGACAATAAATGCAGTTCTTTAAACGTTACTTTGTGTCCTTGTATTTGCAGGTGTGGGCAACACGTTCAACTGTCCACATGACTGAGTCTGCCTCCAGCAATGTCACAGCAGTGCAGCAGGTTTGTACTTATTCATTTCCACTTCATCACCTGTGTGTTTTCTAGGCTTTACACCAATCTTATCGGCTGTATCGGATCGGCCGATATTTGGCATTTTTTCGGGCGTCATGTCATGAATCACCATAATCTGTCTCATTTCCTCCAAAGTAGTTTCACAGCATCGACATGTTTATTTGTTTGTATCCGAGAGCTAATGATTCATGATTCAAAAACCTTCATTTTCGTCTTCGTGCCTCTTCCTTTTTTGAGTACTGTCGCTATGTGAGGGACAATAAAGTTTCTTTGAATCTTCACGACAGCAACATCCATGGGCGACACAAACAAACGTGTCGGAGGTGTGGAAGTTTTTCAAAGTGAGAGAAACAGACATAGCACAAGCTATCTGCAATATATGCAACGCTACAGTACCTAGTGGGGGAACTTTGGCAAAAAATTTCAACACCACAAATTTAATCAGGCGCTTGGAAAAGATACACACGGAGGAGCATGTCGAGTTCAAGAAACGCAGCGCGGAGAAAGAAAAAGAAAAGCAAACTCTGAAACAGATGCTAAAGCAAACAACTTTAGACGGTGCTCCTGAGAAGGCAAGGGATGTACAGAAACAAGTATTTATTGCCCCTAACGTGATCGGATCGGTGATCGGTTTATTTAAACTCACTGATCGGTGATCGGCACAAAAATCGTGATCGTGTAAAGCCTAGTGTTTTCCTTTCTATGTTTATTGGCATAAAATCACATCTTTCTTATTTTAATCAGTTGGAGGCGACGCCACAGATGACCAGAGCTGTGCCCGTGGTTCCTGTGGCTCCCGTGGTTGCCAGCACCAAGCCAGAGGAGGCCAGCACCGTCCAGGAGGCAACACAGAAGATCAACTAAGCTAAGGAGGCTTTTCTTTCTTCTTCTGTTGCCTCTGACTGCTCCGCTCGTTCTACGCCTCGCACATGTGATTTGTGATCCATCATCAGTTAGTACTAGTGAAGATGCAGTGGCAGATCATGGCACTGGTATTAGATTAGCCAAGGTTCTGCATGGTTCTTTTCATCAAGGCGAAACCGGTCACGGTTTAAAATTCCAGCACCAGCTGGCAACCGTGAGTCACTTCAGAAGAGCAAAACTCCTCACTTTGACATGGATAATTCTGACGTAGAGTTTGTCAGTGCTGTGACCAATGAAGAGTGTAACTTCTCTCCCCTTGATGTTGATGTTTGTTTAGACCTTTGCAAAAACTTGAAGATTCATTTGGACCGTGCAAGTTTTCCAATTTCTAATTGCAAAGGCCCATTAGGTTCGCCGTGTACAAATGAGAATGTAGAGGCTGATGGAAACTGCTTCTTCAGAGCCATCAGTCAAGCTGTGACTGATTTATAGACACAGAAGTGGAAATTCAGGTTGCAGCAGATTGTTTACGATTAGATGTGTACACTTTTATCGATGGTCATGGGTTGAAGTACAGCTCTTGCAAGAAACAATTCTCACATTGTATATATTTATGGATGTATTTGTTTTATATGGAAGCAGTTACCATAATCCAAATTAAAATAAGAATATAATAGCAGAAATGCTTTTAAATTTTAAGAACGAAGCTGCATTATTTGACTCTAAATTAAAATGGTTAATAAGTCATTCAATCTGCATTTTCATTTTCTTCTTCAAGACTGCTCATTCTTGTACTTAATTCAAATGAAAAAGGAAAACACATTTGAGATTTAATTTTCAAAACATGCACCAGCAAAGAGTTACCAAAATTCAATATGAAATGTAAAATTCAAAAATGAAAAAGCAATAGCAGAATGCTTTTTCATTTTAAGAACGAAACTGCATTATTTGACTCATAATTAAAATCATTAATAAATATTCCTATATGCATTTTCATTTTCTTATGTTGTGTGCATTCCACACCTGTGCAGTGTCATCCAACTCATCCTGTAGAAAATGTATACATTTAGGAAGAGCTGTGCCAGCAGAACATAAATAAAACACTAAATTACAGCATTCACACATGAGCAACCCCACCCTCTCCCTCCCTCCCTGTCACTGTTCACCCCCCCCCCCTCTTTCTCCCCATCTCTTATCCTCTCTGTTTCTACCCTTCTGTTCCATCTCTCTCCCCTTCCATCTCTGTTCCTTTCCCTTTTCTACCCCTTCTCTTTAGCATTCTTTTTCCTTTCCTCCCGTCTCTGTCTGTCTGTCTTCCCAACACCCCCTTTCCAGTTTCTGTCCTCCCTCCCCTCTCTCTCACTCACATACACATGCGCACAAAATGAAAATAAAACATTATTCATGAACTCACCTGTATGGAGGCCCATACAACAAAACTGCAGGAGACTTTTGTCCAGAAACTCGCCATCAAAATGCCCGTTGTCTCTGAGGTCTGATAACAAGGCTAACCAGAACTCCATGCGCTGGCCACGCAGGAAACCCCACCAATATTCAATTCTTTGATTGGCGGTGCTGGCCCTCTCCAAGTAACTATCGAGGGTGTCGTCTGGTTGAACAGGGACGAGGAAACGCTGGAAGCCTCTAACATGGCCATTTTCGGTTCCAAGGTCGCCTCAAACAACTCTAGGGCACCCCCCAAAACGCTGTACCGCTTCTATGTAGCACCCTTACTTTTGGGTCACTACTTGTTGTGCAAGCATTGAGACAGATTATTTTTCTTGAAAAGCCATCAATACATCCATTCACACAAATACCATATGGCTTCAGTTCATCATATGAGTCCAGGTGCCAGATGAAGTTGAGAAGTTTGAGAAGTAATTCCTCCGTCTGAGACGCCCCGCTTGCCTTAATGACACTCCTCTTGGATCCAGCTCCTTCAAAACCAAACGCACAGACTCTTTTCTCACACGCAGTCCATTTTCTCTGCATTTAGCATACATCCACCTGTACCCGTGAAGCTGCCCAGGGTAATGTAGCTGGTTGCTAATGGATTCAAACAGGATCGCCAGGTCGGAATAGGCTTTGCGTGGCACGAGTCCCCTTGGAATGTACAGCTGCATCCCACTCTAGACTCATCAAACCCGACAAAGAAAACAAATCCTGAGTCACTAAATATTAAGAAGATGATTAAAAGGATTGGTATGTTTGATGTATGGAGGGATTTTCATCCATCCACTAAACAATTGACTTTTTACTCTCACCCTCATTCAGTTTACTCGACGACCGATTATTTCTTTATGTTCAGAACAGACAGACACAGGGTTTTAGATTGTAGAATTGCTGTTAGCGACATATCAGATCACTCAGGTGTATATGTGAAAATAAATGTAGGTCACCCACACAAAAACACTTTTTGGAGACTCAACACCTCCCTATTAAATGACACCCGATTTGAAGATTACATTAGGAAAGAAATGAAGGAATATACAAACCTTAACGGTAGCACAGTGACGTCACAGAGTATTTTATGGGATGCTGGAAAAGCAGTATTGCGTGGGAAGATTATAAGTTGGACATCACAAAGGAAAAAAGAAAAACTTAAACACCTTAACAACTTGACAAGTAAATTAGACTCACTGGAACGGAAGCACGTAGAGACTAACAACCCCACCTTATTGGAACAAATAACCGTAGTAAAATCAGAACTAAATAAGAAACTGAACGACCAGGAGGAACTTACACTTAAGTATATCAAACAAACCCACTATGAAAATGGACCCCGTGCTAAAAAACTCTTAGCCTGGAGACTTAAAAAACAACAGTCTGGAAGATCCATATATAAAGTAAAGGACCCGGTCACCAACCAGATGTGTTATAAGCCAGAAGCAATACATAAGTCTTTTGAATCATACTACAGGAATTTATACACTCAACCCGAATTAGCAGAAGCAGTAACAGTCAATCAGTTTTTTGAAATCCCTAGACCTGCCATCTGTTGTCACAGAACAAAATAAGTGCTTAACTACAGAGATTACAAATGCAGAGGTCGACAAGGCAATTTCTAAACTGAAAACAAGCAAAGCAGCCGGGGGAGATGGACTACCAGCAGAATGGTATAAGACTTTTAGGGACTCTGTGACCCCACTGCTATTTATTAAATTGTTTTAACTATGTCTTTAAAGGTGGCGAGACCCCACCATCTTGGAAACAGGCCATATTATCTGTAATACTGAAACCAGGGAAAGATAGGACAGATTGCAGCTCATACAGACCTATCTCAGTTTTAAACACTGATTATAAAATTTTCACTTCAATTATTGTCAACACACTAGAAAATATTATCCCTAACCTAATTGACACGGACCAGACAGGTTTTGTTAAAAATAGACCAACACAAGACAATGTTAGGCGAGCTATACATCTGTTCCATATAATGAGCAAAGGAAACACAATGTCCTTAGCAATTAGCTTTGACACAGAAAAAAGCTTTTGACTCTGTTCTATGGGAATTTTTATACCTGGTCCTGCAACGTTTTGGCTTTAACAATACAGTTATAAAATGTTTAAAATTCACCTGTGGCCCGGATCAGAATAAATGGCAGTCTTTCAGGTACAATCCGTTTGGAGAGGGGTTGCTGACAGGGCTGCCCACTGAGCCCCATCTTGTTTGCTCTATTTATAGAGCTACTTGTTCAAAAGATTAGGGAAGACCCAGAAATCACGGGAATACTATTCAAGGGGAAAGAATATAAGACATGTTTATATGCAGATGACATCCTGGTGACTTTATCCGACCCGGATACCAGTCTCCCTAAATTAATGCCCTCCTTCGACCAATGTGGTTCATATTCGGGATACAAATTGAACATAGAGAAAACTCAAACTCTTACTTTTAATTACATACCTCAAGAAAACTTACGTAAGTCCTTTAAATTTAAATGGAAAACCAGAATTTTCAAATACATAGGTCTTCATATTCCCAAGACCCCCAAAGATTTATATAGTGTAAACTACGGTAGCATCACAACCAAAATTAAAAATGATCTGGACAGTTGGACCCCCCTAGTACTTGATTTTTACAACCGAATAGATACTTAAAAAATGGTTATTTTACCACAATTGTTATTTCTACTCCAATCGCTACCTGTAGAAATACCCAATAAGAAATTCAGTGAATGGAATCGGATCATTTCTAGATTCATATGGCAGAACAAGAAACCAAGGGTACGCTACAAAACATTACACTTAACAGGGAGGGATGTCACTCCCATGCTTGGAGGACTACTATAAAGCAGCACAACTGCAGTATATAGTCTACTGGTGCAGGGCGGGTTACGATGCAAAATGGAAGGAGCTAGAATTTGACCAACTAGATATCCCACTTCAATCTCTGCTGGGTGACAAAGCTTTCAAGACTATATACTCTAATAATCTATGTGATGTTATAAAAACTCCCCTAAATATTTGGTACAAAGAGATGAGCAAAGCGCACCTGGAAAAAAAATCTCGGTTATTAAGATGGGTCGAACATGATAGAGTATTCTTGTGTTATTCTTTATCTTGGTTTATATTGTATGATCACTAGTAGCACGTGTAAACTGTTAGAATCCTAGGCTAACATATACGCATCGTATTTCACTTTGTTTTATGGCCTGCCACTGATGTGCTCGTCCTCTCCCTGTACAGGATATTAGCTGTGAAATCGGTCAACTATCGTATAGTCGTTGGTTTGTCTCTCTCTGTTCTCCTCCCTGTTCTTTCCTTATCTTATCCCCTCCCAGTCCTGTGTATAAGAGACCTTCTTCCTCCTTCCCACCTCGCACTCGCACTCCCATTTTACTGTGTTTTGTGCCTCGGAGCTCCGATCCCTTTTTTTATTGTTTGTTCATTAAATTACTTATTATCCCAGTATTCCTGCATCGGCATCTTCGCTCTTTTCCACAACAATTTGGCGTCACAAACAGGATTGCTGGAGACCCGTCAGTGGAACTCTGGGACGTTGAGGGCCCGGGACCAGGAACGGAGGAAACTCCTCGTTCCCCCTCTACCTCGAACCAAGCATTCAGAGATGAGAGGATCGGCGTCTAAGAGTGGATCTGATCGGCTTCACGTCTATCCAAGCGAACCTGGAAGGGAAGTGCTGATTCAGAGATCGGGTGAGAAGTAATTGTTCTTGTCTCAGACATATCAGTGACCAGTGGGTTGTTTTCCTTGTCGTCTACGAACGGTCCCGGGGCAGGACGGAGCGCATACGTTAACCGTGCCTGTCAGGTCGGTGTTGATTCTGAATCAACACTGAAATTCCCGCTCCACAAGTGAGCCGGAAGCTTCTGGTAGGTAAACTACCAGAGGGGTGAGTTTTTTCTCCACCTTTTTGCTCCAGAGTAAGAAAAAGGGGTGCATGGGGACGCCTGTGTATTTTCTGACTTGGAATTTTGTGAAAACTTAGTGAAAAGTCAGAGTAATAAGTCTAGCTAGACAGTGCTGGGGAAGAACCAGAGCAAAGTGGCTGCTGCTGTTCCCCAGGGGGGACCAATTGTGGACGACATGAGGAAAAAATATGGTCCAGATTGTCTTGACATGTTGGGAATTTGGGTTGAAAAGTATGATTTCCCAGCAGGGGGATCACTGAGTTTGGAGGAATTGAGAAACCTCCGGGATAAATTGAAGATAGCAGAGGGAAAGGTTACAAAAAAGAAAAAAAACAAACAAATATGCAATTCAGATCATCAAAGATCATGAAAGGTGTTTTTCATTTTGGAAAACTGAAGCAGAAGTCAGGGACAGGAAACAAGTAAAAAAAACCAAAACAAACGTGTGAACAGCGCTGGGCGCTGGAGCACAGGGGTGACAGAGATAACGGCAGAGGGTGCACACACTCACACACACTCCCCAGAGGAGGGAGAAAAGGAGCCGCTCACACACGAGCATTCAAATGCACCAAATGTCTGTATCCTTCTCTTACAGGCCCGAGGGACCCTCTCCTGGACATGCCTGTCTTCCCTCCTCCCGCCTGCCCTCATCCAACAAAGCTACCACCGTACAACCCTGCGCACTCCAGCACCGACGCCGCAGCGTCGCCACGTTCATCAGGACTGCCGTCAACCAAACGGCCAGCCTCATCACTGCTTTCAGACAAGGGCTGCTCCCCCAGATCGCCAAAGCAGTTAACACAAGCTGCTGCGTGGGGATTGAAGATGCCCGGCTGACAGAGGTCCGACGTCATGCAGTGCACGCTGAGAGGCTTCTGCAGGAGGCCAGCGATGCAGAGGACAAGAAGATAAAGCGTGCCTCCCTCACCATGATGAAGCTCCTCAGTGACACAGCGAGACGGCCCTACAGGAACAACGACAACCAACGAAGGGCGACTAGCGGAGATAGAGGCGAAAAGGGGGCGTGCCACATCTGCGGCCGAATGGGTCACTGGGCCAGAGAATGCCCTGACAAAGGAAGACACCGCGGGCAGAACCATGCCCACCGCAGCCAAGAGAGTGATCGCGAGGGCCGGAAAAGAGGATCCAACTTAGAGCAGCTGAGGGGGGAGGGTGGAGTGCGGGACACGGCATGGACCCGGCGAGACGGACCCCCGGCCTACAGCGTTTTCGCAGGGAAGTGATGCACACACACACATGCAACACGCTTCTTGCAATGAAGAAATGCTTGCTGTCCCCTCTAACTTCCCTTCCCCTGCTGACAAATACACTGATTCATATTCTGATGTGGATTATTCGGAAACGTATACTGATTTACATGTTGATGCTGATTTTTGTTCTGACAATGATTTAGGTTCGACTGATTGCTCTCAGCCTGACGGTGAGACATGCATTGACACTGACACAGAGTTCGAGGTTGATTTACGTGACCAAATTTTGAGCACCATTGACAGGTTTAGAGCCTCGTCACGTGCCGCCTCCTCCCACATACATGTTGTATAAAGAAGCTGCTTTTGAGAAACTGCCGCGGGTCACTTTTAGAATTATGGGTAAAAATATCACGTTCCTAGCCGATAGCGGAGCAACATTGTCGCTCCTTCGTGCAGAAGAACTTCCCCAGTGTAAAAAAAAAAGTGGGAGATATGTTTATTCTGTCGGGGCAGCTGGAACGAAGAAGAGAGAGCCTCTCACCACTCCACTTACTTGTATTGACTACGGCGACGAGACATGTACATCACAAAACCAAATTAAACACAGCTTTGTATTGTCAGAAGTGTGTCCGATGAATTTGTTGGGAAGAGATTTGCTTCTAGCCATGGGCATGAATCTCATCTCCACCCCCGACGGGTTGATTGTTGCCAGGTCGTTATCTTCCTCGACCTTGGCTCAAATTCCTAAGCCTCTCTTGCATGTCTATCAGTGGTTGCTTCCCCTCGAGGCCCCAGAAGAATTGATAGTGGCGGCTAACGATAAGGTGCCGGGTGATGCTCACTTCATGAAAGCTCCCAATTTGCAGCTGCCCGAGGAACTGAGTGAGGTTCCCTCCTCACTGTGGGCTGCTCACAAATACGATGTGGGACTGATCAAAGGTGCCGAACCGGTGAAGATCACACCCAAAAGTGATATTCGGCCCAACCAGCCGCAATATCCTCTGAAGCCAGAAGCTGTTGAAGGGATCACTCCTGTTTTTGATTCTCTTCTCGAAGCAGGTGTCATTGTCCCATGCCCCGACTCGCCAGTGCGCACGCCCATGTTCCCTGTAAAAAAGGCCAGAGTTCCTCCTCAACGTGATGACTGGAGGTTTGTTCAACATTTGAGGGCAGTTAACGCTGCTGTCCACGCCAGGGCACCGAACGTGCCCAACCCACACACGACTGCATAGCAGAGCTAGACACAATTTTCTCCCCCCGACCTGACCTGACCTGACGAACCCCTTGCTAATGCTGATTTTGTTTTCTACGCAGATGGTTCAGCATTCCGGGACGACAAAGGCGCCAACAGAGTTGGTGACGCAGTTGTCTCCGACTCGGAGGTCATCTGCTCTGACTCCCTTCCATGTCACCTCTCAGCACAAGGGGCAGAGCTGGTTGCGCTAACTGAAGCGTGTAAATTTGCAGAGGGCAAGTCTGTCACAATCTACACAGACTCCCGTTATGCGTTTGGTGTCGTTCATGACTTTGGGGCACTGTGGAAATGCAGGGACTTCCTCAAGTCAGACGTCTGCCAAAACATTTATTTTCACATTTCGCTAAATTGACGCACGGTTTAGACCATGTGTCAAAAGGGGGGATGTTGGAATTAATTAATCAATTTTGGTTCACTAGAGGGTTTTCAGTCGTAGCACAGAAGCATTGTGAAGCGTGTTTAATTTGCCAGTGGAGTTGTTACAACACCTCAGTTATTGCTTTTGCCACTTCGATCTCCAGCTGTGTATCGGGGAGCCCCTTCACATTTAGGCCATCCATGTTCAGCACAAACTCTTCTCACATTTCTTGCAGAGGAACCTCTTGTCCTGCCACTTTCCAGCGATGTCCGCTCAGAAACTTGTGAGGATGCCTTGCCTTGTCTTGCCATGTGAAAAATGATTTCTGAGTAGGGTTCCAGAGACATTTCCAATGAACAATTAGCTTTTCTCCTACAACCAGTGAGCAAATCTGCAGCGCTCTGCCTGAGTCAACACGAGCCTCTAACTTGCTGATCTCGTACCTCCGTCCAAAGACCAGGGTAAAACGCACTGTTTTTTGTCTTTGTGTTTCAGTGATTTTATTTTTTGTTCTTCAAACTATAAAAATAGAATCAAGCCATTTTCAAATTTTCTTGTATTTAATATCACACAGTTAAAAGGAAAAATGTCTCATATTTCATATTTGGTTTTTTTTCATTGTAAAACGAAAAACAAATTAGCGTCCGTTTTTGGTTTTTCAATCCAATGACCAAAACATACTCGGACCATAATGGACTTATTGGTGATTTTATTTATGAGTCAAATAATGCAGCCACGTTCTTAAAATGAAAAAGCATTTCTGCTGTTGCTTTTTCATTTGGATTATGGTAACTGTCTGCTTCCACACTCCAGTGGTTCTGCACATTAGTATAAATAGAGTGATTCTCTATCATGACATCACAGGACGGCGGCACACTGACTCATTCCATGAACCTGGACACTGATGATCCAGACTTTGGACCAGATGAGCCAACAGGCCACAGTGGAAACGGGTCAGAACATGGGAGTGGCTGCTGAAAGTATACAGGTAGGTGGCGCTGTCATCCCAAGTTGTGTGGTGTGGAGGATCGGGGCCAAAGTTCCAGATGCTCACAGATGTGACTGTGGATTCAGGAGGAGTGTTTGAAGGCTGGACTCCCAACAGTGATTGGCTGCTGAGGACCTCTCAATCACAATCAGGTTTTTTAGTGGCTGTGAGATTGAAAGTGAGATTGCATTGTCCAGGGAGGAGGACAGCAGTCAGTCATGTTTCACCTCCAGTCAACACGCAGTGGTTCACATGAAGGTCCAAGAGGCCTACAGACCTACACAGAGTCTGGATGTGGCAGCACAGTGGCATCATTGTCTTTGTTGTGTTGTTTGGTCATTGTGATCCAATGTAATGTGAGAGAAGGACGAGTGCAGTTCTATTGGAGTGAGTTTCTTACAAATACAGATCGCACGATTTCTATCCCAATTGTTAAGTGGGAAAGAGACCTGTCTCTCCAGCCTCACTCTAATTTCTGGAGAACAATCTGCCTGAACACCTTTTCACTGATAAAACAACCTATTCTACAATTAATACATTTTAAAGTACTCCACAGGATCCACTACACTGGACAGCGGATGTTTCAGATGGGCATGACCGCCTCTCAGACCTGCTCACACTGCACAGTTAATGTCCCAGATAATTACCTACACGCTGTATGGCATTGCCCACCAGTAAATAAATTCTGGCACGTAGTATGCAATGATCTATCAGCACAGGTTGGTTACAACATCACAGCCACTCCTTCTTTTTGTCTCTTAGGGGACCTCAGTGATATCAAATCAGATAAGGCAGCATCTCGCATGCTGATCACCTCCTTATCTATCGCTAAGAAAACAATCCTCACAAACTGGAAAACAAAACAACACCTGCACATTGCACAATATAGGAACTTATTGTTAGACCACACCTCCTTGGTAGGAATGTCTGCTTCATCCTATAACTAACTAGTAATCAATCAATAGCTGAGGCTGCTGGTTGATGTGGGCAGCGGTGGTCGTGCTGCCGCGGGCCGGGTGCGGTCTGGGGGGGGGGGGGGGGGTTTGGGCGTGGGGGGTTCGGCTGCTTTGCGGGTTGGTGGGGGGTCGGGGATTGGGTGCCCCGGCGGGGGATGTCTACCACGCGGGGGGCTGGGCCTGGTGGTTGGTGGGTGGTGCTCCGGGGGTGGTGCTCCGGGGGGGGTCCCTGGCTCTGGTCTGGGGGCCCCCTTGTTGGTGGGAGGGCTGGTCCGTCCCTGTGTCTGGGGACTGGCGCTGGATCGTACGCGGTGGGGTCGCATGCCTGGGGTGGGGCTGCGCGTTCGCCGGCTACCGCTCCTGTGTGCCCGGGTGCGGTGGGGGGTGGGCCCCCTTTGGCTCCTGGATCCCTGTGGTGTCCCCGGCCCCGATGTCGCTGAGGGGGCGCCCTGCCCGGGAGTCCCCCCTGGTCACATAATAGGTGTTTTTTTTGTTTTGTTTTTTTTTCCCTAAATTTTTAATTAATTTATTTATTTTCTTCTGTTTCGGCGGATTTGTGTCTTGGGTGGTCGCTGCCCGGCCTTCTGGCCTTAAGACCCTCTCCAATCTTAATAGCATTATAGACACTTAGGGCTTGGGGGGGTGGTTCGTGCACTGCGGCCACCGCCCTGCTCAGCAGCAGTGTGGTTGCCCCAGGGCCTTACCACCCTTCCATTTTAAACGCACCATAGTTCAACACACCAGCGAGTGCACATATACACACACTGACACCCCTACACACAGTGGGGTCGGCCTGCTAGCGGGGGCGGGATCCGGCATCTTTCCCACCCTGGATGGGCCCTGTGCGGTCCGGTGCCCCTGGGGTGCGAGACCGGCTGGGCCTATGGGGACCTCGCGGAGTCCCCCTTCCTCCAATCCTGGGACCGGGCCGCTGCCCGGGTGGTCCCCCTGCGCCGCTCGGGGGCGGCTGGGCGGCGACGACCCGAGACACGGGGGTCTGACAGTGGTGGGTGGTCGATGCGCCATACTGGGTCCGTAGTGGGGGGGGCCTCTGGGTGCCCGGGCCTGCTTTGGGTACCGATCCTCCTGGTGGGTGAAGGGGCTGGGTCCTGTCATGGGGATGAGTCCGGTCTCGCTTGCCCTGTGGGGCCCCCGTCCGGAGAAAATCAGTGTGTAGTTCAAACTTTGTGCGTCTTTGTGTTCAGTTTTTCTGCTGTAGTTGTGCTTTTCTTTTCATTCCAGATGAATTCCACTCAATTTCCTTTTCAAACCTTGTAGGTGTTGAGTGAGCTGCAGCGCCCCCTGGCTACAAGTTTCATACTGTGACTCTGCCGACCGAGGTAAAAAACCAACAAACTCTGACACTTTGCTGAGGACCTCCTGGAGGAGCTGAAGGTGCAGAACCTTCTCAGGCCTCTCTGAGGAGGAACTTGCGGCTGTCGGTCCTCTGCTGCCCCCTGCTGGTCACACAGCACCTCCGTTTGCACCTCCGTTTGTCTGTTCAGCACATATTTAATTTTTTAATGGCTCTATAAACGTCACTGATGAGACGATTTTATGATTCCTGCAGTTAAATTTTTTTAATTCCAAATCTGCAAAAACCTTCTGATCAATGAAGACAGAGTTGATTAAAATGATTTCAAAATTGACCCGTTTGAGAAAAGCTGCACTGTGGCATTGTTTGCATGTTGTTTTAGCTCTCAGTGGCTTCATTTCGCATTTTTCTTAAAAGTTTCATTTAGTGGTCCATTGTGGTCAATGGGACACTGAACATCCGCTTTGTGTGCCCGAGTTTTAAGAGGATCAGGTGCGGACATTTTAGCATTTAAATTATTATGGCTTATTAGCATAGGTACGTAGTACCTCACCTGTCCGTTCTTTTTACAGCGCTTCCTGAACACCTCACCGGCACACAACAGCCGCCTGCTAGCACAAAGCTGCGCAGAGCCTCCTCGTTGTTCTCCTCACCTGGAGGACGCTTGGTGATCAAGACCTGTGGCCCAAAACTCGGTCCTATAAGATAAGTGCAGGAACACTGCCGCTTCGCCCGCACTTGATTGTGCTAGTCGCCCCGTACAGACGGTCGACGGTGCATGTTGCTTCCGTCCCGCCTTGGTTTTCCTCGTTTGCTTACGTCGCCACTGCTGACCCTCAGACAGCAGACGTTACACTATCAAGTCGCCGGTCCAGCTACAGTGGTGTGTGTGTGTGTGTGTGTGTGTGTGTGTGTGTGTGTGTGTGTGTGTGTGTGTGTGTGTGTGTGTGTGTGTGTGTGTGTGTGTGTGTGTAATTGCATTGTTTGTTTGTTTTTCTTGCTATTTCAGTACATGTGACAGATTTTAGGGAACTTTTAGTAACCAACTGTTTATCTTTTCTTTTGTAGTCGCTGAGAGCTGCTGGTGGTGGCGGTGTCCCGGGTGGTGGGCCACTTCGAGTGCTGTGACCCGGGATTGTGGTTGTTTTCTTCTTCTTTTTTTGCACTTCACTTTCTTTGCAGGTGTGTCACGTGTGAGTGGGGTGTTCCTTGTTTTCTTTGGTTCCTCCCCCGTTTGGCCCCCTCATCGGTAAGCCTCAGTTTCTACACCAAGAATAAGGAGCTCAGTAGCTCCGTTTTAAGTGTTGGTCTGTTTGTTCCTTTTATTTTTAAATGTTGAATAAAAGTTGGTTTGATATTTTAAACATTCTGAACCACGTCTCCTACTCCTTCCTCGTAGAACTTACCTGTGTGCCTAATTATTACTTTTGTGTTTAGTAGAACTCCCTGGGTGAAATTCCCAGGGTGGCGTTGTCGGTTCCTTTTCATTTTGTTAAATTCCCAATATTAAATCTTGCTTTATCAGATAGCCATAACCACTCTCATCGCCACAGGATATTTGAGTCAACTGAGTCAAACTGTCGTGTCTACTTCCCAGTCTCAATAAAAATGTTCACTACTGCTTTGTGCGAGCTTCTTAAATGGAGGTTTGTCGGGGTTTTCCCTTTTTAGAAGCAAGCCACATATTTTGTGTCTTTCCACCACAAGACATTGGCTTTTGTCACTCTCTTCGTCGTATTGGGGAAAAAGTGGCATATCGGACTTTCCCGCCGCGAGTCGCTCGTCAACATACTGCTGTGAAAGAGGGGTGACGTCACAGAAAGCGAGGTGCATTTAGGTGCTGCTGCTTAAAACTAAAAGATTTTCCTGTGCAAATATTCATTTGACAGACGTAAACGAAGTGAAATATGACTTCAATTTAAGTTTGTTTTAGTTTGTTTTTATAAACACACAAAACAGTTTGAGTTAGTTATCGTTTTTGAAAAAAGTTCTTGACTTCTACTTTAGAGATATTGATGATGAGTTGTTGTGTATAAACGGTGTGACTATGTGGTTCGGCAAGCGATGGTGCTGTCTGTACATAGCTTAGCAAACGGCTAGCGCTAGCACCCCCTTTCAATGCCAGAGTGAAAAGATCCACACGGAGTGTTATGACCCACGGGTGGGTCTAGGTGCCTCTATCTTTGTGTCTGTGTGTGAGAGAGAGAGTGGATGACGCCTTGCAGGTGCGGTCCTGGATGTTGGCTGCTGATTGGACGCGCCACGGCTGACAAGGAGGAGCAGTCGAGCCGGCCTGACGGTCGTCCCTCCTCCGCTCCCAACTCTGCAGTTAGTCACTTCTGAAATGGTGTTAGAGCACGCAGCCGTAGGTAGTGATGGCCGATCGAGGCTTTGTTGAAGCTTCGACACTTGTTTCAAAAAATGGTTCATTACTCGAGGCTTCAATGACACAGTGCTCGAGGAGGTCATCTGGTGCTCAATTAAATGTAGTGCAATGGAAACATGTTCATTGTTTCATAGGTTGTTTGGGATTTGATTCGCCATGCATTCTTGTATGGTTCAATGCTGACACAATAAAATAAAAATGAAAAATAAAGACAATGTCTCTTTTTTGGCACGACTGATTGTAGTAGACTATAGCTCTATACTTAGCCTGACAGTTTGTGCAATGAATTATATTATATCCTAAAACAAGACTAAATAGCCCATAGTTTAAAAATATGTTCAATAGTAAGTGTTCAGTGGGTCAGATGTCAAATGTGATCTATTTAAAATGTAGAATAGATGAGCTAAATAACACATATATAATACACATTGATGGGAATTGAACCGTCGCCTCAGTCTTGCAAGTCCAAGATTGTCATAATGTACCACAGACCCAAATCACACTCCTTTTTTCATCGAAGCTGTTTGAGTAGCGTTAGCACACCGTGATTCCTCATCAACTACAGGCCTACACTTCAAATAATTATGAGAAAAATCCAACGTAAAGAGAGCACTTCCATTAGGAAATAGTCAACATGAAATTTCGTCTTCTACTGACACCTGCTGGTCAAATTGAATAGTTGCAAATATTGTGAACAAGTTGTCATCTAATTCTAATCCTAAACAATATGGCCATTCGAAGTGAAGTATTAAGACAATTAATCAGGTTTGCACTGCTTGATTGAACACATTCATCCCGTTCCAGTGCACTAAAACCCACTTCCCTTCAGGACCGTGTCAGCGAAGCCAAAACTTCCTTGAGTGACGCTTTTTCCCAGCATGCAATGCGAGCTAACGATTCACAATACTATTTCATCACAAACAAGGATGTAAAAAATAAAAAGGGACGAAAAATGAAACTTCAGAAACACCAACCATTGCAATACAAGCAGAACTGGGCCGAAGTGTTATTTAAGTTTTATATTATGTACACCATAATACAGCCTTCTGGTGGACAAGCCATACTATTTAAGCCGTGTCCTCCCATGGGACTTTCTTGGGTGGAAGCTCATCGTAGAGGTCACGTGCTGGTTGCACGTCACTCCAGCGATCACCTCGGGGAAGGTTTGAGACAAGATAGTTGCCCTTGCAGGTTATCTGATTCAGGTGAGTATATGGAAAATATAGGTCAATGTGGTCAGTCATAACAAAAGAAGCTTGCTGGCAAAAATAATGCACTACAAGTGAATGTCACACTTTTTTTTTTTGTTTTGTATGAGCATTTAAAAAAAACAACATCATAATAATATGGATTTTGACCATGTATGTTTTGGAGTTCCCTGAAAGAGGTTAATATATATATATATATATATATATATATATACATATATATATATATATATATATATATATATATGTATACATATATATATATATATATGCGTGTGTGTGTGTGTAACTTTAACTAACTTATCTATTTCTATCCATCTATCAAACTTACTATCTCGGGATCTATCTACTACTAACTCTCAAAAAACTAACAGACAACCAAGAGCATCAAAACCAACCTACTGCAATTCGTATATTTTAGTGTGTGTGGGGGGGGGACAGTGAGCACAGTGATGGTTCCGCAGCATAAAGTGTATCTTCAGTCGTCGATTGTATGTGTGGGAGTCCCTCGGGTTCAGCCCAGCTGATTTAGTGTTCGGTGAGAGGACCCTCGCGTCTGTTAAGGGGTAAGTGGCTTTCCGATGTTAAATGAGTAGAGAATAATGTGTTAGATTACGTCATTTTTTTTCGTGAATGCTTGCATCGTGCTTGTGAAACTGCTCACAAAACTCTTGTCGCCAGCCAGTCTAAAATGAAGCAGCAGTTTGACAAGAAAGCTGTGGCTCGAGTTTTTGAGACAGGCGACCGAGTGTTGGTATTGTTGCCGTTACCCCGTTCCCGTTTGCAGGCTCATTTTTCTGGTCCGTATGTCGTGGAGCGCAAACTTTCCGTTACAGATTATGTAGAGCACACTCCTGATAGAAAATGATCGTCCCGCATCTGCCACGTCAAAATGTTGAAAAGTTACGCCCGGTTCACACTGGACGTGGAAGCACCGCAAAGCGAAGCACCGCGAAGTGAAGCGCTGCGAAGCGAAGCGCCGAGCGCTTCCATTCAGCGCCCATGTTAATCAATCAGTGCACATTGCCCATTGGTGGAGGGAGGGCTCATTGAAAAGGCGTTCCTTCGGCGCGCCTGGGAAACTCTGAAATTATGAATAACTTAAGCTCGTTTTTGTCCCATTTGCCTGCATCAGCCCGTCATGATATTGTTAAATTAATTGAGAGCCACCCACTATTGTTTTCTGACCACCCCCACCGTACGTCAGTTTTGCACCATGACATAGAAGTAGAGGGACATGCCACAACTAAGCAGCACGCACACAGAGTCAATTCTGGGAAGTTAAGAAAGAAGCTTTGGCTCTCCTTCTGACAATGCCCATCTTGATGTTCATTTGGGGTCAGGTTTTTACAGACCATAATGCCCTCGTAGATGTGGTGGTCTCTGCTCCTGCAAGACTTCAATGTCCAGATTTGCCACAGGAAGGGGGGTTGATAATGTGTTGGCAGATGCATTATCATGTGGACTAGCTGCGGAATTCTTATTTCGGGCGAACTGAGGTTTTTCTTGTTTAGTTTTGTTTGTAGGTATGTTAATAGGGTTTAGTTCTTAAGGGAGGGGGTGTTATGACCCACAGGTGGGTCTAGGTGCCTCTATCTTTGTGTGTGTGTGTGTGTGTGTGTGTGAGTGGATGACGCCTTGCAGGTGTGGTCCTGGATGTCGGCTGCTGATTGGACGCGCCACGGCTGAGAAGGAGGAGCAGTCGAGCCAGCCTGACGGTCATCCCTCCTCCGCTCCCAACTCTGCAGTTAGTCACTTCTGAAATGGTGTTAGAGCACGCAGCCGTAGGGGTGGGCTGCCATTTTCTTTGTCCCCTCTTTTCTCCTGTTTATTAAGTATGTAGGGAGGTTAGCCTTTCTGTATTTGGCTTCTCTTTCTTTCTTTAGTTAGTTCTTTAGGTGAGCTAGTTGGAGTTTGGTTTATTATTTTGGCCTGGGCCCACCCTGAAGCCTTTGCTGCCCACCGGTTAAGTTGTTTTGTTTATTTAATTTACTGATTAATAAAATGTTTTTTGTTGAAACTGCCAACTGCAGTGAAAAATGAATGAGGCTTGGGAGTGGGGGAAGGTGTCCCACACGTTGCGTCTCGGTCCCCCTCGACGGGACGTAACACGGAGTTTTCGCCGTGACAGCAGGTTGAGCTCCTACCGTGTTACAGGTGACGTCGTCACGTTAGCCTGTTCCATCCCTGCTAAATTCTTGAAAGAACTACCATAAGTAAACTTTTAAATTATAATACACTCTACACTAATTGTAATTTCCTTCCCGTGGTTCTATATTGCAACAGTTGACGGCTCATATCAGCAGATAAGCAGCAACAATCTGGGCATTGCGGGTGATTCATAAATGTGTCATTTCTTATTAATAAGCCCATAAGTGTTGTACACCAGTGTGACACCAAATGCTTGTTGCTGACAGCAGTGAAGAAATGACACTCTAGTGGTTCTGCACATTAGTATAAATAGAGTGATTCTCTATCATTACATCACAGGACGGCGGCACTCTGACAGATTCCATGAACCTGGACACTGATGATCCAGACTCCGGTCCAGATGACACAACGGGCCACAGTGGAAACGGGTCAGAACATGGGACTGGCTGCTGAAAGGATACAGGTAGGTGGCGCTGTCATCCCAAGTTGTGTGGTGTGGAGGATCAGGGCCAAAGTTCCAGATGCTCACAGATGTGACTGTGGATTCAGGAGGAGTGTTTGAAGGCTGGACTCCCAACAGTGATTGGCTGCTGAGGACCTCTCAATCACAATCAGGTTTTTTAGTGGCTGTGAGATTGAAAGTGAGTGAACATCATTAAATAAAGAGCTCCTGCAGGGTCCCAATTTGAAAAGTACACTGCTTGGTGTGCTGCTTCGTTTTCGCCAAGGCCCTGTAGCATTCATGACTGACATTGAGGGAACGTTTCATCAAGTAAGAGTTTCCAACCAGGATGTAAACTTCTTACGCTTCCTCTGGTGGCCAGATGGGGACATTACAAAGGACCTACAAGAGCACAGGATGCTGGTCCACATCTTTGGGGCAGTGTCATCCCCAAGCTGTGCTTCATTCGCCCTGCTGAAAGCAGCTGACGACAATCAGCATGACTTCCCAGCCGAGGTTATAAACACTGTTGGTCAAAATTTCTACGTGGATGATTGTCTAAAGGCCGTCAGCACGGCGGAACAAGCAATACATCTGTACCAGCAGCTAACAGACCTGTGCGGTAGAGGTGGATTTAAGCTCAATAAGTGGGTGAGCAATCATCGCTCGGTGCTGGCCGCCATTCCTGAAGAGCAGAGAGCTAAAGAGGTAAAAACACTTAACCTTGACAGAAACCAGCTCCCTATGGAGAGGGCCCTTGGAGCTCAGTGGGATGCACAGCAAGATACATTCACATTCAGCATCAGAACCAAGCTGGGATGGGATGAGGAAATCCCTCAGGTCATGGTACATCCCATATATAGTTTTTCAAGCGCCAAACTACAACAAAGGAACTCATCTATAACAAATCTACAACCTTGTAAGGGCAAAATCTACTTGTTTTAATTCTGATTAATAAACTAAAGCTTATTCGATTATCATTATGTTGTTTTTTTTTAAACGCTCATACAAAACAAAAAAAGTGGAGGGAGAGTAGTCTGAATCGGGTTCTGGAGCATTGCTCTACCTCATCCATCGCACTCATTAGCGTCACATCCACTTGTAGTGCATCATTTCCGCCAGCAAGCTTCTCCTGTTAGACCTTCCCCGAGGTGGTTGGTGGGGTGACGAGCACCCAGCACGTGACCTCTACGATGAGCTTCTACCCATGGAAGTGCCATAGGAAGACACGGATTAAATAGTATGGCTTGTCCACCAGAAGGCTGTATTATGGTGTACATAATATAAAACTTCGGCCCAGTTCTGCTTGTATTGCAATGGTTGGTGTTTCATTTTTCGTCCCTTTTTATTTTTTACATCCATGTTTGTGATGGAATGGTATTGTGAATCACTAGCTTGCATTGCATGCTGGGAAACAGCGTCACTCAAGGAAGTTTTGGCTTCGCTGACACGGTCCTGAAGGGAAGTGGGTTTTAGTGCACTGGAACGGGATGAATGTGTTCAATCAAGCAGTACAAACCTGATTAATTGTCTTAATACTTCACTTCGAATGGCCATATTGTTTAGGATTAGAATTAGATGACAACTTGTTCACAATATTTGCAACTATTCAATTTGACCAGCAGGTGTCAGTAGAAGACGAAATTTCATGTTGACTATTTCCTAATGGAAGTGCTCTCTTTACGTTGGATTTTTCTCATAATTATTTGAAGTGTAGGCCTGTATCTGCACACAATTTGGAATTCGTCCCAGCGCCCTGAGCTGTAAATTTGGACGGTGTAAAATGAAAATGGCCATCTGCAGCAGAATGAAAGTGAGATTGCATTGTCCAGGTAGGAGGACAGCAGTCAGTCATGTTTCACCTCCAGTCAACACGCAGTGGTTCACATGAAGGTCCAAGAGGCCTACAGACCTACACTGAGTCTGGACGTGGCAGTACAGTTGGATCATTGTCTTTGTTGTGTTGTTTGGTCATTGTGATCCAATGTAATGTGAGAGAAGGACGAGTGCAGTTATATTGGAGTGAGTTTTTTAGAGTGTAATAGAAGTTATAATGCACAGTCTGTTTTTATGAAATGTTCTATCACCTGGCATCCATCCATCCATCCATCCATCCATCCATCCATCTTCTACTGCCGTATCCGGAGCAGCAGCCTCAGCAGAGACCCCCAGACTTCCCTGGACCCAGTCACCTCCTCCAGCTCCTCCAGTGGGACCCCAAGGCTTCCCAGTCCAGCCCAGAGACCTGGTCAGCACTACTCTGACTCCCTGAGTCCCTGCTGCTCAGGTGAGGCTTCAAAGATCTGGCTGCACCTGATTGGACGGTCGTGGAGGATCTCCTTGGTCTCCTTGGTCTTCTTGGTCTTCTTGGTCTCCAGCTGTTTGACCTCATGCTCTCTGTTGACCTCCTCACTCAGTCCCTCAGTGATGTAGAGCTCAGTGTAGATGCTGTTGAGGAGAGTTTGACTTCCTGCTTCTTCACCTTCAGTCACACGTTCACATTTCCTCTCCAGACTGATCTTCTGCTGCTGTAGAAGCTCCTGCAGACCACCAACCTCTGGAGCTGAGAGAAGGTTGGAGAAGAAAACATCAGTGTGACAGTGTGAGCATCATTTTCTGTCCACGACTTGAAGCTGAAAGCATCCAAACTCCATTTTTCA
>NW_027466153.1:602500-630000 GCF_046127955.1 Nelusetta ayraudi
GAATTCAAAGAAATATTTTATGGAAATACTTTATTTGGCATGGTGTTGACTATTTTAGACTGTTGTGGCAGTGGGTCATTTATCTTAGTTTTATTACTTTAACTAGTACAGTGTGTAAAGTAATGCCAAAAACTCTTAAAAATGACAGTTTTGTAATTGGGTAAAAGCTTTAAAGGGACACTGCAACCATAATGTTTAATTTAAAAACAAATGAATTTTTAATTTTCCTATATTACTGCAACATCACTGTAATAATAAAATAGGAAAATGCGCTTCTGATCTGTTTTGCTTGATGATCTAATGAGCTTTGTCTCTGCAGGAGCAATTCTAAAATATGTTGGCGCTCCAGACATTGAGCCAGAGGGATCTCCCGAACATCCTGACCAGGAAGCTCCAGGACCAACACGTTCCTCAGAACCTCCTTCTGTCCAGGTGAATAATGTGTGTTATTCTTAGTAGCTAAGCTGATAAGTGTGGGACAAAACTAAGGCAATTAAGCATTATTTTGATTGTTGGTTTGCTTTTTAGTGTTGCACTTGTTGGTTTGTTGGATTTTCTTATTTAAAGTAAGCATTGTTTTTATGAATACTCAATCTGTTGTATTTATTGACATATAGCGGATTCTTTTCCTAGTATTATAGTGTTTGTTTGTTTTTAAATCAGTTTAACTTGCCTGAGTTGCTCAACTGAAGATGTTTAATTTTACCTGTAGCCTGTTTTACTCACGAGGTGTAATAGATTGTGGAATCTTAGTAGACCTTAGACTCACGCTGCTGAGAGTGGCAGAGATCAGCTCTGATGACCATGGTGCTTGTAAATAAGGCAAATGCGCCATCTAGTGGGATGCAGCATGTTTATTCGTGTTGGAGCAATGACAAGTACGACTAACAAAACAAAAGATGCACAGGGTAAAAAAAAAAAATCATAAACTCAAGCCCAACAAAGATAACAGATGGGCATAACTGTAACATTACATAGTAATGATTACTAGTACTACCAAAATTTCTATATTTTACTTTTCAACTCCAACTTGAACTATTCATCCCCTTTTTTCAGCAGCCATTAAGACAAAAGGATGACACTTATGCATTGCATCAAACTGTGATGCACAAAATCAATTAAATTAAATCAAAACAATAAATAAAGTGTGCATTAAACAGGGGGCAGTGCAATACAGTACAGGACTCAAATGATATAGTGCAGTTAGGCAGTATAGCCTATAACAGCTGTTTAGCATCCATAGTAATCCACAGTCAGTGCCATAATCATCCAGTCAGTGTCATATTCATCCATAGTCAGTATAATATATATGATATCGCGCAGACCCTCGTCCTCCACCACATTAATTGGCCTGCAAGCCGTAGCCACACCCATTTAGCCCCCGCTGTTGAAAGTTGGCGTGTGGTGGACGCGGCCAGCGGTCTCCGTGCCACACCATCCAACGTGGTTTGCTTTACCTCAGAAGGGGGCGGAGGGCTCTCCGCGTCAGCTGTATGCTTCGCAGACAAGTGAAACGTAAGACTGCTCGTACTCCGGTGGAAACTAAATACAGCTTTACAGTAAATGCATATCACTTTTGTCCTGTCAAGACTGCCATCTGGCAGGGTTTTGAAGTGGAACTTTCCATTTACAATTGACGCCTTATCCATGTTAGTCCTTCCTAGTGCTCATCTACGCTCAGTGTCTTTTTCTTTTTTTTTTGTTGTGCTTACAAGCCGGCTGCAAGCGTGTGACTGTGTGCTGTGAGTCAATTCATTTCCCGTTTCCACAATCTACGGAGCGGCCAAAGGTTCAAAGAGCACCGTGTGCGTTAATCGCGCGATGAAAAAAACTTGTCGGCGATAAAGCAACGTTGACACCCTTACTTTTTATATGAAGAAACAGATCAAATTTTTCCAACCAATTGTTCACCACTTCTTTGAACTTGTGGATGAATGCTGTGCATCCCACATGGAACGCCAACCTTCCTCTGATATTTCCATGCTTAGTTCTTTCTGGCATTTGGCTTTGATGTATCCTGCGTTTGTTGCTGTTCTGTTTCTGAAGGCCCTGATAGATTTTAGAAATTATTTTTCTCTTCATCTTTTTACAGGCTTCGATCAGAATATCTATCACTATATTGCCCTCTCCAGATGTTGTTGGTTTGATTCTTTTATCATAGTAATCTCTTAATTGCATGTATCGAAAGAAATCTTCCCAAATCTGGGATCAAGAGAAGGCCACATTAGTAGTTTCCCTCCATATGGTTTTCTTTTACCATCTTACTCCAGATAGTCGGTGTGTGCTTAATAATTTCATTTTGGCTTTGTTGAGCTGATTTAGTTCTTATGTCTCCTATTAATGCCAGTGTGAGAGTCGTTTCTCTGCCGGCCT
The DNA here is from genome assembly GCF_046127955.1 of Nelusetta ayraudi. Lineage (NCBI taxonomy): Eukaryota > Metazoa > Chordata > Actinopteri > Tetraodontiformes > Monacanthidae > Nelusetta > Nelusetta ayraudi. The sequence goes on from NW_027466153.1 coordinate 604,874, forward strand.
CTATCTATTTCCATCGTGCCTGATATTGAGGGCAGCATGTACACATGTAACTTGTTGCCTGTGTATTTACCATAGGTTTCTATTATCAACATCAAATGAGGTAAGGTTCTGTCCGGGTCTTGGAGAACCAAAATAATATCATCAGCAAAAAGCCCTGTTAGATGTCCCTGCTCTCCTATATGTATTCCTTTTAGATTGTTACTTTGTCTGATCATTTGTGCCAGCCGCTCAATGAACATAGCAAACAATGTAGCGCTAAGGCAACATCCTTGACGAGTACCATTAATCTTTATCCTTGCCGTAGGTTCTTGGTTGAGACCTTGAATACACTGTATTAACTTTTCTTGGAACCCCAGTTTCCCAAGAACTTGATACAGAAATCTCCAATTCACACAGCCAAGGCTCACCAGTAATAGCTCGCAGGCCCTGCTTTTGGATCTGATCTATTATGTATAGGACCCGTCTAATGTCTTCTTGAGTCTGCCTACCTGTTAAAAAAGCTGACTGATTGGAAGTCCATCTCGTCCCCTTAAATTTCAAAGCGTAACGAACCTGTGTAGCCCGAGGAATTTTATTATAGTTTATTTCCTAGGGTGCAACTCCCCAGGTGGCGTTGTCAGGCAACCCCCCCCCCCCATTTTCCTTTCTACCCACCATCAGAATTGTCTCCACCTCCGCCAGACCCTCCCCCTTGCCGTAGGTTCTTGGTAGAGACCTTGAATACACTGTATTAACTTTTCTTGGAACCCTAGTTTCCCAAGAACTTGATACAGAAATCTCCAATTCACACAGTCAAGGCTCACCAGTAACAACTTTTGGAGCTGATCTATTATGTATAGGACAGTCCTAGGGCTGGACGATATAGAAAAAAAGCATATCGATATAAAAAAAAAGTCATATTGATCGATATCGATAATTATCAAAAAAATTTAAAACATATTAATTGCAGTGCTGGATGTTTTATACTATTACTTCATGACAGACTTTTAATAAAGAACACACGAGCACTGAATTCAAATTCAAACTTTTATTCAACCACCTTTTTTAAACACAACTGAATTGTTTGTTTGTTTTTATTATTATTATTATTATTATTATTATTATTATTATTATTTATTTATTTATTTATTTATTTAAAAAAAATAGGCTGAGATAGGGCTCGAACGTGCAACTCGACCAGAGGTCTGAAGTTGTGGCGGTTAACAGCTCATTTTGCACTGATTCCCTGCACTCGTTGTACAGATGAGGAAGAGCTGTGTTTGAAAAATACTTGCAGTCTGGAACTTCATATCGCTGGTCAAGAGTGGCGAGAAGCTGTTTGAAGCCAAGCTTTTCAACGGTGGTTATGTGCAGCATATCCCTCGCTATGAAGCATGTTACTACATGGGTGATGTCCTTATGGCGCTTGGACGCTTTGTCGTATTTACTGCAAGAAGTCCAGTTTGGTCTGCTTTACTTGCTTGGTGCTGGCGCTGGCAGCGGATTCCTCCGACAACGTGGAGCCGCTGGGTCTGCGTTTGCGATTGGTTGGAGGAAGAAATGACCGTAATATTAAGCTACATGATTGGCTATGATGAAAAAGGAAGTGAAACTTTTTCTATCAAACTTTTTATCGACCCCTTTTTTTCCTATCGCAGCACACGTCTATCCATCGATATATATCGTTATGGAATTATCGTCCAGCCCTAGACGGTCCCGTTTAATGTTATCTTGAGTCTGCCTACCTGTTATAAAACCTGACTGATCCTCATCTATCAAGTCCGGCATAAAACTTTCAAGTCTTTTTGAGATGATTGAAGTAAAGATCTTCTAGTCAACATTTAAGATTGAAATGGGCCTATACGATTCACAAAGTTCCTTATTTTTCCCTTCTTTTGGAATAACTGGAATGACAGCCTCTTTCCATGAGGGAGGCCGTTTGCCCTCTGTCAGAGTCAGATTAAAAGAATTTAGGAGTATCGGGGTTAATTCTTCTCCAAATGTTTTATACCACTCACTAGGAAACCCATCACTACCTGGCGCTTTGGTTGATTTTAAGCCTGCTAATGGCAGCATCTATTTCTTTTTTGGTTATACTGGAAATGAGTTTTCTATTTTGCTCATCTCCAATGGCTGGTAGGTCCAATGAGTCAAGGAATTCTTTCATCTCACAATCTTCTTTAGCCGTGGGTTGGGTATATAGATTTTCATAGTAATCTTTAAAAACCCTCTCTATTTCTTCAGGTTCAAGTAGTAGCTGTTCGTTAATGGGTCTCTAATTTTACATATTGCATGAGAAGCTTGCTGGGCCTTTATTCCTCTTGCTTAATATTTGGTTGATTTACAGCCTGATTCATAGTGGGTCTGTTTAATGAATTTCAGCTTTTTCTCAACATCTAGCCTCAAGACATCGTCTATTTCCCTTCTGACACCGATTATTTGTTGTGACACTGTATCGTCCTCATTGCTTTTGTGTTGCTGTTCCAGAGTTGTTCATTGGTTTACCAGCTTCTTGTAACCTTCTTCTCTATGTGGCAGGTGGGTTTGCCCCCACCTTCGCGTCATCAATCACACCTGCGCCGGAGTGCAATCTTTGCGTCCCTCAGTGCGTTTACATGGTACGAGAGAAATTTGAATTATTGCCTTCGTCCGATTATGATCGGAGTTTGAGAACTCCAATTGAGACACCCAGATAATGCGATTGGAATTCTAATTTCTCGGCCATGTATGCGCCTTAGTCGGACTATTAACTGGACAATGTAAGTGTGCACGCGCCACTGCACAACTACGTCGTCTAACAAAACAGACGGCGCGAAACAACCAGCAAACGCGAATAAGAATGTTGACATTTGGAGAGAGGATGAGACCGGGGCGATGCTTTCTCTTCTAAAAGAGATGGACATATTAAAATAACACACAACGGAGACCTTTTTAAAAAGGGTAGCGCAGCAAATGCAGGGCTCCGGCTTTGCGCTGCCCTGAACAAATACGTATTCCTTCGTATTTATATTTCTACCTTTTCGTTCACATTTCTTGTAAGTTAGAAGAATTTTAACTTTGTAAATAAAAGCACAGCAAAGAGATGTTTTTCTGATTTGTTTTTATTTTGATAATTTCGCTGTTATTCTGCTGGAAACGGCGTGCAGCGGCACAAGCTTCCTCCACGGTCGGCACTTTAATGAGCGTGTGTATAACTGAAGACACCGTTCCTTTGCAAAACCTGTACACAAACTCTCCCACCAATTTGCGCAGAACCCGCATCCAACAAGAACGAGAGTTTCGGGTCCGTGGCGACGGCACAAAGCGTAGCATCGAAGACATTGTGTTGTTGTAGCCCTCCAACAGCAAACAACCTTCTTGAAATAGGGTACAGCTTATCTGCAAAGTAAGTAACATGTACATTATGAACTATCATTCTATATCATAATGATGTAATATGTCAACCGAAAGCAGCTGACCAGCTGAAAAGGCTCACTCCACCCCCTACTGTTGGGAGGAGGACACGTTCCCGTCAGTAATTCAAATTTCTCAGTTGCATGTATAGGGGGACAAGGTGAGAACTCCGATTGGACGAGAAAACCAAATTATTGCTTAGTCCGATTAAGCTCTGCATGTAAACGCACTGATTACACCTGCGCCAGAGTGCAGAGTGAAAGCAGCTCTTTTAAAAACAAGCGCAGGCTGGAGTCAGCACTCCTCTGGCGTGTCCACGCTGAGAACTCTGTCCTTCGCAGTTCTTAGCATTTCGGCTAGCAATCCCAGAGCGGGCTGGGCCATAAGCGCAGCTGGAGGAGGAACCCTAGCGGGTGCCCGTTCATCGGGAGGTGGTGCTGTGTGTGCGTGATCGTTGTGCATTCACCGCTTGGCTGTTAAAGCTGAAGCCCCCCTCCCCCTCTCCTCCTCTGGCGCTCGGCGGGGAGGCAGCGACTCGGAGCGACTGCACCCAGGCAGTTTTGTTTTGTGTGTGTGTGTGTGTGTGCGAAGAATAAATAAAAGTTTTCCTTTCGTTCTAACTGTTTAACGCTTGCCTGGGTGTCTCAAGGTATTAGTATGTTAATTTTGTTCTCTTTTCTTTAGGACAGGAGTTGGCGTAGCGTGAATTTTGGTTTGTAGTGATTCCCTTAGCTTTGTTTATTCCCTTTTTTGAGTTTTCTTTGGTTTCTTTGGCCCTGTTCCCCTTATTTTCTTATGTTGAACAGTCTTTTTGGTATGGTACTTATTTCCTTGACACTCAGGCAGCTAAACCTGGTCTATTTTAAATTGTTGTCAAATAAAGCTGTTTCATTGGAAGTTCGTCTCGTCCTCTTAAATTTCAAAGCGTAACGAACCTGTGTAGCCCGAGGAATTTTATTATAGTTTATTTCCTGGGGTGCAACTCCCCAGGTGGCATTGTCAGGCAACCGCCCCCCAATTTTCCTTTATACCCACCATCTGAATTGTCTCCACCTCCGCCAGACCCCCCCCCCTCGCCACATCTAGTCTTTTTTTGATAGGCTGCCCTCGCTATTAACCTCCCTCTCATCACAGCTTTAATTGTGTCCCACAGTATGGTAGTGTCTACTGGACTATCTATGTTCTCCTCCATAGAGCATTTAATCTCTTTCTTAACCTCCTCCAGTGTTTTTGGATTATTTAGCATACCCACATTTAATCTCCAAAGTGTGTTTTTCTTCCTCTTATTTAGACAAATAATAAGGTAATTAATACTGTGTCAGTACAAGTCAGTCGTTCCTATTTTACATTCCTCTATTCTGTATCTGTCTGTAATGTTAATAAAAAAAAAATAGTCCTCTGTAACGGGTGGAGGTCCCTCCAAACATCAAACATCCCGAGTTCGGCTAGAGAGACGTTGACAAGTTTCGACAGGCGGGTCTGACTTCTGTTGCCATTAGTTGGGTCGAGTTTAGCTTTTAAATCATGTTGATTTAGCTCTTGCTGAGAGAGATGTGTTTCCTGTAGATCAGGCATGGCCAAACTACGGCGTGTCTCTGTCCGGCCCGCGTGAAGGCAGTCAAAAATCTAACCTAACTTAGAAATGACACTTGAACCTGCAATGAGTATTTTAGTCGTTCTAAATGAGTCCAACGTTAGAAAAAAAGGAGCGACCCGGACTTCCCACAGTCTCTTTTCTATTAACATGGGAATTCAATTTTAATAATTTGTCAACTAAAAACACCGGTCATACTAGAACATCCCTACCAGCTTTCTTCCCTTTATTCTCTGAATTTAATCAAAGAATCTTTGAAACTCTTGTAGCTTTTCTCTGGCTCGTGTCGCTGCTGATGCGTAGCCCCTCCAGGATCCCTCCTTGCACTGCCACTCCGTCGTAGTGCGGGGCACCGAGTGCCGCAGGCCCCTCCGCACCCGTCGCCACCGCCGTCTTCTCCGCCAGGCCGCGTCTCACCAATTCCTCCTTTACCTCCTCTGCGCTGTTGTAGGTTCGAGTTCCCGTATCCCAGTGGGTCCTCATCTTGGTGAATGGCGTCTGGAACCGGATGCCCTTCTCCTTCAGGATTCTTTTAGCAGTGTTGTACTCCTTTGTTTGGACCATCTCTGTCGCGTAATCGTGATGGAATGACGGTACTTTATTCCCCAGTTCTATTTTCTTTGTCCATAGCTCTCTCAGGACCCTCTCTTTGGTAGTAAATTCCAGAAAGTTAACAATGATGGGTCTCGGTTGGGCACCGTCCGCTGGCTTCTGTGCAAATGAGCGGTGTGCTCTCTGAATTTGGACATTAAAATCTGCTGGCAGGTGCAGTTTGCTTTTCAGCAGGTCTTCCACAAACTTGGCCACAGATTCTCCCTCCTCTCCTTCAGTGACTCCATAGATACGTAGGTTGTTTCTCCTCGGCCTGGACTCCAGGTCAGTTAACTTGTCCTGAAGAGCTTTTTGTTCTCTCAGTGATATGACCAGAGCTTTTCAATCCGCGACTCAGCCTCGTTGATCTTGCCGGTCTGGAGCTCCTGTTCGGTGATGACTTTCGCAAGTTGTTGATTTATTTCGTGTTTGAAGTCGTCCAAGTCTTTTTCCACGTCGTTCCTCAGTGTTTCTCCAAACGTGCAAAGGACTTCTTTTGGTTCCATTTTTAAATTCCGTATCTCCTTGCTAATAATTTCTATGTCCGAGCCCTTTTCCGCGTCGTCAGTCACGAGGAGTTCGTTTCGCCATCTCCCTCTGTTTCAGAGCAAGCTGGTAGTTCCGCCATATTGTCTGTTACCGTGTTTCTGTTTTGGTTGAATCGAGTTTTCCTTCCCATTCCAACGTTCCCCTGATCACTTTGTAGTTAATATGATATCTGACAATAGTTATTCAAGTTTTCGGGGAGTTTTTACCCTGGATGGTCGAGAGCCCTGGTGTCGCGCAGTCTACCGCTTTATGGCCAAACCAGAAGTCCCTTCCCTCTAGCCTTTTCAAGCTGGAGGTGGCTAGACTCGGCTCTTGTGGGACGAGAAGCAGAAGGCCTGTCCGATCGGGGGGGAAGATGAGATGACATTTTTGTGGGTCAACACAAACTCATCTGAGAGGACAGCAGCCTTGGACAATGACAACACTTTCTGTTCATTCAAGAACATTACCACCTTCTCTGGCAAAGAGTCTTTAAAATCTTCTAAAAGAACGAGCTCACAGAGTGACTCAAAGTCATTTTTGACATCATTAGCTGCACACCATTTATCAAAGAGGTTGCTTTTCTCCCATGCAAACTCGACAAAGGTTTGACCACTAGATTTTCTATGGTTCCTAAATTTTTGCCGGTAGGGCTCAGGAACAAGCTCATAAGCAGGAAAAATTGCTTCCTTTCCAACATCATATTGCAGGCTGTCTTCTAAGAAAAGAGCAGACACCAACTCCTGTGCTTTTCCCACCCGCTTGCATTGGAGAAGGACAGGCCACATGTCTCTTGGCCAGTTGAGTGGCGAAGCTATTCGCTCCAAGGCACTGAAGTATGAATCAACTTCTGCCTCACGAAATGCTGGCACCAAAAAAATGTTTTTACTGGGGCTGGGCAATGTAGTGGAGGGAGGAGGATTGTTTAATTTGAACGATCAAACTCCCTAAGGAATGAAACGGAATGCCAAATATATAAACATGGATTTTACATGCAATTCTTACTCTGACCGCTAGAGGGACTCCGAGGGGACAGGGACGACGCGTGACGCCGTCCCTGCTCCCACGGAAGGACCGACTCGGAACAGAGGAAAGAATATTTGATATGAAAATTTACGGAGCACCACCTGCTCTTGGTTGTTAGTGTGAGCAAGAAACACTAGAATCAGTCTCAGTACCGTTTCACCTTAGTGGTGAGGCGTGTGTGACTGGAAACGGACCCTAAACTGAGACCTAAAGTAGCAAAATAAAAGGGAAAGAAAAATTATGACCTATCGGCTGTTGGAACAGCCAACCAGACTGTTTACGGGCTTTAGAATTTAAGACGAAATTTATTATGATGCATACCAGACTTCAGAACAAAAGCGAGTGACGAGGCTTACGTTGGATGAGCGTCGGCCCGCAGGTGATTGGGAGATCGCTGCTTGATGGTCCTCCAAGGTGGTCCTGGGAGATGGTACCGGGCCGTTCGGGTCCGGCAGCGCGCAGGGAGCTCAGATGGATGCTCCAAGCTCAGACGCTGGAAGCCCGTTCTGCTGTTGTCTGGGAGATGTCTTCACTGGCATCGACGTGCGCTCTTCTTTGCGTAATCCGAGATAAGTGCGGTGATCAAACAAACTACTCGGTTACTTTGAAGGCGCGACGTTGAGCCAATTAAAAACAGAAAAAGGAAAAATGACAAAAATCGGTCTCGAGATTGTGGAAGGAAAAATTGAAAAAGGTAAAAATTAAAATGAAAGTAGCGGTCTCGGAACGAGTCTCAGGGCTGTCAGCTGCCGCTTAAATTGAGCAAAGAGTTGGCTTAATGCCGAGGCAAAAATGATTTAAACAAAAATGAACAATTACGACAAAAACGAACTAAGTACGAGAGGGAAAACAAACGAAAACAAGGCCTTCACAAAACGAGGGATGAGAAATTTCTGAACGGCAGAGTGAAATTCACTAGCTTAAAGTTTCGGGACGGGGGTGGTATCCCGCTCTCCGAGAGCCAATGAAGAGGCCGTTCAGACCCTAAAACTGGTAGGTCCGCCTATACCAGTTGCGTATGATGAGCATGTATGTAGTGTAGGTTTCGTTGCTGATAAATCAATAAATCAATAAAACCGACAATGACTGAAACAAGCACAGGATGAATAAACACAATCACATAGCCCCTTTTTTTGAACTGGGACAACCTTAAGAAGAAGGGAAGAACGAAAACGAAATAACTAAGCAGATAGAAACGACATTATCTTTACAAGCATATTGAACCGTCTTAATTATAAAGTACCAAATATATCAACATATGTGTAAACCTAATCTAAACACACATACCTGAAAATGAGATTTTAATGAAACAGGGTAACAAAGGCATAAACAAATCTTTATTTTATTTTTGCCGACATAACTATAGACATATGAAACACAGATTACCAACGTATATGAGTGTATGTATCTATATTTTATATATATATATATATATATATATATATATATATATATATATATATATATATATGCATATGTATATGTGTGTAATGCTAGAGATAGCTAAGACACAAGTGTGCCATAGTTGTAACCCTAATGAGAGTGAAAGTTGTTAGAGTGTAGCATGGGGCATGTAAGAGAAATGTGGGAAGGAAAGAATTAACTGTGTAACGCAGAGGGAGATAAACTGATGAAACGTTTATCCAAGTCTACATCAACCCCCCAGAGGCACTTCCTATTCCTGCCTCTTGAAGGCACTGTGGCTCCACCTGAAGTTCCATTGTACATCTCCTTCAGGATGGAATCCTGGGTTGGCCAAACCTTGAGCTAGGGAAACCATTCAAAGTCCATTTGTGCTTTAATTTTGACAACAATTGTGAATACGTGAGTTTGAAGTGTCCCTGTGGAGAAGAAAATACAGTTTTTAACATTTTAACATTTTGCAAATGTGAGTCCTTCATGAACATCTGGTGTTGTTGTTCAAAGCTGAGGAATGTCCTGGAGCAGATAAGAGTCGTAAACTTTGGGGATAGTTCCAAGCAGGACCCCTCGTTCCTGGCGCCAGGTCCCCTTGGACTGACTCCCCCCTGTGATTTGTGGGGAAAGTGTTTTCCTAAAGTGGGTATTTTACGGTCTCTCCTGACCCCAAATGAGATCTGATCATCAGAAGAGTCGCATCACAGCCAATCGGGTACCACCTCTGCATCCTCCCAACGTGGTTCATCGGAAGGCCGTGCTGCAATAAATTCCTATTGTCCTGTGAAAAGAAGATTAGGCCCAGATGCGGCACTACAGCAACGATTAAAAATTTTAATCGCAATTAATCGCATGATTTACCTGATCAATCACGATTAATCACGTTGTATACGCAAAAGCCAATAATGAATTTAAAAGAAGTCTTTCATACACTTTAATTTAAATGTTCTGCCATATAAACGAAAGCACCATAACATTTATCGTGCAAACTCTTAACATCAGCACTTTACACAGAAACATTTTTAATGTAAATCTAAAGTTAAAAAAAATGCAAATACAAAATTAAAGCTTATTGCCAATGCCAGGGCATTACTGTTATCCTGTTCCTTATGAAAAATAAAAAAAATCTACCTCCAAAATCCTGAGCCACAATAATAACGGGCAATTTCTGAGGTAACAGCAGAAACATTTTTCTTTTATCAGGACGACACAAAAACTTGTTTCTCACCGATCTCTCACTAAAGGCAGGAATATTCAATATGCATAACCAGTCTGCGTTCCCTTGCAAATGTCCCAGTTAGAAAGGGTGAGGCACAAAAACGTTCACTTTTGGGTTTTTCTTCACAGGGGACTAGAATGTAAAGTCCACATTTATACTGGAGTTCCTTTGGAGAATCTCACTCAACTCAGTGCAGTTTGTCAGTTCCTGGAACTTGACGGCCAGTTATTTTAAATGTACTGCCATATGAATTAAAGTGCCATAACATTTACTGTGCAAACACACTATTAACATCAGCATTTTTGAACAATTAGCAGATAAGAAAAAAAAAAGTGTAAATTTAAACTCAACTTAAACAATGTTATCAAAGCAATACAAAATTAAAGCTGTAAGCAGCGTTTGCGGGACTGAGCCCACCTGGCCACTGCCTGCCGTGACGTCCGCCACCTGGCCACGAGCCCCCGACACCCGCCAACGCTTCCCAACGCCTGGCGTTTCCGCCCGAAACCCGCCGATGCCCCATTCCTGACGCCGACGCCTGCTGATGACACATCAAGCACTGACTTGACATTACTGACTTGACATTTAGAAACATTTGATTTCTAAATGTGATTGATTACTGTTTCATTTTGGAGATAATAAGCCTTAAAGTTGGCTTTTTGTTTTGTTTTGCGACAGCTCCAATATTCCATTTTTACTGTACAATAACATCAAATTGCTCCATAAGCTCTGTCAATGGTTGGTACAGTTGACCTCAGGACAACCTTGAATATATCTTCAATCATTATAAGGCATATTTAATGTACCATTTTGGAGATATTAAGCCTCAAAGTTGTTGTTTTCCTTTTTTTTTTTTAGCTTTTCAAACAGGCAAAAAGGGCCCAGTACTCAATTTTTTCCTGTATAGTAACATTGCTTTGCTCCATAATTTCTGTCAGTGGTTGGTACAGTTGACCTAAGGAACACCCTGACTATATCCTCAGTCATTATCAAGCATATGTACAGTATCATTTTGGAGATATTAAGCCTTAAAGTTGGCTTTTTTTTTTTTTTTCCAACAGCTCCAATATTCCATTTTTACTGTACAATAACATCAAATTGCTCCATATGCTCTGGCAATGGTTGGTACAGTTGACCTCAGGACAACCTTGAATATATCTTCTCTTAATATTCTTGAATATTCTCACTTAATGTACCAGCTCCTTCCTGTAGACATGGTATGTACAGTTAGTTATTCTTTGTTTGACGCAAGTGTTATATTAATTTCCTACTATCCGTACCGGTACTTCTTGTTAATTTGAAATAAACACTAACAGCATAATGTCAAAACAAAAACCGAACAAGTCAAACAGGAGCAGATCAGAAAACAAGGAGGCTTTGTACTAAAATATGAATAAAATATAAACAGGGAGTTGTCTAATGTCGTCAAGGAAGCCAACATTACGTTACCTGTTGATCAGCATGTTGACTCAGAAAATCCTCAGGCTCCTGCTGCGACATTTCATTTGGGGCGACGGTTGTGACTTCACTGCTGGTCCCGTGAGAAACTCAAATCGGTCCCTCACGTTTGTGTTGCGTGGCATGGGTTAGGACATTGAGAGGCATTATAGTGTGGTTGTGTGCACCAAATCGGACTCGGCTTCTAGCTCGATAGCCGTGCATAATTTATGCAAACGCAATGCTCTGTTTATGTGAACTCACGGAGTCCGACTCCGTGCACGTGCTCATCTCGACTCGATGGATTTATGAGCTTGATGACAAGTGTCACAAGTGTGTATTTTGTATTGGATTGATGTACTGCAATTCTAGTCATGTGAACAAGCAATTATCATTCCTAGTTATATGTGGCATGACGAAATACTGTACTACCAAGTTTGTATTGCAGTATCTTCAGTTTATGGGGTAGAGGGTGCTCAAATTGGATTGATTGAAGATGTAGTTTAGGTACAATTTGCTTGTTTTTATCAAAATTTAAGTTGATTGCAGTTCAAGGTGGCACAATCCTATCAGATGTTGTCATTTTGTCACGAAGAACACTGGTATTTGATGATTATTGATTACCACCATGTTGCAGGCATTGTGGTTACAAGTTTCACTCCAATTTTGATTGTTGTCTGTATGACTAGCAATCCGTTGAGCTGTCTAGGGTTATCATTCAGCTAAGGTGTCACAACTTTTAATTGCATGGGAACTTTGGGATCCATGGCAGATGGGCATTGTAAAAAAACGGATCTTGAGTCGGAAGGCCAGCTTGTCCTAATTGTGACCTTAATATGATGATTTTTTTTCCCTGCCAGATTGAGGAGAAATTAAATGGACATCCAAACCGGGGCCAATAATGGATGAGCTGGATGATGTCACAGTATCAATTTTAAATGGTATGTCATGTGTAGGTATGAAAAAATTTCCATTACTGTGATTTGTCCGCTAAGTAATTAAAATAACTGTATGCTGACACTGATTTCAAAAAGAAGTATTTTACAAATTTGAGACAAAATGTCTAAACTGAATTGCATTTACAATTAATTCTGATAACAGAAATTGGCACAAAACAAACTTGGTTTGACTTGTCAAGTTGAATTAAATTCATTAGTTAAAAAATGTATGAGTTGTTAAGTGTAAAAGGTTTGTTTATGATTGGACTGTCATTATAGCTGCCAACATCGATGAAGTCTTGCTCCACACCCTCCGTCGTGATGATTTGAGAGACCTTTTTCCTGGACCAGAACACTTTCTCAGGAGGAAACGGATTTGGGCCCTTATTAGTGTAGATGCGATTGGTTACCTACTTTGCTCTGAAAACATCGAGCATAACACTTTTTTTTTTCTTTTTTCCTAATTGGGTCTATTGTTTCTCTCTTGTTCATAATGTTTTGGATCTGGTTTCCTCTCGGCTGAGAATTCCACCGTACCAAGACTGCACCGAATGAAGCCAGGAACTGTGTCTTCATTCTGCATCCATTTGACTGATTTACTGATTTGTCTCCTCCATTTCATCAGCCAAAGATGGTCTGACAGCACACGCCAGACATTATCAGACCCTGCAGGAGCTGTACAAGAAACCAAAACCCAACCAAGATGCTGTCTCCCAAATTCTTGACCTGCAGTTTCAAGCAAGAAGATCCTTCATTGATAGTGATGTTCTGAAAGAACAGGACAAGGCCAACAAAGATCCTGGATGCATATTCATGTGTCAAGGATCTTTATCGTGTAAGTGATTAACTTGTTTTGGTTTATGATGAAAAGCAAGCATTTTTGCAGATTTTAACACTGACTTGCATTATAGGCGATGAATGAGCTGCGGCGCATTCTGGATAAGGGCAACAGAAAATTCATTGATGAACTAAAAAAGAGATGGGAAGACTTCTGCACCAATGTGTAATTTTATGGTGTTTGGAAAAAAAATGAAGTGATGAAGCCACGCATAACGCTGGATGTAGGTGAGTCATTTTGCTGTGTCTCTAATTGACTGTGTAGCTGTTTCCTTGGACATAGGATGGTTTATGTTGCGCTGAATGAATAGATGCAGAATGGTAATACTCTTCATGCTGAAAAAATAAGATTTTTTTTGTGATCAACACAAACCTAATAAGACTCATTTTTAGGAAGTCTAACTTTGAACTCAAAGTTGATTTGTTCTATTCCAGTGGAATATTCCATCGCGCTGCTCAGGCCACTCCCCACACTCTTTCCTTCACCAAGTCCACCACCGAAGAAGCTGGGACATGCCAGTGAGGCACTGCTTCATGTCATTCAGGTGAAAGTTTGTTTGCATTTTCTCACATTCAACACTTCATAGTTCCATGCATGGATGTGGCGTTTCCTTCTTCTTTTTCTTTAGCCAACAGAAGATCCCACAATGTACTCGCAGAAGAGGTCTTTCTGCACCTCTGTGTTGCTGTTTGATGGGACCCGCTGTCTCATCTGTCTTGGAGCCACTCCCGCCACCACGCTTGCCAAGGAAGACTTGAGTGACGGTCTGCTTCATCTGATGGGTTACTACTATGCCCTGCACCTCACATATCCAAAAGTGTGTGGCAACCCTTCTCTCTGTCATTCAGACAGAAGTGCTACAGGACACTATCCATGAGTGAGACACCACAGCCTCATACAAAAAAGACCATGGCAGAATGGAAAGATTTTATTGGGGAGTAGAGCTGTGTACTAGGCATAGGTAGTGATACACTCCCCTGGTAGTTGTAACTTGAGGGTGGGTGGGAGTCTGTTGGAACAAACATGTTATCAGTGGTGATAGGAACACAACACTATATGCTGTCCCCATACTGTTTTTGTTTTTTTTGTGTAACTGAGTGTCAGGGAATCTGAATCAATATTCAATAATGATGACGGTGAATATTGTAACAACACAACATTACTTGCGTTCTAGAAATGGTGGAAAGCGGTGGATGTGGGAGTGGCATCTTCCGATTAGGACACCTGTGCCGATGCCCCCTGCAGGATAAAAGGCCGACTGCGTGTGCCGCTCGGTCTCTTCCACATTCTCCATCCAGCAGCCATGGGCGTCTGGCCGACTCTCAGCTTCTTCTGTTCTGTTTTGCACCTGACAACACCCCACATCCTATTATTCACTCATCCACACTTACATTACTGATGAATACTGACAAACACACACCATATATTTCATTATTTTGCTTACAATTATCTATTTTGTTATAATAAACCTTTTGATTAATTGCAATCCGCAGTGTCCCTTCCATTATTGTCATAACTCTTGAGCCGGGTTATGACAATATCGTCTGCAAAATTTCGAAGATATCGAAGATATCGTGTGTCGTGATGTTGTCATTATCGTGGGCCAAATATCGTCACAGTATCGAATCGTGGGTTAGCCGTATCACCCCACCCCTATTATCAACACAAGATCACATATGTACAGTACATGTACAGTTTAATTAGTGTGTTACTTTGTTTATGAATTAATTTCTTTATGTTCTTCCAGATGTCCAGCCTGAGACGTGGATCAGCACGCGTTGCCTCAAAAACCAAAACAAACAAGTGACATGTTGGTATTTGGGATATGTGTATTTCATTGTGTGCATCTTTGTGATAGGACAATAAATGCAGTTCTTTAAACGTTACTTTGTGTCCTTGTATTTGCAGGTGTGGGCAACACGTTCAACTGTCCACATGACTGAGTCTGCCTCCAGCAATGTCACAGCAGTGCAGCAGGTTTGTACTTATTCATTTCCACTTCATCACCTGTGTGTGTTTTCTAGGCTTTACACCGATCTTATCGGCTGTATCGGATCGGCCGATATTTGGCATTTTTTGAAACGTTCATGATCGGGCGTCATGTCATGAATCACCGATCCGATCAATGACGTCATGGTCGTGTTGAAACTTTTTTAATCTGTCTCATTTCCTCCAAAGTAGTTTCACAGCATCAACATGTTTATTTGTTTGTATCCGAGTGTTATGTAAATGTATAGATTTGGGTTTACATTGTTGTCAGTTCCTTTTGTCTGCTGTGTGTCCGTTTGGGCACTAGATGGCGCAGTAGATCCTGTGTTCCCTTTTTTTTGCTTGTTCCAGGTGCGGAAAGGTGATTGGCTGGTGCCAATATTTAAGGAGGAGGACTTCAACACCTCGGTCTCTTTGTCCTTCTCCCAGCTCCCAACCAGAGGCCATGTGCCGCAGCAGCGGCATTCTGTGTTCAGCCATCAATTCTGTTTTGTAATCTATTTCAGTTCCCTTTGTGTCCACGTAGCCCGTAGGGGAGGGAAGCCATTTGTGTTGTGCCCCTTTTCTCCTGTGTTTTAGTTAAGGAGGTTAGTTTGACTGTCATTTATTTGATTGTTTTCTTCATAGGTAAGATCCATAAGAGAGCCATTTTGTTTGTTGTTTTGGCCATGCCCTCCCTGACGCCAGTGCAATGATGGTGACGTTTAATAAAAACCATCCTGTGGACGAAGCACCTTTGTCTAATTTGAGAGCTGGGAGAAGGGGGGGAGCCTTTATGTTGTGTCCTGGTTTCCCCCTAGGCCGGGGCATAACACCGAGAGCTAATGATTCATGATTCAAAAACCTTCATTTTCGTCTTCGTGCCTCTTCCTGTTTTGAGTACTGTCGCTATGTGACGGACAATAAAGTTTCTTTGAATCTGCAATATATGCAACGCTACAGTACCTCGCGGGGGAACTTTGGTAAAAAAATTCAACACCACAAATTTAATCAGGCACTTGGAAAAGATACACACGGAGGAGCATGTCGAGTTCAAGAAACGCAGCGCGGAGAAAGAAAAAGAAAAGCAAACTCTGAAACGGATGCTAAAGCAAACAACTTTCGACGGTGCTCGTGAGAAGGCAAGGGGTGTACAGAAACAAGTATTTATTGCCTCTAACGTGATTGGATCGGTGATTGGCACAAAAATCGTGACCGTGTAAAGCCTAGTGCTTTCCTTTCTATGTTTATTGGCATAAAATCACATCTTTCTCATTTTAATCAGGTGGAGGCGACGCCACAGATGACCAGAGCTGTGCCCGTGGTTCCTGTGGCTCCCGTGGTTGCCAGCACCAAGCCAGAGGAGGCCAGCACCGTCCAGGAGGCAACACAGAAGATCAACTAAGCTAAGGAGGCCTTTTTTTCTTCTTCTGTTGCCTCTGACTGCTCCGCTCGTTCTACGCCTCGCACATGTGATTTGTGATCCATCATCAGTTAGTACCAGTGAAGATGCAGTGGCAGATCATGGCACTGGTATTAGATTAGCCAAGGTTCTGCATGGTTCTTTTCATCAAGGCGAAACCGGTCACGGTTTAAAATTCCAGCACCAGCTGGCAACAGTGAGTCACTTCAGAAGAGCAAAACTCCTCACTTTGACGTGGATAATTCTGACGTAGAGTTTGTCAGTGCTGTGACCAATGAAGAGTGTAACTTCTCTCCCCTTGATGTTGATGTTTGTTTAGACCTTTGCAAAAACTTGAAGATTCATTTGGACCGTGCGAGTTTTCCAATTTCTGATTGCAATGGCCCATTAGGTTCGCCGTGTACAAATGAGAATGTAGAGGCTGATGGAAACTGCTTCTTCAGAGCCATCAGTCAAGCTGTGACTGGTTTATAGACACAGAAGTGGAAATTCAGGTTGCAGCAGATTGTTTACGATTAGATGTGTACACTTTTATCGATGGTCATGGGTTTAAGTGCAGCTCTTGCAAGAAACAATTCTCACATTGTATATATTTATGGATGTATTTGTTTTATATGGAAGCAGTTACCATAATCCAAATTAAAATAAGAATATAATAACAGAAATGCTTTTTCATTTTAAGAACGAAGCTGCATTATTTGACTCATAATTAAAATGGTTAATAAGTCATTCAATCTGCATTTTCATTTTCTTCTTCAAGACTGCTCATTCTTGTACTTAATTCAAATGAAGGAAAACACATTTGAGATTTAATTTTCAAAACATGCACCAGCAAAGAGTTACCAAAATTCAATATGAAATGTAAAATTCAAAAATGAAAATGCAATAGCAGAATGCTCATAATTAAAATCATTAATAAATATTCCTAAATGCATTTTCATTTTCTTATTCGTGTCGCATCTTTTATGACACAATCAAAAAGAAAACTGAGAGCATTGCTTTTTAATTTTCGTGGTCCTGCCCTGCACAAGAGTTAGCACAACTCGAAAACGAAATCGCAATCTCAAAGTAAGCGCGCGGTGCAGGAAAGTGACGTCAGCAGCTCTCCACCTCCGCTGTGGGTATGGCGGTATGACGCCAAGTGTCATTTGCCTCCTGTTATGTGTAAATTCTAATGTTTGTGAATTTAATAAATGTATATATATACTGTATATTTAAAAAAACAAAACAAAACAAAAAAAAGGTATAGCAGTATGACACCACTTTGCCATCGTTACTTTTCACGTCATTGAAGTTGCCGGTAAACGAGATTTAAATCGCCGAAAAACGTGGACCACTGACGGATCTCGTTGGTCGGACAGATTTGAGCATGGCGCACATTGACACAATTGTTCAAACCCTGCTGGATTTAGCTTCCCAGGTGGAGTTGAATAGTGTATCTGAATGTGATGCTCGGGACCGAGTTGAGCAGGTATTCTGCCGTCCCAGATACGGACGCAAACAAGGTTGCCCTAGCCAACCTGTTGTCAGTTATGGAACACCTTGATGCACCAGCACAACATCAAAGCTAAAGCTATTTGTTACATGGGTGGAGGAACAGCTGTTTGGCGTCGGCCACCAGTCCATCCGTCGCAGGATGCGATGCAACGGATCATTGCTTCCGTTCGGCGTCGGCCACCAGTCCATCCAACGAAGGATGCGAAGCAACAGATCAATCCGTCGACTGGTGGCAGATGCTGGTGCGAGATCTGTCAGTGGTCCACGTTTTTCGGCGATTTAAATCTCGATTACCGGCAACTTCAATGACGTGAAAGAAGTAACGATGGCAAAGTGGTGTCATACCGCCATACCTTTTTTTTCTTTTCATTTCTTTTTAAATAAAAAAAAAAATATATATATATATATTTATATATATATATATATATATATATATATATCTTTCTTAAATTCACAAACATTAGAATTTACACATAACAGGAGGCAAATGACACTTGGCGTCATACCGCCATACCCACAGAGGAGGTGGAGAGCTGCTGACGTCACTTTCCTGTGCCGCGCGCTTACTTTGAGATTGCGATTTCGTTTTCGAGTTGTGCTAACTCTTGTGCAGGGCAGGACCACGAAAATTAAAAAGCAATGCCCTCAGTTTTCTTTTTGATTGTGGCATAAAAGGTGCGACACGAATAAGAAAATGAAAATGCATATAGGAATATTTATTAATGATTTTAATTATGAGTCAAATAATGCAGTTTTGTTCTTAAAATGAAAAAGCATTCTGCTATTGCTTTTTCATTTTTGAATTTTACATTTCATATTGAATCTTGGTAACTCTTTGCTGGTGCATGTTTTGAAAATTAAATCTCAAATGTGTTTTCCTTTTTCATTTGAATTAAGTACAAGAATGAGCAGTCTTGAAGAAGAAAATGAAAATGCAGATTGAATGACTTATTAACCATTTTAATTATGAGTCAAATAATGCAGCTTCGTTCTTAAAATTTAAAAGCATTTCTGCTATTGCATTTTTATTTGGATTATGGTAACTATCTGCTTCCATAGTTACACCTGTGTTACAGAATAGTAAATGCTTCAGCAGTGTTTTATGAGGGTGTTTTTTTTTTTGTTGTTGAAAGTGAAAATGTTGTTTTGAAAATGACTGCTTACAGGTCCATCTGTTTACTCTAACCAAGCACCGGTTTAATTCTTCAGGAATTGTTGACTTTAAAGAGTCACGTTAATGTTCATTAATTCATGGAAGTGAAGAATAATTAAAGTAAATTTTAAAGTAACCTTGTGCTTCTGTGTTTCTCAATGTTTCAACAACTTTGTTCTGAACATAGTTAAGTTCTTTCACATGGCTACTTTTATTTAACAGCTCTTTGCACACACGACCTTCAGGTCAAAAAGTAAATTCAGTAAATAGCATCACCGTAAGGATTGCGTAATAACAGAAACAAAGGAATGCAGTAAATAACCAATATCCCTGTGTATTTTTAAAAGGAACACTAGAGATTTAACAATACACAAAATAACAGGAGGTTCACAACAATTTAGTGTCCATTCTCTGGATAGGGTCAGGGGGAGGCGCACTGCAGTGGAATAAGTGTCCATCCTGTGGAGAGGGTCGGGTGGTTTAGAGAGATGCAGTGATGGCCTCTCTTAGGTGCAAATACAAGTTCACAGCCTGATACGGATCTGTTGGTGGAGCAAGATGGGACTCAGCCATAAAGATGATACAGAGTTCATAAATATCTGGATTACATGGTACAGCCAGCCGAAAGACACATTCATTTTTGCACAGTTGAATGTGTTCATCTTCAACAGGGGAGAGAAAATCTGTTGTTCGCTAAAGTTCAGGAACAGCATGCGTCACATTAGGCCGACCGATGGGGACGTTCAGGTTTCTTGATGGCCTGATGTTGTGTGCATTCCACAACTGTGCAGTGTCATCCAACTCATCCTGTAGAAAATGTATACATTTAGGAAGAGCTGTGCCAGCAGAACATAAATAAAACACTAAATTACAGCATTCATACATGAGCAACCCCCCTCTTTCTCCCTCCCTGTCTCTGTTCATCCCCCCCCCCCTCTTTCTCCCCATCTCTTATCCTCTCTGTTTCTACCCTTCTGTTCCATCTCTCTCCCCTTCCATCTCTGTTCCTTTCCCTGTGCTACCCCTTCTCTTTAGCATTCTTTTTCCTTTCCTCCCGTCTCTGTCTGTCTTTCTTCCCAACACCCCCTTTCCCGTTTCTGTCCTCCCTCCCCTCTCTCTCACTCACATACACATGCGCACAAAATGAAAATAAAACATTATTCATGAACTCACCTGTATAGAGGCCCATACAACAAAACTGCAGGAGACTTTTGTCCAGAAACTCGCCATCAAAATGCCCGTTGTCTCTGAGGTCTGAAAACAAGGCTAACCAGAACTCCATGCGCTGGCCACGCAGGAAACCCCACCAATATTCAATTCTTTGATTGGCGGTGCTGGCCCCCTCCAAGTAACTATCGAGGGTGTCGTCTGGTTGAACAGGGACGAGGAAACGCTGGAAGCCTCTAACATGGCCATTTTCGGTTCCAAGGTCGCCTCGAACAACTCTAGGGCACCCCCCAAAACGCTGTACCGTTTCTATGTAGCACCCTCCAATTACTTTTGGGTCACTACTTGTTGTGTAAGCATTGAGCCAGATTATTTTTCTTGAAAAGCCATCGATACATCCATTCACACAAATACCATATGGCTTCAGTTCATCATATGAGTCCAGGTGCCAGATGAAGTTGAGAAGTTTGAGAAGTAATTCCTGCATCTGAGACGCCCCGCTTGCCTTAATGACACTCCTCTTGGATCCAGCTCCTTCAAAACCAAACGCACAGACTCTTTTCTCACACGCAGTCCATTTTCTCTGCATTTAGCATACATCCACCTGTACCCGTGAAGCTGCCCGGGGTAATGTAGCTGGTTGCTAATGGATTCAAACAGGATCGCCAGGTCGGAATAGGCTTTGCGTGACACGAGTCCCCTTGGAATGTACAGCTGCATCCCACTCTAGACTCATCAAACCCGACAAAGAAAACAAATCCTGAGTCACTAAATATTAAGAAGATGATTAAAAGGATTGGTATGTTTGATGTATGGAGGGATTTTCATCCATCCACTAAACAATTGACTTTTTACTCTCACCCTCATTCAGTTTACTCGAGGATCGATTATTTCTTTATGTTCTGAACAGACAGACACAGGGTTTTAGATTGTAGAATTGGTGTTGGCGACATATCAGATTACTCAGGTGTATATGTGAAAATAAATGTAGGTGTCCCACACAAAAACACTATTTGGAGACTCAACACCTCCCTATTAAATGACACCCGATTTGAAGATTACATTAGGAAAGAAATTAAGGAATATACAGACCTTAACGGTAGCACAGTGACGTCACAGAGTATTTTATGGGATGCTGGAAAAGCAGTATTGCGTTGCGTGGAAAGATTATAAGTTGGGCATCACAAAGGAAAAAAGAAAAACTTAAACACCGTAACGACTTGACAAGTAAATTAGACTCACTGGAACGGAAGCATGTAGAGACTAACGACCCCACCTTATTGGAACAAATAACCGTAGTAAAATCAGAACTAAATAAGAAACTGAACGACCAGGAGGAACTTACACTTAAGTATATCAAACAAACCCACTATGAAAATGGACCCCGTGCTAAAAAAACTCTTAGCCTGGAGACTTAAAAAACAACAGTCTGGAAGATCCATATATAAAGTAAAGGACCCGGTCACCAACCAGATGTGTTATAAGCCAGAAGCAATACATAAGTCTTTTGAATCATACTACAGGAATTTATACACTCAACCCGAATTAGCAGAAGCAGTAACAGTCAATCAATTTTTTGAAATCCCTAGACCTGCCATCTATTGTCACAGAACAAAATAAGTGCTTAACTACAGAGATTACAAATGCAGAGGTCGACAAGGCAATTTCTAAACTGAAAACAAGCAAAGCAGCCGGGGGAGATGGACTACCAGCAGAATGGTATAAGACTTTTAGGTACTCTCTGACCCCACTGCTATTTATTAAATTGTTTTACCTATGTCTTAAAAGGTGGCGAGACCCCACCATCTTGGAAACAGGCCATATTATCTGTAATACTGAAACCAGGGAAAGCTAGGACAGATTGCAGCTCATACAGACCTATCTCAGTTTTAAACACTGATTATAAAATTTTCACTTCAATTATTGTCAACACACTAGAAAATATTATCCCTGACCTAATTGACACGGACCAGACAGGTTTTGTTAAAAATAGACAAACACAAGACAATGTTAGGCGAGCTATACATCTGTTACATATAATGAGCAAAGGAAACACAATGTCCTTAGCAATTAGCTTTGACACAGAAAAAGCTTTTGACTCTGTTCTATGGGAATTTTTATACCTGGTCCTGCAACGTTTTGGCTTTAACAATACAGTTATAAAATGTTTAAAATTCACCTGTGGCCCGGATCAGAATAAATGGCAGTCTTTCAGGTACAATCTGTTTGGAGAGGGGTTGCTGACAGGGCTGCCCACTGAGCCCCATCTTGTTTGCTCTATTTATAGAGCTACTTGTTCAAAAGATTAGGGAAGACCCAGAAATCATGGGAATACTATTCAAGGGGAAAGAATATAAGACATGTTTATATGCAGATGACATCCTGGTGACTTTATCCGACCCGGATACCAGTCTCCCTAAATGAATGCCCTCCTTCGACCAATGTGGTTCATATTCGGGATACAAATTGAACATAGAGAAAACTCAAACTCTTACTTTGAATTACATACCTCAAGAAAACATACGTAAGTCCTTTAAATTTAAATGGAAAACCAGAATTTTGAAATACCTAGGTCTTCATATTCCCAAGACCCCCAAAGATTTATATAGTGTAAACTACGGTAGCATCACGACCAAAATTAAAAATGATCTGGACAGTTGGACCCCCCTAGTACTTGATTTTTACAACCGAAAAGATACTTAAAAAATGGTTATTTTACCACAATTGTTATTTCTACTCCAATCGCTACCTGTAGAAATATCCAATAAGAAATTCAGTGAATGGAATCGGATCATTTCTAGATTCATATGGCAGAACAAGAAACCAAGGGTACGCTACAAAACATTACACTTAACAGGGAGGGATGTCACTCCCATGCTTGGAGGACTTCTATAAAGCAGCACAACTGCAGTATATAGTCTACTGGTACAGGGTGGGTTACGATGCAAAATGGAAGGAGCTAGAATTTGACCAACTAGATATCCCACTTCAATCTCTGCTGGGTGACAAAGCTTTCAAGACTATATACTCTAATAACCTATGTGATGTTATAACAACTCCCCTAAATATTTGGTACAAAGAGATGAGCAAAGCGCACCTGGAAAAAAAATCTCGGTTATTAAGATGGGTCGAACATGATAGAGATTTCAAACCAGCACAACTTGACTTGAGATTTAAAGAGCTGACTCGTAGAGGCATTACTTCATACTGTGTAATTACATCTGTCTCAGGCCTTGACAGTTTCCAACAACTACAAGCAAACCACAATCTAGACAAACAAGACTTGCTGACTTTGCAGCTTCGGCATCACTTTAATAAAAATATCAAATTCTAATAAAAAAAGAAGGGTGACACAGACCTCATCGATATTCTAATAAGTGCATATAAAGGTAAAATTCATAATAAAGTGGTCTCCAGAATATACTCCTGCCTACAATCACACAAAAAGACATCAACATTATATGTCAAAAGTGCCTGGGAGAAAGAAGCAAATATAATCTTAACAGAAGACCACTGCTTTAATCTCTTAAACCCTATGTATGGAGAGTGAGGAGAGTTGTTTGGGAAGCGTTAGTAAGAGCAAAAAAATGGACAGTGGGACAATGGAAAACGAAATGTTTTACATAGAATTATGTAAAACATTTCGTAGAAGTATGTAGAATTACATAAAACACAAAACATATCACACACACACATAATTCCAACAATGAGCGGAATAGAAAACGGATGATTCGGAGGGAGTCAAAAAAGCATTTCATCAATGGCGAGTGAGTTTTATTTTCTCATTAACACACGGCGCCTATTCAAAGTTCAGTAGATCAAGTTAAAATATGACTCAAGGTCGCTTGTTCTTTTCAGCTTTTTTTTTTTTTTTATCATTCTTATTATTGATAGTTCTTTTGTAAAAGCCATCCGTTCTGCTCTTCATTGATTGTTGTGTAAAAATATGTAAGTAACCCTTTTCAATGTATAGCTTTTATATAGCTAATGGTCTTACAGGTAATAATTTGATGAATATTTAGGACCTCCCTTCAGTAGTGCAATGGAACTTTGTTCTATGCTCGCAATTAGCTGTTCATGTCGACCTATGTTTGCAACATTTTAATGCAGTTCCATTTACTGAAGCTTCAGTGTCAATGTACCATTGTAGCTATTCTATGTGAAAAGGATGTTGTGTTTTTTCCTGCTGCAATAGATGATCAGTTGTTTTTCAACTGGAAAGGAAAGCCCTGACCGGTGGTGATGGACCAGAAGCACCTGCGAGACATCCTTCATGAGTGCCACGATAATGCTGGTCACTTGGGCACAAGGAGAACCCTGGAAAAGGTTCTGGCATCGTGTCATTGGGGGACTTTGTGCGAGGATGTTAAAAAATGGGTGAGAGCTCTTGACTGAGTTATTAATGAATGGACAGGAATGCTTGACTGTTCTGATTTAGCGCATGGCATACCCCTAAAATCATTCAATAATATTTTTTTTGGGGGGGTGGGGGGGGGTGACAGAAGACTTTCTTAATAAAGTCACAAGGAGTAGGCATTTTTCACCATTTGCTCTCTGGTTCTGGTGAACTCCCAAGGAAAAAAAACCCACAAAACAATCAGTCAAGTATTTAAGCGAGTCATGTGCTAAATCACATATTGCTTTAAAAGTGCAGTATACAGTAGTGTCTAAGAATTGAAATGATTGTCATAGTCTACACAACAGCTTGTTTTAAAGGTTGTGGAGTGTCCCCAATGTCAGCGCAGCAACAAGATCAAGACAGCTGCACCTGTGTTGCATCCAGTTGTGGTGAAGGAGGCATGGAGCGTTCTTGGAATGGATCTAACTCAGGGGTGTCCAAACTTTTTTCACTGAGGGCCACATACATAAAAATATAGGAGGGGCTGGGCCACTTACTAGAAATTAGGTATACAGCCCTAACTTTAGTGTTTTAAAGTTAGAAAAATCAATTAAAAGTGGT
>NW_027466153.1:635000-725000 GCF_046127955.1 Nelusetta ayraudi
TTTGTGTTGAACGGTGCTTCCCCCTCCCCCCCCTGTGTCTTTTTGGTATTGGTAGTTTACTTATAAATTTGTTTTCCTTTTTCTGAGTTTTAGTTAATTTAAATTCGTAACTAAACCGTAAATTCCTGTCTAGATGCATTTCCTTCAATTATAATAAAGCCTTGTCTGTTTTTTTTGCAAACCACGTCTCAGCTCATTTGTACACGAAACCTGTGTGCTTTTCATTATTTTATTTCCTCAACAAACAACTTGAGGTGGCGTTGTCGTCCATATCCTTACCCCTTAACAATAACCCCCTTGCATTCTGTAAACTCGTCAACATCATCATCTTCCCCTCCCCCACACTGCTCCTTTCTGTTGCCACACTTACGTCGCCACCGCTGACCCTCAGACAGCAGGCGTGCGTGCGTGCGTGCGTGTGTGTGTGTGTGTGTGTATTTCAGTACATGTGACAGATTTTAGGGAACTTTTAGTAACCAACTGTTTATCTTTTCTTTTGTAGTCGCTGAGAGCTGCTGGTGGTGGCGGTGTCCCGGGTGGTGGGCCCCTTCGAGTACTGTGACCCGGGATTGTGGTTGTTTTCTTCTTTTTTTTTGCACTTCACTTTCTTTGCAGGTGTGTCACGTGTGAGTGGGGTGTTCCTTGTTTTCTTTGGTTCCTCCCCCGTTTTGCCCCCTCATCGGTAAGCCTCAGTTTCTACACCAAGAATAAGGAGCTCAGTAGCTCCGTTTTAAGTGTTGGTCTGTTTGTTCCTTTTATTTTTAAATGTTGAATAAAAGTTGGTTTCTTATTTTAAACATTCTGAACCACGTCTCCTACTCCTTCCTCGTAGAACTTACCTGTGTGCCTAATTATTACTTTTGTGTTTAGTAGAACTCCCTGGGTGAAATTCCCAGGGTGGCGTTGTCGGTTCCTTTTCATTTTGTTAAATTCCCAATATTAAATCTTGCTTTATCAGATAGCCATAACCACTCTCATCGCCACAGGATATTTGAGTCAACTGAGTCAAACTGTCGTGTCTACTTTCCAGTCTCAATAAACATGTTCACCACTGCTGCTTCTTAAATGGAGGTTTGTCTGGGTTTTTCCCTTTTTAGAAGCAAGCCACATATTTTGTGTCTTTCCACCACAAGACATTGGCTTTTGTCACTCTCTTCGTCGTATTGGGAAAAAGTGGCATATCGGACTTTCCCGCCGCGAGTCGCTCGTCAACATACTGCTGTGAAAGAGGGGTGACGTCACAGAACGCGAGGTGCATTTAGGTGCTGCTGCATAAAACTAAAAGATTTTCCTGGGCAAATATTCATTTGACAGACGTAAACGAAGTGAAATATGACTTCAATTTAAGTTTGTTTTAGTTTGTTTTTATAAACACACAAAAAAGTTTGAGTTAGTTATCGTTTTTGAAAAAAGTTCTTGACTTCTACTTTAGAGATATTGATGACGAGTTGTTGTATATAAACGGTGTGACTATGTGGTTCGGCAAGCGGTGGTGCTGTCTGTACATAGCTTAGCAAACGGCTAGCGCTAGCACCCCCTTTCAATGCCTGAGTGAAAAGATCCACACGGAGTGTTATGACCCACGGGTGGGTCTAGGTGCCTCTATCTTTGTGTCTGTGTGTGTGTGTGTGTGTGTGTGTGTGTGTCTGACAGTGGACGACGCCTTGCAGGTGCGGTCCTGGATGTCGGCTGCTGATTGGACGCGCCACGGCTGAGAAGGAGGAGCAGTCGAGCCAGCCTGACGGTCGTCCCTCCTCCGCTCCCAACTCTGCAGTTAGTCACTTCTGAAATGGTGTTAGAGCACGCAGCCGTAGGTAGTGATGGCCGATCGAGGCTTTGTTGAAGCTTCGACACTTGTTTCAAAAAATGGTTCATTACTCGAGGCTTCAATGACACAGTGCTCGAGGAGGTCATCTAGTGCTCAATAAAGTGAAGGGCAATGGAAACCTGTTCATTGATTCATAGGTTGTTTGGGATTTGATTCGCCATGCATTCTTGTTGGACAACACGACATGCTTGTATGGTTCAATGCTGACACAATAAAATAAAAATGAAAAATAAAGACAATGTCTCTTTTTTGGCACGACTGATTGTAGTAGACTATAGCTCTTATACTTAGCCTGACAGTTTGTGCAATGAATTATATTATATCCTAAAACAAGACTAAATAGCCCATAGTTTAAAAATATGTTCAATAGTAAGTGTTCAGTGGGTCAGATGTCAAATGTGATCTATTTAAAATGTAGAATAGATGAGCTAAATAACACATATATAATACACACTGATGGGAATTGAACCGTCGCCTCAGTCTTGCAAGTCCAAGATTGTCATAATGTACCACAAACCCAAATCACACTCCCTTTTTTCATCTAAGCTGTTTGAGTAGCGTTAGCACACCGTGATTCCTCATCAACTACAGGCCTACACTTCAAATAATTATGAGAAAAATCCAACGTAAAGAGAGCACTTCCATTAGGAAATAGTCAACATGAAATTTCGTCCTCTACTTACACCTGCTGGTCAAATTGAATAGTTGCAAATATTGTGAAGAAGTTGTCATCTAATTCTAATCCTAAACAATATGGCCATTCCAAGTCAAGTATTAAGACAATTAATCAGGTTTGTACTGCTTGATTGAACACATTCATCCCGTTCCAGTGCACTAAAACCCACTTCCCTTCAGGACCGTGTCAGCGAAGCCAAAACTTCCTTGAGTGACGCTGTTTCCCAGCATGCAATGCGAGCTAGCGATTCACAATACTATTTCGTCACAAACATGGATGTAAAAAATAAAAAGGGACGAAAAATGAAACTTCAGGAACACCAACCATTGCAATACAAGCAGAACTGGGCCGAAGTTTTATATAAGTTTTATATTATGTACACCATAATACAGCCTTCTGGTGGACAAGCCCTACTATTTAAGGCGTGTCCTCCTATGGCACTTCCGTGGGTGGAAGCACATCGTAGAGGTCACGTGCTGGTTGTGCGTCTCTCTACCGATTACCTCGGGGGGAGGTCTGAGACGAGATCGTTGCCCTTGCAGGGGATCTGATTCAGGTGAGTATATGGAAAACATAGGTCAAAGTGGTCAGTCGTAACAAGAGAATTTTGCTAGCGGGAATAATGTACTACAAGTGAATGTCACACATTTTTTTTGTTTTGTATGAGCATTTAAAAAACAACATAATAATAATATGGATTTTGACCATGTATGTTTTGGAGTTCATTGAAAGAGGTTTATATATATATATATATATATATATATATATATATATATATATATATATATATATATATATATATACATATATGTATGTGCGAGTGTGTGTGTGTAACTTGTGTGTGTGTGTAACTAACTTATCTATTTCTATCCATCTATCAAACTTACTATCTAGGGATCTATCTACTACTAACTCTCAAAAAACTAACAGACAACCAAGAGCAACAAAACCAACCTACTGCAATTCGTATATTTTAGTGTGTGTGTGTGTGTGTGTGTGTGTGTGTGTGTGTGTGTGTGTGTGTGTATGTGTGTGTGGGGGGGGGGGGGGCGGGCACAGTGAGCACAGTGATGGTTCCAAAGCATAAAGTGTATCTTCAGTCTCGGTTGTATGTGTGGGAGTCCCTCGGGTTCAGCCCAGCTGATTTAGTGTTCGGTGAGAGGACCCTCGCGTCTGTTAAGGGGTAAGTGGCTTTCCGATGTTAAATGAGTAGAGAATAATGTGTTAGATTACGTCATTTTTTTTTCGTGAATGCTTGCATCGTGCTTGTGAAACTGCTCACAAAACTCTTGTCGCCAGCCAGTCTAAAATGAAGCGGCAGTTTGACAAGAAAGCTGTGGCTCGAGTTTTTGAGACAGGCGACCAAGTGTTGGTATTGTTGCCGTTACCCGGTTCCCGTTTGCAGGCTAATTTTTCTGGTCCGTATGTCGTGGAGCGCAAACTTTCCGATACAGATTATGTAGTGCACACTCCTGATAGAAAACGATCGTCCCGCATCTGCCACGTCAAAATGTTGAAAAGTTACGCCCGGTTCACACTGGACGTGGAAGCGCAGCGAAGCAAAGCGCCGTGAAGCAAAGCGCCGCGAAGCGAAGCGCCGCGAAGCGAAGCGCCGAGCGCTTCCATTCAGCGCCCATGTTAATCAATGAGTGCATTTACATGCAGAGCTTAATCGGACTAAGCAATAATTCTGTTTTCTCGTCCAATCGGAGTTCTCACCTTGGTCCCCGTATCCATGCAGCTGAAAAATTCAAATTATTGACGGGAACGTGTCCTCCTCCCAACACTAGGGGGTGGAGTGAGTCTTTTCAGCCGGTCAGCTGCTTTCGGTTGACATATTAAATCTATTATGATATGGAACGATAGTTCATAATGTACGTGTTACTTGCTTTGCAGATAAGGTGTACCCTATTTCTTGTGCTCCTGGTTATTTTAAAAGGCAGACAAGAACGTTGTTTGCTGTTGGAGGGCTACAACAACACTTCGATGCTACGCTTTGTGCCGTCGCTACGGACCCCAAACTCTCGTTCTTGTTGGATTCGGGTTCGGAGCAGACTGGTGGGAGAGTTTGTGTACAGGTTTTGCAAAGGAACGGTGTTTTCAGTTATACACACGCTCATTAAAGTGCCGACCATGGAGGAAGCTGGTGCCGCTGCACGCCGTTTCCAGCAGAATAACAGCGAAATAACCAAAATAAAAACAAATCAGGAAAACATGTCTTTGCTGTGCTTTTATTTACAAAGTTAAAATTCTTCTAACTTACAAAAAATGTGAACGAAAAGGTAGAAATATAAATACGAAGGAATACGTATTTGTTCAGGGGTGCGCAAAGCCGGAGCCCTGCATTTGCTGCGCTACCCTTTTTAAAAAGGTCTCCGTTGCGCGTTATTTTAATATGTCCATCTCTTTTAAAAGCGAAAGCATCGCCCCGGTCTCATCCTCTCTCCAAATGTCAACATTCTTATTCGCGTTTGCCAGGTTGTTTCGCGCCGTCTGTTTTGTTAGACAACGTAGTTGTGCGGTCATGAGTCGCGAGAGCGAGGCGTGGCGCATGCGCACTCGCATTGTCCAGTTAATAGTCCGATTAAGGCGTATGCATGGCAGAGAAAATTCCAATCGCATTATCTGGGTGTCTCAATCGGAGTTCTCCGATTCCAATCGGAGTTCTCAAACTCCAATCATAATCGGAGTAAGGTGTTTACACGCACGTGAGTTCTCCGATCATAATCGGACTAAGGCAGTAATTCGATTTTCTCTAGTGCCATGTAAAGGCACTGAATGTAGTGGTTCAGACCAGACGCGAACAGGCGCGCGGCTCGTGCCATTCATTTCAATGGAAGCGGAAGCGCCGCGAAGCGGAAGCGCCGCGAAGCGGAGCGCCGACGGATTTCGCGAGCGAGGCTCCAACTGGTTCACACCAGACACGAACAGCTCCGCGACGGTCGACAAGCGCTTCTGCTCAGCTGCAGTCTTTTTTCCTTAAAAAAAAAAAAAAAAAAAAAAAAAATCATTTTCATCATCGCCCCCCCTCGCCCCGTAGCCAGCCCGCTCCGTAGCTTACTTTTGTGTGTGTGTGTGTGTGTGTGTGTGTGTGTGTGTGTGTGTGTGTGTGTGTGTTTAATCTCTCTCGCACTCTGATACAATGTACTGACAAATATAACATACAATTATGATATATGATCGAATTTGTCATTCGGTTTTTATTTTGAAATTAGTTTATTTTGAAAATTACGTTACGTTGCTCGGAAAAATGTGTCGCCTGAGCCTCCGCCCCCTCCGTGCCCATTGGCGGAGGGAGGGCTCATTGAAAAAAAAAAAAAAAAATCGGCGTTCCTTCGGTGCGCCTGGGAAACTCTGAAATTATGAATAACTTAAGCTCGTTTTTGTCCCATTTGCCTGCATCAGCCCGTCATGATATTGTTAAATTAATTGAGAGCCACCCACTATTGTTTTCTGACCACCCCCGCCGTACGTCAGTTTAGCACCATGACAGAAGTAGAGGGACATGCCACAAGTAAGCAGCACGCACATAGAGTCAATATTGGGAAGTTAAGAAAGAAGCTTTGGTTCTCCTTCTGACAGTGCCCATCTTGATGATAATTTGGGGTCAGGTTTTTACAGACTATAATGCCCTCGTAGATGCGGTGGTCTCTGCTTCTCCAAGACTTCAATGTCCAGATTTGCCACAGGAAGGGGGGTTGATAATGATGTGTTGGCAGATGCATTATCACGTGTACATGTGGACTAGCTGTGGAATTCTTATTTCGGGGGAACTGAGGTGTTTCTTGTTTAGTTTTATTTGTAGGTATGTTAATAGGGTTTAGTTCTTAAGAGAGGGGGTGTTATGACCCACAGGTGGGTCTTGGTGCCTCTATGTTTTTTTTTTTTGTGTGTGTGTGTGTGTGTGTGTGTGTGTGTGTGTGTGTGTGTGTGAGAGAGAGAGAGAGAGAGTGGATGACGCCTTGCAGGTGCGGTCCTGGATGTCGGCTGCTGATTGGACGCACCGCGGCTGAGAAGGAGGAGCAGTCGAGCCAGCCTGACGGTCATCCCTCCTCCGCTCCCAACTCTGCAGTTAGTCACTTCTGAAATGGTGTTAGAGCACGCAGCCGTAGGGGTGGGCTGCCATTTTCTTTGTCCCCTCTTTTCTCCTGTTTATTAAGTATGTAGGGAGGTTAGCCTTTCTGTATTTGGGTTCTCTTTCTTTCTTTAGTTAGTTCTTAAGGCGAGCTAGTTGGAGTTTGGTTTATTATTTTGGCCTGGGCCCACCCTGAAGCCTTTGCTGCCCACCGGTTAAGTTGTTTTGTTTATTTCATTTACTGATTAATAAAATGTTTTTTGTTGAAACTGCCAACTGCAGTGAAAAATTAATGAGGCTTGGGAGTGGTGGAAGGTGTCCCACACGTTGTGTCTCGGTCCCCCTCGACGGGACGTAACACAGAGTTTTTGCCGTGACAGCAGGTTGAGCTCCTACCGTATTACAGGTGACGTCGTCACGTTAGCCTGTTCCATCCCTGCTAATTTCTTTAAAGAACTACCGTAAGTAAACTTTTAAATTATAATACACTCTACACTAATTGTAATTTCCTGCCAGTGGTTCTATATTGCAACAGTTGACGGCTCATATCAGCAGATAAGCAGCAACAATCTGGGCATTGCGGGTGATTCATAAATATGTCATTTCTTATTAATTAGCCCATAAGTGTTGTACACCAGTGTGACACCAAATGCTTGTTGCTGACAGCAGTGAAGAAATGACACTCTAGTGGTTCTGCACATTAGTATAAATAAAGTGATTCTCTATCATTACATCACAGGACGGCGGCACTCTGACAGATTCCATGAACCTGGACACTGATGATCCAGACTCCGGTCCAGATGACGCAACAGGCCACAGT
Source organism: Nelusetta ayraudi (assembly GCF_046127955.1). NCBI lineage: Eukaryota > Metazoa > Chordata > Actinopteri > Tetraodontiformes > Monacanthidae > Nelusetta > Nelusetta ayraudi. The sequence continues at coordinate 642,400 of NW_027466153.1, forward strand.
GGAAATGGGTCAGAGGATGGACTGGCTGCTGAAAGGATACAGGTAGGTGGCGCTGTCATCCCAAGTTGTGCGGTGTGGAGGATCAGGGCCAAAGTTCCAGATGCTCACAGATGTGACTGTGGATTCAGGAGGAGTGTTTGAAGGCTGGACTCCCAACAGTGATTGGCTGCTGAGGACCTCTCAATCACAATCAGGTTTTTTAGTGGCTGTGAGATTGAAAGTGAGTGAACATCATTAAATAAAGAGCTCCTGCAGGGTCCAAATTTGACAAGTACACTGCTAGGTGTGCTGCTTCGTTTTCGCCAAGGCCCTGTAGCATTCATGACTGACATTGAGGGAACGTTTCATCAAGTAAGAGTTTCCAACCAGGATGTAAACTTCTTACGCTTCCTCTGGTGGCCAGATGGGGACATTACAAAGGACCTACAAGAGCACAGGATGCTGGTCCACATCTTTGGGGCAGTGTCATCCCCAAGCTGTGCTTCATTCGACGACAATCAGCATGACTTCCCAGCCGAGGTTATAAACACTGTTTGTCAAAATTTCTACGTGGATGATTGTCTAAAGGCCGTCAGCATGGTGGAACAAGCAATACATCTGTACCAGCAGCTAACAGACCTGTGCGGTAGAGGTGGATTTAAGCTCAATAAGTGGGTGAGCAATCATCGCTCGGTGCTGGCCGCCATTCCTGAAGAGCAGAGAGCTAAAGAGGTAAAAACACTTAACCTTGACAGAGACCAGCTCCCTATGGAGAGGGCCCTTGGAGCTCAGTGGGATGTACAGCAAGATACATTCACATTCAGCATCAGAACCAAGCTGGGATGGGATGAGGAAATCCCTCAGGTCATGGTACATCCCATATATAGTTTTTCAAGCGCCAAACTACAACAAAGGAACTCATCTATAACAAAACTACAACCTTGTAAGGGCAAAACCTACTTGTTTTAATTCTGATTAATAAACTAAAGCTTATTCGATTATCATTATGTTGTTTTTTTTAAACGCTCATACAAAACAAAAAAAGTGGAGGGAGAGTAGTCTGAATCGGGTTCTGGAGCATTGCTCTACCTCATCCATCGCACTCATGAGCGTCACATCCACTTGTAGTGCATCATTTCCGCCAGCAAGCTTCTCCTGTTAGACCTTCCCCGAGGTGGTTGGTGGGGTGACGAGCACCCAGCACGTGACCTCTACGATGAGCTTCTACCCATGGAAGTGCCATAGGAAGACACGGATTAAATAGTATGGCTTGTCCACCAGAAGGCTGTATTATGGTGTACATCCAGCTGTTTGACCTCATGCTCTCTGTTGACCTCCTCACTCAGTCCCTCAGTGATGTAGAGCTCAGTGTAGATGCTGTTGAGGAGTATGACTTCCTGCTTCTTCACCTTCAGTCACACGTTCACATCTCCTCTCCAGACTGATCTTCTGCTGCTGTAGAAGCTCCTGCAGACCACCAACCTCTGGAGCTGAGAGAAGGTTGGAGAAGAAAACATCAGTGTGACAGTGTGAGCATCATTTTCTGTCCACGACTTGAAGCTGAAAGCATCCAAACTCCATTTTTCAGCTGATGTGGTGAAGCTGCTGTTGTCTGACTGTTTGCTCTAAATGTCCTCCAGTGGATCTTCTGACTGGAGGTCCTGACCACGGTTATAATAGTTAACGAAAACGAACAAAATAACGAAAACTTCAATTGAAAAAAACAATTGTCACGTTGCCAGGGGTTAGGATTTTGGTACCTGTCTCGTTGGGGTTCGAAGCGAGCAGAGCTGAGACCATAAGGGTGACGTAGCAACGTTCAGGACACTGATTGGCCAAAGGCCGTCTTTCACGAAAGACCAAAACCGCCATTTTTAAATGCCTCGCGTGTGGATTTTTACATTAACACGTATTAAAAACTGAAAAGCTTATGAAACTGTACCATGGGTGAACAAAGAACTACAGACGTTTCTGTTCTCTGTGGCCGAAGAAAAAGCACAATGCAGACAGTTGTGCAGAAAGTTTAGTGTTAGCTAAAATATCGGGCACACAGACGTACTTATTATGTATACATTTCTTTCCATTGTAACAGGTCACTACAAGATCTGCAATCCATTACCTAGAATTGGTTTTCCTTAAACTGATGTACAGGATTACTAATCTGACTTTGATGGGCAAATTTGACAACAGAATACAATTATGAAGCACTAAAACACAGGACCACAAAACAATTAAATGCATGATGAAATAATGATATGCTTTGTTAAATAAAATAAAATGGCATTTTCAACTAAGTAATAAAATAGTCGGTGGTGCAGTGGTTAGCGCTGCCGCCTCACAGCAAGAAGGTCGTGGGTTCGATTCTGGGGCCTGGACCTGGGACCTTTCTGTGTGGAGTTTGCATGTTCTCCCTGTGTCTGCGTGGGTTCTCTCCGGCTTCCTCCCACACTCCAAAAACATGCACGTGAGGTCAATTGAACGTTCTAAATTGTCCGTAGGTGTGCATGTGAGTGTGAATGGTTGTTTGTCTCTATGTGGCCCTGCGATGAACTGGCGACTTGTCCAGGGTGTCACCCTGCCTTCGCCCTAACACAGCTGGGATAGGCTCCAGCAGACCCCCGTGACCCTGAATAGGAATAAGCGGGTATAGAAGATGAATGAATGAAATCTTTATTCAATGAATGACACATTTTATTTCACTCGTTGTTTATGTAATTATTATTTTTTGCTCCATAGCTTTCATGATTCAGCATTACATGTTAAGCGTGATGAATTGCATGAAAAGAGAGAGCACTCGCTGATAAATTAACATGGTGTGCTGTTTAATTCCATGAGGACGACAAAATATTTGCAAATTTGTGTTAGCTACACACATCGACAGGTGCAAGAGAAAGGGAGGAACTTTCAGGGAGGAACTTTCAAGATCATTCAGTTTTTGTTTTTTATTTTTTTTTAGTTCTGATGGAATAAATAGACCAATCATTTCATTACTTTGTCTGCTTTCCAAAGAGAGTTGCTTTGAAGAATTATCATTTATTATTCAGTGGCACATTGCTCACTTGTTTAATACACAAATAATAGTATATTATTATAATAATACTATTTTATTAATATAATAATAATAATAATAATAATAATAATAATAATAATAATAATAATCATCATCATCATCATCATCATCATCATCATTATTATTTCTAAAATTTCCAAACAACAATCGTCAGGTGTTCCGTAAAAAATACATTGATTTCCATGTTGAATTTTGTACGGTTCGTGAGCGCGCACGTCTGTCAGTGACGGTCTCCACACTGACACAACTGCGCATGCTCTATTATCTCATCAATGCGGAAGTCAAAAAGTTTTTGGGAGCCATGCGCTGGGTGAGCAACTTCATTGAAAGGAATGGGACGCCATCTGGGGGCTTGCCGCACTGTCACGCAGGTTGTGACGGAGCGGGCCGGCGACGCACAGGTATGACGTGAATGATTGACAGCTACCATTCGTTCCCGTTAGCGAGAGGATTAAAAACAAACAGACACCATAATGGCATCAAAAAGGAGTTATCCCAGCGGTGCGGAAAAACGGAAGGAAAAGAAAACTGATCAAGAAAAACTTGCAAAGGGGAAAGGTAAGTTATTTGTTTGTGATGTGGGCTGGAGAGGTGGAGGTGAAACGCTGTTGTCCCCCTCCCCCAAGTTTGTTTATTTGTCCTGCTAGCCAGCTAGCTAGCGTCGGATAAATGTTAGCTGGCTGGCTAATATTTGTTCGTCATGAATCAGCGTTTTTGTTTGTTTTATGAAAGTTGACCATGTCCTGCCAAGTTGGCCTATCCTGCCATGGGAATGACTGATTGACTCCACACCCGTTTATTCACATTCTAACAGGGAGGGAGGGCATGTAGTAGTAGTTGTTGTAGTCAGTCCCCTGTTATTGTTCAGTGGAAGTTGTCTCTCACATATTTGACTCTTAATGTTATTTTAGCCTTAACTTAGGATGAATTTACTAAGCTTAGTTTGTATTTTGTAGGCCCTTAATTAGAAATGTGCTACTGTTTTAGAATTCAAAGAAATATTTTATGGAAATACTTTATTTGGCATGGTGTTGACTATTTTAGACTGTTGTGGCAGTGGGTCATTTATCTTAGGTTTATTACTTTAACTAGTACAGTGTGTAAAGTAATGCCAAAAACTCTTAAAAATGACAGTTTTGTAATTGGGTAAAAGCTTTAAAGGGACACTGCAACCATAATGTTTAATTTAAAAACAAATTCATTTTTAATTTTCAACATCACTGTAATAATAAAATAGGAAAATGCGCTTCTGATCTGTTTTGCTTGATGATCTAATGAGCTTTGTCTCTGCAGGAGCAATTCTAAAATATGTTGGCGCTCCAGACATTGAGCCAGAGGGATCTCCCGAACATCCTGACCAGGAAGCTCCAGGACCAACACGTTCCTCAGAACCCCCTTCTGTCCAGGTGAATAATGTGTGTTATTCTTAGTAGCTAAGCTGATAAGTGTGGGACAAAACTAAGGCAATTAAGCATTATTTTGATTGTTGGTTTGCTTTTTAGTGTTGCACTTGTTGGTTTGTTGGATTTTCTTATTTAAAGTAAGCATTTTTTTTGATGAATACTCAATCTGTTGTATTTATTGACATATAGAGGATTCTTTTCCTAGTATTATAGTGTTTGTTTGTTTTTAAATCAGTTTAACTTGCCTGAGTTGCTCAACTGAAGATGTTTAATTTTACCTGTAGCCTGTTTTGCTCACGAGGTGTAATAGATTGTGGAATCTTAGTAGACCTTAGTAGACGCACGCTGCTGAGAGTGTCAGCAATCAGCTCCGATGACCGTGGTGCTTGTAAATAAGGCAAATGCGCCATCTAGTGGGATGCAGCATGTTTATTCGTGTTGGAGCAATGACAAGTACTACTAACAAAACAAAAGATGCACAGGGTAAAAAAAAATAATCATAAACTCAAGCCCAACAAAGATAACAGATGGGCATAACTGTAACATTACAAAGTAATGATTACTAGTACTACCAAAATTTCTCTATTTTACTTTTCAACTCCAACTTGAACTATTCATCCCCTTTTTTCAGCAGCCATTAAGACAAAAGGATGACACTTATGCATTGCATCAAACTGTGATGCACAAAATCAATTAAATTAAATCAAAACAATAAATAAAGTGTGCATTAAACAGGGGGCAGTGCAATACAGTACAGGACTCAACTGATATAGTGCAGTTAGGCAGTATAGCCTATAACAGCTGTTCAGCATCCATAGTAATCCACAGTCAGTGCCATAATCATCCAGTCAGTGTCATATTCATCCATAGTCAGTATAATATATATGATATCGCGCAGACCCTCGTCCTCCACCACATTAATTGGCCTGCAAGCCGTAGCCACACCCATTTAGCCCCCGCTGTTGAAAGTTGGCGTGTGGTGGACGCGGCCAGTGGTCTCCGTGCCACACCATCCAACGTGGTTTGCTTTACCTCAGAAGGGGGCGGAGGGCTCTCCGCGTCAGCTGTATGCTTCGCAGACAAGTGAAACGTAAGACTGCTCCTACTCCGGTGGAAACTAAATACAGCTTTACAGTAAATGCATATCACTTTTGTCCTGTCAAGACTGCCATCTGGCAGGGTTTTGAAGTGGAACTTTCCATTTACAATTGACGCCTTATCCATGTTAGTCCTTCCTAGTGCTCATCTACGCTCAGTGTCTTTTTCTTTTTTTTGTTGTGTTTACAAGCTGGCTGCAAGCGTGTGACTGTGTGCTGTGAGTCAATTCATTTCCCGTTTCCACAATCTACGGAGCGGCCAAAGGTTCAAAAAGCACCGTGTGCGTTAATCGCGGCGTTGACACCCTTACTTTTTATATGAAGAAACCGATCAAATTTTTCCAACCAATTGTTCGCCACTTCTTTGAACTTGTGGATAAATGCTGTGCATCCCACATGGAACGCCAACCTTCCTCTGATATTTCCATGCTTAGTTCTTTATGCCATTTGGCTTTGATGTATCCTGCGTTTGTTGCTGTTCTGTTTCTGAAGGCCCTGATAGATTTTAGAAATGATTTTTCTCTTCATCTTTTTACAGGCTTCGATCAGAATATCTATCACTATATTGCCCTCTCCAGATGATGTTGGTTTGATTCTTTTATCATAGTAATCTCTTAATTGCATGTATCGAAAGAAATCTTTGTTTCCTCGTCCAAATTCCTTTTTCAACTCTCCAAAACTTTTTAAAACCCTTGTGAGCGAGTGTGCATACTGCAGTTATACTCCTATCCCACCATCGTCTGTATTCAATGTCTGTGGTTCCTGGTTCAAATCTGGGATCAAGAGAAGGCCACATTATTAGTTTGATGTAGGGCTGCACAATTAATCAAATTTTAATCACGATCACGATATTGGCGGTCACGATTAAATTAAGGTGATCGTCGGCGATATTAACATTTAAAAAGCCGGCTACCGTACATGTCAAATCAAGCACATTCAGTCATCCAACCACCAGGGGGCGAATGCAAGGTTAAGACTTCATTCAGCTGCCGAAATAGCAAGCGAGCAAATCCTGCAGCAGCGGCAGGAAGTGCCGCAGCATAAGCGGCAGCCTCAAATGATTCAAGAGGCCAGGCAAGGACGACCCTCCCTCTTCCTTTTGCAGCTGGAGTGTCTTATATCTGATCCTCGGTCTCTTTCCGGCCCAAATAAATCTAGATATGAGTTTGTCCCAGTGTCTGAATTGTGATTCTGGAATCATATGTGGGATGGATTGTAAAAGGTACAGCAGTCTCGGTAGTACATTCATTTTTATCACTTCAATTCGTGTCTCAAAATCCATATTAAAGGCTGACCATCTTCCCAAATCTGTCTTAATATTATTGATAATAGCATTCTAATTGATTTCAAACCTTTTCAAAAGATCTTTTGCCAATAGCACACCCAAATATTTGATAACCTTGGAATTCCATTTGATTTTATATTTTCCTCTAATTTCTCGGCCTGGATGATAATTCAGCGTGAGAATTTGAGTGTTTGCTATGTTTAACTTGTTGCCTGTGTATTTACCATAGGTTTCTATTATCAACATCAAATGAGGTAAGGTTCTGTCCGGGTCTTGGAGAACCAAAATAATATCATCAGCAAAAAGCCCTGTTAGATGTCCCTGCTCTCCTATATGTATTCCTTTTAGATTGTTACTTTGTCTGATCATTTGTGCCAGCGGCTCAATGAACATAGCAAACAATGTAGCGCTAAGGCAACATCCTTGACGAGTACCATTAATCTATCCTTGCCGTAGGTTCTTGGTAGAGAGCTTGAATACACTGTATTAACTTTTCTTGGAACCCCAGTTTCCCAAGAACTCGATGCAGAAATCTCCAATTCACACAGTCAAGGCTCACCAGTAACAGCTCGCAGGCCCTGCTTTTAGATCTGATCTATTATGTATAGGACCCGTCTAATGTCATCTTGAGTCTGCCTACCTGTTAAAAAAGCTGACTGATTGGAAGTCCATCTCGTCCTCTTACATTTCAAAGCGTAACGAACCTGTGTAGCCCGAGGAATTTTATTATAGTTTATTTCCTAGGGTGCAACTCCCCAGGTGGCGTTGTCAGGCAACCAACCCCCCACCCCATTTTCCTTTATACCCACCATCAGAATTGTCTCCACCTCCGCCAGTCCTCCCGCTTGCCGTAGGTTCTTGGTAGAGACCTTGAATACACTGTATTAACTTTTCTTGGAACCCTAGTTTCCCAAGAACTTGATACAGAAATCTCCAATTCACACAGCCAAGGCTCACCAGTAACAGCTCGCAGGCCCTGCTTTTGGATCTGATCTATTCTGTATAGGACGGTCCTAGGGCTGGACAATATAGAAAAAAATCATATCGATATAAAAAAAAAAGTCATATTGATCAATATCGATAATTATCAAAAACATTTAAAACATATTTTAATTGCAGCGCTGGATGTTTTATACTATTACTTAATGACAGACTTTTAATAAAGAACACACGAGCACTGAATTCAAATTCAAACGTTTATTCAACCACCTTTTTTAAACGCAACTGAATTGTTTTTTTTATTTTATTATTATTATTATTATTATTATTATTATTATTTATTTAGTTATTTATTTAAAAAAAATAGGCTGAGATAGGGCTCGAACGTGCGACTCGACCAGAGGTCTGAAGTTGTGGCGGTTAACAGCTCATTTTGCACTGATTCCCTGCACTCGTTGTACAGACGAGGAAGAGCTGTGTTTGAAAAATACTTGCAGTCTGGAACTTCATATCGCGGGTCAAGAGTGGCGAGAAGCTGTTTGAAGCCAAGCTTTTCAACGGTGGTTATTGGCAGCATATCCCTCGCTATGAAGCATGTTACTACATGGGTGATGTCCTTATGGCGCTTGGACGCTTTGTCGTATTTACTGCAAGAAGTCCAGTTTGGTCTGCTTTACTTGCTTGGTGCTGGCGCTGGCAGCGGATTCCTCCGACAACGTGGAGCCGCTGGGTCTGCGTTTGCGATTGGTTGGAGGAAGAAATGACCGTAATATTAAGCTACATGATTGGCTATGATGAAAAAGGAAGTGAAACTTTTTCTATCAAACTTTTTATCGACCCCTTTTTTTCCTATCGCAGCACACGTCTATCGATCGATATATATCGTTATCGAATTATCGTCCAGCCCTAGACGGTCCCGTCTAATGTTATCTTGAGTCTGCCTACCTGTTATAAAACCTGACTGATCCTCATCTATCAAGTCCGGCATAAAACTTTCAAGTCTTTTTGAGATGATTGAAGTAAAGATCTTCTAGTCAACATTTAAGATTGAAATGGGCCTATTCGATTCACAAAGTTCCTTTTTTTTCCCTTCTTTTGGAATAACTGGAATGACAGCCTCTTTCCATGAGGGAGGCCGTTTGCCCTCTGTCAGAGTCAGATTAAAAGAATTTAGGAGTATCGGGTTAATTCTTCTCCAAATGTTTTATACCACTCACTCGGAAACCCATCACTACCTGGCGCTTTGGTTGATTTTAAGCCTGCTAATGGCAGCATCTATTTCTTTTTTGGTTATACTGGAAATGAGTTTTCTATTTTGCTCATCTCCAATGGCTGGTAGGTCCAATGAGTCAAGGAATTCTTTCATCTCACAATCTTCTTTAGCTGTGGGTTGGGTATATAGATTTTCATAGTAATCTTTAAAAACCCTCTCTATTTCTTCAGGTTCAAGTAGTAGCTGTTTCGTTAATGGGTCTCTAATTTTACATATTGCATGAGAAGCTTGCTGGGCCTTTATTCCTCTTGCTTAATATTTGGTTGATTTGCAGCCTGATTCATAGTGGGTCTGTTTAATGAATTTCAGCTTTTTCTCAGCATTTAGCCTCAAGACATCGTCTATTTCCCTTCTGACACTGATTATTTGTTGTAACACTGTATCGTCCTCATTGCTTTTGTGTTGCTGTTCCAGAGTTGTTCATTGGTTTACCAGCTTCTTGTAACCTTCTTCTCTATGTGGCAGGTGGGTTTGCCCGCACCTTCGCGTCATCAATCATACCTGCGCCGGAGTGCAATCTTTGCGTCCCTCAGTGCGTTTACATGGTACTAGAGAAATTTGAATTATTGCCTTAGTCCGATTATGATCGGAATTTGGAATCGGAGAACTCCGATTGAGACACCCAGATAATGCGATTGGAATTCTAATTTCTCGGCCATGTATACGCCTTAGTCGGACTATTAACTGGACAACGTAAGTGCACACGCGCCACCGCACAACTACGTCGTCTAACAAAACAGACGGCGCGAAACAACCAGCAAACGCGAATAAGAATGTTGACATTTGGAGAGAGGATGAGACCGGGGCGATGCTTTCTCTTCTAAAAGAGATGGACATATTAAAATAACACACAACAGAGACCTTTTTTAAAAGGGTAGCGCAGCAAATGCAGGGCTCCGGCTTTGCGCAGCCCTGAACAAATACGTATTCCTTCGTATTTATATTTCTACCTTTTCGTTCACATTTTTTGTAAGTTAGAAGAATTTCAACTTTGTAAATAAAAGCACAGCAAAGACATGTTTTTCTGATTTGTTTTTATTTCGATAATTTCGCTGTTATTCTGCTGGAAACGGGGTGCAGCGGCACAAGCTTCCTCCACGGTCGGCACTTTAATGAGCGTGTGTATAACTGAAGACACCGTTCCTTTGCAAAACCTGTACACAAACTCTCCCACCAGTCTGCGCAGAACCCGCATCCAACAAGAACGAGAGTTTGGGGTCTGTGGCGACGGCACAAAGCGTAGCATCGAAGACATTGTGTTGTTGTAGCCCTCCAACAGTAAACAATGTTCTTGTCTCATGGTTATCTTTTAAGATAACCATGAGCACAAGAAATAGGGTACAGCTTATCTGCAAAGCAAGTAACACGTACATTATGAACTATCATTCTATATCATAATGATGTAATATGTCAACCGAAAGCAGCTGACCAGCTGAAAAGGCTCACTCCACCCCCTACTGTTGGGAGGAGGACACATTCCCGTCAGTAATTCAAATTTCTCAGCTGCATGTATAGGGGGACAAGGTGAGAACTCCGATTGGACGAGAAAACCGAATTATTGCTTAGTCCGATTAAGCTCTGCATGTAAACGAGAGAGAGTGCAGAGTGAAAGCAGCTCTTTTAAAAACAAGCGCAGGCTGGAGTCAGCACTCTGTCCTCTGGCGTGTCCACGCTGAGAACTCTGTCGCAGTTGTTAGTATTTCGGCTAGCAATCCCAGAGCGGGCTGGGCCATAAGCACAGCCGGAGGAGGAACCCTGGCGGGTGCCCGTTCATCGGGAGGTGGCGCTGTGTGTGCGTGATCGTTGTGCATTCACCGCAAGCCCCCCCCGCCCCCCCTCCTCCTCTGGCGCTCGGCAGGGAGGCTGCCTTGCAGTTGAACACCGGTGCGCCGAGACGGGTACTGGAAGGACGCTGGTCTCAACCCCCTGCCTGGGTGCAGTCGCTCCATCTTCCTCTGTTTTCTCCATTCCCCTCTGTTACTGTTGCGGCGGCGATGTCCTCGCAATCAATTGCCGCACCCGTCTAGCCGGGTAACAGCGGTGTCACCACCACAACGCGGACACTTTTCCTTTGATTTTGGTTTATTTGGTTTAGACAATTCAGTTTGTCTGTTTCTTTTGTTAGCGTAACCACTTTCTTTGGTTGGTTTTCTTTTCTTTGTTTTGTTGTGAAATTTTGGTGAAACTTTGGGTTTTCTATTGAGTAGCGATTTTGTTATAGTTTGATTTCCTTTTTTAGTTCATTAATATCTTGTTCCCCAGTGATCGTTACCTTTTTGTTTTGGGTTTTGGTCCTGTGTGTGTGTGTGTGTGTGTGTGTGTGTGTGTGTGTGTGTGTGTGTGTGTGTGTGTGTGTGTGTGTGTGTGTGTGTGTGTGTGTGTGTGTATGTGTGTGTGTGTGTGTGTGTGTGTGTGCGTGTGTGTGCGCGAAGAATAAATAAAAGTTTTCCTTTCGTTCTAACTGTTTAACGCTTGCCTGGGTGTGTCAAGGTATTAGTATGTTCATTTTGTTCTCTTTTCTTTAGGACAGGAGTTGGCGTAGCGTGAATTTTGGTTTGTAGTGATTCCCTTAGCTTTGTTTATTCCCTTTTTTGAGTTTTCTTTGGTTTCTTTGGCCCTGTTCCCCTTATTTTCTTATGTTGAACAGTCTTTTTGGTATGGTACTTATTTCCTTGACACTCAGGCAGCTAAACCTGGTCTATTTTAAATTGTTGTCAAATAAAGCTGTTTCATTGGAAGTCCGTCTCGTCCTCTTAAATTTCAAAGCGTAACGAACCTGTGTAGCCCGAGGAATTTTATTATAGTTTATTTCCTGGGGTGCAACTCCATAGGTGGCATTGTCAGGCACCCCCCCCACCCCCTCCCACAATTTTCCTTTATACCCACCATCTGAATTGTCTCCACCTCTGCCAGACCCTCCCCCTCGCCACATCTAGTCTTTTTTTGATAGGCTGCCCTCGCTATTAACCTCCCTCTCATCACAGCTTTAATTGTGTCCCACAGTATGGTAGTGTCTACTGGACTATCTATGTTCTCCTCCATAGAGCATTTAATCTCTTTCTTAACCTCCTCCAGTGTTTTTGGATTATTTAGCATACCCACATTTAATCTCCAAAGTGTGTTTTTCTTCCTCTTATTTAGACAAATAATAAGGTAATTAATACTGTGTCAGTACAAGTCAGTCGTTCCTATTTTACATTCCTCTATTCTGTATCTGTCTGTAATGTTAATAAAAAAAATAGTCCTCTGTAACGGGTGGAGGTCCCTCCAAACATCAAACATCCCGAGTTCGGCTAGAGAGACGTTGACAAGTTTCGACAGGCGGGTCTGACTTCTGTTGCCATTAGTTGTGTCGAGTTTAGCTTTTAAATCATGTTGATTTAGCTCTTGTTGAGAGAGATGTGTTTCCTGTAGATCAGGCATGGCCAAACTACGGCGTGTCTCTGTCTGGCCCGCGTGAAGGCAGTCAAAAATCTAACCTAACTTAGAAATGACACTTGAACCTGCAATGAGTATTTTAGTCGTTCTAAATGAGTCCAACGTTAGAAAAAAAGGAGCGACCCGGACTTCCCACAGTCTCTTTTCTATTAACATGGGAATTCAATTTTAATAATTTGTCAACTAAAAACACTGGTCATACTAGAACATCCCTACCAGCTTTCTTCCCTGTATTCTCTGAATTTAATCAAAGAATCTTTGAAACTCTTGTAGCTTTTCTCTGGCTCGTGTCGCTGCTGATGCGTAGCCCCTCCAGGATCCCTCCTTGCACTGCCACTCCGTCGTAGTGCGGGGCACCGAGTGCCGCAGGCCCCTCCGCACCCGTCGCCACCGCCGTCTTCTCCGCCAGGCCGCGTCTCGCCAATTCCTCCTTTACCTCCTCTGCGCTGTTGTAGGTTCGAGTTCCCGTATCCCAGTGGGTCCTCATCTTGGTGAATGGCGTCTGGAACCGGATGCCCTTCTGCTTCAGGATTCTTTTAGCAGTGTTGTACTCCTTTCTCTTTTGGACCATCTCTGTCGCGTAATCGTGATGGAATGACGGTACTTTATTCCCCAGTTCTATTTTCTTTGTCCATAGCTCTCTCAGGACCCTCTCTTTGGTAGTAAATTCCAGAAAGTTAACAATGATGGGTCTCGGTTGGGCACTGTCCGCTGGCTTCTGTGCAAATGAGCGGTGTGCTCTCTGAATTTGGAAATTAAAATGTGCTGGCAGGTGCAGTTCGCTTTTCAGCAGGTCTTCCACAAACTTGGCCACAGATTCTCCCTCCTCTCCTTCAGTGACTCCATAGATACGTAGGTTGTTTCTCCTCGGCCTCGATTCCAGGTCAGTTAACTTGTCCTGAAGAGCTTTTTGTTCTCTCAGTGATATGACCAGAGCGTCATTAGCTTCCTGTGCCCAACGTTCTAGTTTTTCAATCCGCGACTCAGCCTCGTTGATCTTGCCGGTCTGGAGCTCCTGTTCGGTGATGACTTTCGCAAGTTGTTGATTTATTTCGTGTTTGAAGTCGTCCAAGTCTTTTTCCACATCGTTCCTCAGTGTTTCTCCAAATGTGCGAAGGACTTCTTTTGATTCCATTTTTAAATCCCGTATCTCCTTGCTAATAATTTTTATGTCCGAGGCCTTTTCCGCGTCGTTAGTCACGAGGAGTTCGTTTCGCCATCTCCCTCTGTTTCAGAGCAAGCTGGTAGTTCGGCCATATTGTCTGTTACTGTGTTTCTCTTTTGGTTGAATCAAGTTTTCCTTCCCATTCCAACGTTCCCCTGATCACTTTGTAGTTAATATTATATCTGACAATAGTTATTCAAGTTTTCGGGGACTTTTTACCCTAGACGGTCGAGAGCCCTGGTGTCGCGCAGTCTACCGCTTTATGGCCAAACCAGAAGTCCCTTCCCTCTAGCCTTTTCAAGGGGGAGGTGGCTAGACTTGGCTCTTGTGGGACAAGAAGCAGAAGGCCTGTCCGATCGGGGGGGGAAGATGAGATGACATTTTTGTGGGTCAACACAAACTCATCTGCGAGGACAGCCGCCTTGGACAATGACGACACTTTCTGTCCATTCAAGAACATTACCACCTTCTCTGGCAAAGAGTCTTTAAAATCTTCTAAAAGAACGAGCTCACGGAGTGACTCAAAGTCATTTTTGACATCATTAGCTGCACACCATTTATCAAAGAGGTTGCTTTTCTCCCATGCAAACTCGACAAAGGTTTGACCACTAGATTTTCTATGGTCCTAAATTTTTGCCGGTAGGGCTCAGGAACAAGCTCATAAGCAGGAAAAATTGCTTCCTTTCCAACATCATATTGCAGGCTGTCTTCTAAGAAAAGAGCAGACACCAACTCCTGTGCTTTTCCCACCCGCTTGCATTGGAGAAGGACAGGCCACATGTCTCTTGGCCAATTGAGTGGCGAAGCGATTCCCTCCAAGGCACTGACGTATGAATCAACTTCTGCCTCACGAAATGCTGGCACCAGAAAAATGTTTTTACTGGGGCTGGGCAACGATTAAAAATTTTAATCACAATTAATCGCATGATTTACCTGATCAATCATGATTAATCACGTTGTATACGCAAAAGCCAATAATGAATTGAAAAGAAGTCTTTCATACACTTTAATTTAAATGTTCTGCCATATAAACGAAAGCACCATAACATTTATCGTGCAAACAGTTAACATCAGCACTTTACACAGAAACATTTTTAATGTAAATCTAAAGTTAAAAAAAATGCAAATACAAAATTAAAGCTTATTGCCAATGCCAGGGCATTACTGTTATCCTGTTCCTTATGAAGAATAAAAAAAATCTACCTACAAAATCCTGAGCCACAATAATAACAGGCAATTTCTGAGGTAACAGCAGAAACATTTTTCTTTTATCAGGGAGCAGCATAAACAGTCTGCGTTCCCTTGCAAATGTCCCAGTTAGAAAGGGTGAGGCACAAAAACGTTCACTTTTGGGTTTTTCTTCACATGGGACTAGAATGTAAAGTCCACATTTATACTGGAGTTCCTTTGGAGAATCTCACTCAACTCAGTGCAGTTTGTCAGTTCCTGGAACTTGACGGCCAGTTATTTTAAATGTACTGCCATATGAATTAAAGTGCCATAACATTTACTGTGCAAACACACTTTTAACATCAGCATTTTTGAACAATTAGCAGCTAAGAAAACAAAAAAAAGTGTAAATTTAAACTCAACTTAAGCAATGTTATCAAAGCAATACAAAATTAAAGCTGTAAGCAGCGTTTGCGGGACTGAGCCCACCTGGCCACTGCCTGCCGTGACGTCCGCCACCTGGCCACGAGCCCCTGACACCCGCCAACGCTTCCCAACGCCTGGCGATTCCGCCCGAAACCCGCCGATGCCCCATTACTGACGCCGACGCCTGCTGATGACACATCAAGCACTGACTTGACATTACTGACTTGACATTTAGAAACATTTGATTTCTAAATGTGATTGATTACTGTATCATTTTGGAGATAATAAGCCTTAAAGTTGGCTTTTTGTTTTGTTTTGCGACAGCTCCAATATTCCATTTTTACTGTACAATAACATCAAATTGCTCCATAAGCTCTGGCAATGGTTGGTACAGTTGACCTCAGGACAACCTTGAATATATCTTCTCTTAATATTCTTGAATATTCTCACTTAATGTACCAGCTCCTTCCTGTAGACATGATATGTACAGTTAGTTATTCTTTGTTTGACGCAAGTGTTATATTAAGTTCCTACTATCTGTACCGGTACTTCTTGTTAATTTGAAATAAACACTAACAGCATAATGTCAAAACAAAAACCGAACAAGTCAAACAGGAGCAGATCATAAAACAAGGAGGCTTTGTACTAAAATATGGATAAAATATAAACAGGGAGTTGTCTAATGTCGTCAAGGAAGCCAACATTACGTTACCTGTTGATCAGCATGTTGACTCAGAAAATCCTCAGGCTCCTGCTGCGACATTTCATGTGGGGCGACGGTTGTGACTTCACTGCTGGTCCCGTGAGAAACTCAAATCGGTCCCTCACGTTTGTGTTGCGTGGCATGGGTTAGGACATTGAGAGGCATTATAAGTGTGGTTGTGTGCACCAAATCGGACTCGGCTTCTAGCTCGATAGCCGTGCATAATTTACGCAAACGCAATGCTCTGTTTACATGAACTCACGGAGTCCGACTCCGTGCACGTGCTCATCTCGACTCGATGGATTTATGAGCTTGATGACAAGTGTGTATTTTGTATTGGATTGATGTACTGCAATTCTAGTCATGTGAACAAGCAATTATCATTCCTAGTTATATGTGGCATGACGAAATACTGTACTACCAAGTTTGTATTGCAGTATCTTCAGTTTATGGGGTAGAGGGTGCTCAAATTGGATTGATTGAAGATGTAGTTTAGGTACAATTTGCTTGTTTTTATCAAAATTTAAGTTGATTGCAGTTCAAGGTGGCACAATCCTATCAGATGTTGTCATTTTGTCACAAAGAACACTGGTATTTGATGATTATTACCATAAGTACCACCATGTTGCAGGCATTGTGGTTACAAGTTTCACTCCAATTTTGATTGTTGTCTGTATGACTAGCAATCCGTTGAGCTGTCTAGGGTTATCATTCAGATAAGGTGTCACAACTTTTAATTGCATGGGAACTTGGGATGGCATGGGATCCATGGCAGATGGGCATTGTAAAAAAACGGATCTTGAGTCGGAAGGCTAGCTTGTCCTAATTGTGACCTTAATATGATGATTTTTTTTCCCTGCCAGATTGAGGAGAAATTAAATGGACATCCAAACCGGGGCCAATAATGGATGAGCTGGATGATGTCACAGTATCAATTTTAAATGGTATGTCATGTGTAGGTATGAAAAAATTTCCATTACTGTGATTTGTCCGCTAAGTAATTAAAATAACTGTATGCTGACACTGATTTCAAAAAGAAGTATTTTACAAATTTGAGACAAAATGTCTAAACTGAATTGCATTTACAATTAATTCTGATAACAGAAATTGGCACAAAACAAACTTGGTTTGACTTGTCAAGTTGAATTAAATTCATTAGTTAAAAAAATGTATGAGTTGTTAAGTGTAAAAGGTTTGTTAATGATTGGACTGTCTTTATAGCTGCCAACATCGATGAAGTCTTGCTCCACACCCTCCGTCGTGATGATTTGAGAGACCTTTTTCCTGGACCAGAACACTTTCTCAGGAGGAAACGGATTTGGGCCCTTATTAGTGTAGATGTGTTTGGTTACCTACTTTGCTCTGAAAACATCGAGCATAACACTTTTTTTTTCTTTTTTCCTAATTGGGTCTATTGTTTCTCTCTTGTTCATAATGTTTTGGATCTGGTTTCCTCTCGGCTGAGAATTCCACCGTACCAGACAAGACTGCACCGAATGAAGCCAGGAACTGTGTCTTCATTCTGCATCCATTTGACTGATTTACTGATTTGTCTCCTCCATTTCATCAGCCAAAGATGGTCTGACAGCACAGGCCAGACATTATCAGACCCTGCAGGAGCTGTACAAGAAACCAAAACCCAACCAAGATGCTGTCTCCCAAATTCTTGACCTGCAGTTTCAAGCAAGAAGATCCTTCATTGATAGTGATGTTCTGAAAGAACAGGACAAGGCCAACAAAGATCCTGGATGCATATTCATGTGTCAAGGATCTTTATCGTGTAAGTGATTAACTTGTTTTGGTTTATGATGAAAAGCAAGCATTTTTGCAGATTTTAACACTGACTTGCATTATAGGCGATGAATGAGCTGCGGCGCATTCTGGATAAGGGCAACAGAAAATTCATTGATGAACTAAAAAAAGAGATGGGAAGACTTCTGCACCAATGTGTAATTTTATGGTGTTTGGAAAAAAAATGAAGTGATGAAGCCACGCATAACGCTGGATGTAGGTGACTCATTTTGCTGTGTCTCTAATTGACTGTGTAGCTGTTTCCTTGGACATAGGATGGTTTATGTTGCGCTGAATGAATAGATGCAGAATGGTAATACTCTTCATGCTGAAAAAATAAGATTTTTTTTGTGATCAACACAAACCTAATAAGACTCATTTTTAGGAAGACTAACTTTGAACTCAAAGTTGATTTGTTCTATTCCAGTGGAATATTCCATCGCGCTGCTCAGGGCACTCCCCACACTCTTTCCTTCACCAAGTCCACCACCGAAGAAGCTGGGACATGCCAGTGAGGCACTGCTTCATGTCATTCAGGTGAAAGTTTGTTTGCATTTTCTCACATTCAACACTTCATAGTTCCATGTATGGATGTGGCATTTCCTTCTTCTTTTTCTTTAGCCAACAGAAGATCCCACAATGTACTCGCAGAAGAGGTCTTTCTGCACCCCTGTGTTGCTGTTTGATGGGACCCGCTGTCTCATCTGTCTTGGAGCCACTCCCGCCACCACGCTTGCCAAGGAAGACTTGAGTGACGGTCTGCTTCATCTGATGGGTTACTACTATGCCCTGCACCTCACATATTCAAAAGTGTGTGGCAACCCTTCTCTCTGTCATTCAGACAGAAGTGCTACAGGACACTATCCATGAGTGAGACACCACAGCCTCATACAAAAAAGACCATGGCAGAATGGAAAGATTTTATTGGGGAGTAGAGCTGTGTACTAGGCATAGGTAGTGATACACTCCCCTGGTAGTTGTAACTTGAGGGTGGGTGGGAGTCTTTTGGAACAAACATGTTATCAGTATATATCAACACTATATGCTGTCCCCATGCTGTTTTTTTTTTTTTTTTGTGTGTAACTGAGTGTCAGGGAATCTGAATCAATATTCAATAATGATGACGGTGAATATTGTAACAATTGTTACTTGCGTTCTAGAAATGATTGCTTGAGGTTGTTTTAAGATGCAATGCCTTAGTGACGTTTTTATTACAAGGCAGTGAAGGCACTGTCAGCAATTTAAGTGAATAAATAGTTGTTGACAATATTAATTCTGTTTGCTGAATTATTTTTTTTTTGGGGGGAATGGGCGTAGGGGGGGTGGATGCTTTGTCTCATTTTGAGAAAAAAAAGCTAATATTGTGAACACTTAAATTAAGAAGAATTGCACTGTTAGTAGGTCTGGTTTTAAGATCTTTTCATTCAAATTAAGAAAGAAGCAAACGTGAAAAAAGAATTGAGAAGCTAGTATCAAGTTTATTTGACTTAGTACAGTCCTTGGAATGAGTGCTTTACTGTTTATTTCAAGAGTTTTTCCATTCTTCAAATGCCTAGATATATCGTCTTATTTTAAGAAATCTTACCAAGTCTAAATATCTTACTGCATTGGCAGATAATTTGACTTGTTTCTAGCCTGTTCTTTCTCAATTTAAGTGTTTATTTCTTAGATATATTTTGCAGTGTGTGGACACCGAGGGGAGCTCTAGAATTGGCTCATTCAACCGACCAACGAGCCAATCAGCAGCGGCGTCACAGGCCCTCCTCCTTCTTTGTTCTCTCTCTCACTTTGACTTCTGCACTGGACAGCCAGGTTTGTGGAGGGAAGGTTGGAACAAGGTAAGGACGGGGTACCCCATATATTCATGTACGTAGAGTCACTAAGTCTTAAACTCACCAGGTTTGGATCGCTTATCGATAACCCTAATGCCAGACAAGTCTATGAGGGTCAAAGGTCAACTTTGTCCTAGGGACATGGAGCCACTTTCAGGTTCATCAGGATCCTCCTGGACACACCCATGCCAAATTTGGGGCTTCTAGCCCATGAGGAACCCCAAAACCCTCACTCTAATTCCAGCCTCATCGCTAAACCCTAATGCAGTGCAAGTCTATGAAGGTCAAAGCTCAACTTTGTCCGAGAGACATCAAGTGTTTTTTCATGAATCATTCATAAATGTTAAGAGTTTGCTTTGTGGAGAATTCACAATAAAAATACATTGACACTGTCAAGATGGACTCAAGCACTATTATTGAACTATACTGTATTTTTTGAGTGATGTGAAGCTTTTGACAAGCGCTGCGCAAAGGAGGCCCATTTGTTTTTGTTTTTTTGAAGGGGGCCCAAAATTCCTGGCGGCGCCCCTGAGCGGGCATCTCCAGCACTAAGGCAGTGGAGCTGCCGGCCACGAGAGAAGAATTAACCAGTCCATTGAAACCATTTGTTTGGTCTAGTGAGTGGCAACAGTCCTTTGAGGATCTTAAGTGCCTTCTCAGGTGTAACCCTTTCGTGTCTGCTCCAAATTTTTCCTCATTGTCTAGAAGCCCCAAATCTAGCGTGGGCACTTCTTGGGGGCTCCTGATGAAAAAGCAAGTGGCCCCATGTCTCCAGGGCAAAGTTGAAAATTCACCCCACAGACTTGCATTGAATTAGGGTTAACAATAAGGCTGAAACTAGGGTTAGGGTTAGGGTTAGCTGAAATTAGGGTTAGGGTTTCAGGGTTCCTCAAGTACTAGAAGCCCCAAATTTATTATTGTCATACCTCTTGAGCCGGGTTATGACAATATCGTCTCCAAAATTTCGAAGATATCGAAGATATCGTGTGTCGTGATGTTGTCATTATTGTGGGCCAAATATCGTCACAGTATCGAATCGTGGGTTAGCCGTATCGCCCCACCCCTATTATCAACACAAGATCACATATGTACAGTACATGTACAGTTTAATTAGTGTGTTACTTTGTTTATGAATTAATTTCTTTATGTTCTTCCAGATGTCCAGCCTGAGACGTCGATCAGCACGCCTCAAAAACCAAAACAAACAAGTGACATGTTGGTATTTGGGATATGTGTATTTCATTGTGTGCATCTTTGTGATAGGACAATAAATGCAGTTCTTTAAACGTTACTTTGTGTCCTTGTATTTGCAGGTGTGGGCAACACGTTCAACTGTCCACATGACTGAGTCTGCCTCCAGCAATGTCACAGCAGTGCAGCAGGTTTGTACTTATTCATTTCCACTTCATCACCTGTGTGTGTTTTCTAGGCTTTACACCGATCTTATCGGCTGTATCGGATCGGCCGATATTTGGCATTTTTTGAAACGTTCATGATCGGGCGTCATGTCATGAATCACCGATCAATGACGTCATGGTCGTGTTGAAACTTTTTTAATCTGTCTCATTTCCTCCAAAGTAGTTTCACAGCATCGACATGTTTATTTGTTTGTATCCGAGTGTTATGTAAATGTATAGATTTGGGTTTACATTGTTTTCAGTTCCTTTTGTCTGCTGTGTGTCCGTTTGGGCACTAGATGGCGCAGTAGATCCTGTGTTCCCTTTTTTTTGCTTGTTCCAGGTGCGGAAAGGTGATTGGCTGGTGCCAATATTTAAGGAGGAGGACTTCAACACCTCGGTCTCTTTGTCCTTCTCCCAGCTCCCAACCAGAGGCCATGTGCCGCAGCAGCAGTGTTCTGTTTTCAGCCATCAATTCTGTTTTGTAATCTATTTCAGTTCCCTTTGTGTCCACGTAGCCCGTAGGGGAGGGAAGCCATTTGTGTTGTGACCCTTTTCTCCTGTGTTTTAGTTAAGGAGGTTAGTTTGACTGTCATTTATTTGATTGTTTTCTTCATAGGTAAGATCCATAAGAGAGCCATTTTGTTTGTTGTTTTGGCCATGCCCTCCCTGACGCCAGTGCAATGATGGTGACGTTTAATAAAAACCATCCTGTGGACGAAGCACCTTTGTCTAAT
The DNA here is from genome assembly GCF_046127955.1 of Nelusetta ayraudi. Lineage (NCBI taxonomy): Eukaryota > Metazoa > Chordata > Actinopteri > Tetraodontiformes > Monacanthidae > Nelusetta > Nelusetta ayraudi. Next base: position 664,105 of record NW_027466153.1, read on the forward strand.
TTGAGAGCTGGGAGAAGGGGGGGGAGCCTTTATGTTGTGTCCTGGTTCCCCCTAGGCCGGGGCATAACACCGAGAGCTAATGGTTCATGATTCAAAAACCTTCATTTTCGTCTTCGTGCCTCTTCCTGTTTTGAGTACTGTCGCTATGTGACGGACAATAAAGTTTCTTTGAATCTGCAATATATGCAACGCTACAGTACCTCGCGGGGGAACTTTGGCAAAAAATTTCAACACCACAAATTTAATCAGGCACTGAGTATGTCGAGTTTAAGAAACGCAGCGCGGAGAATGAAAAAGAAAAGCAAACTCTGAAACGGATGCTAAAGCAAACAACTTTAGACGGTGCTCGTGAGAAGGCAAGGGGTGTACAGAAACAAGTATTTATTGCCCCTAACGTGATCGGATCGGTGATCGGCACAAAAATCGTGATCGTGTAAAGCCTAGTGTTTTCCTTTCTATGTTTATTGGCATAAAATCACATCTTTCTTATTTTAATCAGGTGGAGACGACGCCACAGATGACCAGAGCTGTGCCCGTGGTTCCTGTGGCTCCCGTGGTTGCCAGCACCAAGCCAGAGGAGGCCAGCACCGTCCAGGAGGCAACACAGAAGATCAACGAAGCTAAGGAGGCTTTTCTTTCTTCTTCTGTTGCCTTTGACTGCTCCGCTCGTTCTACGCCTCGCACATGTGATTTGTGATCCATCATCAGTTAGTACTAGTGAAGATGCAGTGGCAGATTATGGCACTGGTATTAGATTAGCCAAGGTTCTGCATGGTTCTTTTCATCAAGGCAAAACCGGTCACGGTTTAAAATTCCAGCACCAGCTGGCCACAGTGAGTCACTTCAGAAGAGCAAAACTCCTCACTTTGACATGGATAATTCTGACGTAGAGTTTGTCAGTGCTGTGACCAATGAAGAGTGTAACTTCTCTCCCCTTGATGTTGATGTTTGTTTAGACCTTTGCAAAAACTTGAAGATTCATTTGGACCGTGCGAGTTTTCCAATTTCTGATTGCAAAGGCCCATTAGGTTCGCCGTGTACAAATGAGAATGTAGAGGCTGATGGAAACTGCTTCTTCAGAGCCATCAGTCAAGCTGTGACTGGTTTATAGACACAGAAGTGGAAATTCAGGTTGCAGCAGATTGTTTACGATTAGATGTGTACACTTTTATCGATGGTCATGGGTTGAAGTACAGCTCTTGCAAGAAACAATTCTCACATTGTTTATATTTATGGATGTATTTGTTTTATATGGAAGCAGTTACCATAATCCAAATTAAAATAAGAATATAATAACAGAAATGCTTTTTCATTTTAAGAACGAAGCTGCATTATTTGACTCATAATTAAAATGGTTAATAAGTCATTCAATCTGCATTTTCATTTTCTTCTTCAAGACTGCTCATTCTTGTACTTAATTCAAATGAAAAAGGAAAACACATTTGAGATTTAATTTTCAAAACATGCACCAGCAAAGAGTTACCAAAATTCAATATAAAATGTAAAATTCAAAAATGAAAAAGCAATAGCAGAATGCGTTTTCATTTTATGAACAAAGCTGCATTATTTGACTCATAATTAAAATCATTAATAAATATTCCTATGTGCATTTTCATTTTCTTATTCGTGTTGCACCTTTTATGACACAATCAAAAAGAAAACTGAGGGCATTGCTTTTTAATTTTCGTGGTCCTGCCCTGCACAAGAGTTACCACAACTCGAAAACGAAATCGCAATCTCAAAGTAAGCGCGCGGCGCAGGAAAGTGACGTCAGCAGCTCTCCACCTCCGCTGTGGGTATGGCGGTATGACGCCAAGTGTCATTTGCCTCCTGTTATGTGTAAATTCTAATGTTTGTGAATTTAATAAATGTATATATATACTTTATATTTAAAAAAAAAACAAAACAAAACAAAAAAAAGGTATAGCGGTATGACACCACTTTGCCATCGTTACTTTTCACGTCATTGAAGTTGCCGGTAAACGAGATTTAAATCGCCGAAAAACGTGGACCACTGACGGATCTCGTTGGTCGGACAGATTTGAGCATGGCGCACATTGACACAATTGTTCAAACCCTGCTGGATTTAGCTTCCCAGGTGGAGTTGAATAGTGTATCTGAATCTGATGCTCGGGACCGAGTTGAGCAGGTATTCTGCCGTCCCAGATACGGACGCAAACAAGGTTGCCCTAGCCAACCTGTTGTCAGTTATGGAACACCTTGATGCACCAGCACAACATCAAAGCTAAAGCTATTTGTTACATGGGTGGAGTAACAGCTGTTCGGCGTCGGCCACCAGTCCATCCGTCGCAGGATGCGATGCAACGGATCATTGCTTCTGTTCGGCGTCGGCCACCAGTCCATCCAACGAAGGATGCGAAGCAACAGATCAATCCGTCGACTGGTGGCAGATGCTGGTGCGAGATCTGTCAGTGGTCCACGTTTTTCGGCGATTTAAATCTCGATTACCGGCAACTTCAATGACGTGAAAGAAGTAACGATGGCAAAGTGGTGTCATACCGCCATACCTTTTTTTTCTTTTTAAATAAAAAAAAAAAATATATATATATATATATATATATCTTTATTAAATTCACAAACATTAGAATTTACACATAACAGGAGGCAAATGACACTTGGCGTCATACCGCCATACCCACAGGTGGAGAGCTGCTGACGTCACTTTCCTGCGCCGCGCACTTACTTTGAGATTGCGATTTCGTTTTCGAGTTGTGGTAACTCTTGTGCAGGGCAGGACCACGAAAATTAAAAAGCAATGCCCTCAGTTTTCTTTTTGCTTGTGTCATAAAAGGTGCGACACGAATAAGAAAATGAAAATGCATATAGCAATATTTATTAATGATTTTAATTATGAGTCAACTAATGCAGTTTCGTTCTTAAAATGAAAAAGCATTCTGCTATTGCTTTTTCATTTTTGAATTTTACATTTCATATTGAATTTTGGTAACTCTTTGCTGGTGCATGTTTTGAAAATTAAATCTCAAATGTGTTTTCCTTCATTTGAATTAAGTACAAGAATGAGCAGTCATGAATAAGAAAATGAAAATGCAGTTTGGATTATTTATTAACGATTTTTTTTATGAGTCAAATAATGCAGCCACGTTCTTAAAATGAAAAAGCATTTCTGCTGTTGCTTTTTCATTTGGATTATGGTAACTGTCTGCTTCCACACTCCAGTGGTTCTGCACATTAGTATAAATAGAGTGATTCTCTATCATGACATCACAGGACGGCGGCACACTGACTCATTCCATGAACCTGGACACTGATGATCCAGACTTTGGACCAGATGAGCCAACAGGCCACAGTGGAAACGGGTCAGAACATGGGACTGGCTGCTGAAAGTATACAGGTAGGTGGCGCTGTCATCCCAAGTTGTGTGGTGTGGAGGATCGGGGCCAAAGTTCCAGATGCTCACAGATGTGACTGTGGATTCAGGAGGAGTGTTTGAAGGCTGGACTCCCAACAGTGATTGGCTGCTGAGGACCTCTCAATCACAATCAGGTTTTTTTAGTGGCTGTGAGATTGAAAGTGAGATTGCATTGTCCAGGGAGGAGGACAGCAGTCAGTCATGTTTCACCTCCAGTCAACACGCAGTGGTTCACATGAAGGTCCAAGAGGCCTACAGACCTACACAGAGTCTGGATGTGGCAGCACAGTGGCATCATTGTCTTTGTTGTGTTGTTTGGTCATTGTGATCCAATGTAATGTGAGAGAAGGACGAGTGCAGTTCTATCTGAGTGAGTTGCTTACAAATACAGATCGCACGATTTCTATCCCAATTGTTAAGTGGGAAAGAGACCTGTCTCTCCAGCCTCACTCTAATTTCTGGAGAACAATCTGCCTGAACACCTTTTCACTGATAAAACAACCTAATCTACAATTAATACATTTTAAAGTACTCCACAGGATCCACTACACTGGACAGCGGATGTTTCAGATGGGCATGACCGCCTCTCAGACCTGCTCACACTGCACAGTTAATGTCCCAGATAATTACCTACACGCTGTATGGCATTGCCCACCAGTAAATAAATTCTGGCACGTAGTATGCAATGATCTATCAGCACAGGTTGGTTACAACATCACAGCCACTCCTTCTTTTTGTCTCATAGGGGACCTCAGTGATATCACATCAGATAAGGCAGAATCTCGCATGCTGATCACCTCCTTATCTATCGCTAAGAAAACAATCCTCACAAACTGGAAAACAAAACAACACCTGCACATTGCACAATATAGGAACTTACTGTTAGACCACACCTCCTTGGTAGGAATGTCTGCTTCATCCTATAACTAACTAGTAATCAATCAATAGCTGAGGCTGCTGGTTGATGTGGGCAGCCGTGGTCGTGCTGCCGCGGGCCGGGTGCGGTCTGGGGGGGGGGTTTTGGGCGTGGGGGGTTCGGCTGCTTTGCGGGTTGGTGGGGGGTCGGGGGTTGGGTGCCCCGGCGGGGGGCTGGGCCTGGTGGTTGGTGGGTGGTGCTCCGGGGGTGGTGCTCCGGGGGGGGGGTCCCTGGCTCTGGTCTGTTTCGGGGGATTTGTGTCTTGGGTGGTCGCTGCCCGGCCTTCTGGCCTTAAGACCCTCTCCAATCTTAATAGCATTATAGACACTTAGGGCCTGGGGGGGTGGTTCGTGCACTGCGGCCGCCGCCCTGCTCAGCAGCAGTGTGGTTGCCCCAGGGCCTTACCACCCCTCCATTTTAAACGCACTATAGTTCAACACACCAGCAAGTGCACATATACACACACTGACACCCCTACACACAGTGGGGTCGGCCTGCTAGCGGGGGCGGGATCCGGCATCTTTCCCACTCTGGATGGGCCCTGTGCAGTCCGGTGCCCCAGGGGTGCGAGACCGGCTGGGCCTATGGGGACCTCGCCACTTGCGGCGATGCGCCATACTGGGTCCGTAGGGGGGGGGCCTCTGGGTGCCCGGGCCTGCCTTGGGTACCAATCCTCCCGGTGGGTGAAGGGGCTGGGTCCTGTCATGGGGATGAGTCTGGTCTCGCTTGCCCTGGGGGGCCCCCGTCCGGGGGCCGGGCTCTGCTGTCTGTTCGCCCCGGGTGGTGTCCCTTCTCCTTGGGGTATCTGCCTCCCTGTCATCTTGCCCTGGCTCGTGGGGCGGGTGCCCTCCGGTCCGGGGGCCTGCTGCTTCGGGCCTCTTTCTGGCCGGCATTGCGGCGGGTGTGCCGTGTCCGGGCCCCCCCCCCCCCCGGGCTTGTCGCTGGCGTGGGGCGGTTGCGGCCTCGGAGGCCGCACTAATTGGCAGCCTACTTCCAGTGACGTACTTAAACACACCCACTCCCACATTCAGGTACACACACCACCACATCCACACACACACACACACACACACACACACACACGCACGCACGCACGCACGCACACACACACACACAGGAGCAGGAGCTCTAATTGGCTGAGAGCTAAATATCTTCTTCTTCACTTTGCTGAGGACCTCCTGGAGGAGCTGAAGGTGCAGAACCTTCTCAGGCCTCTCTGAGGAGGAACTTGCGGCTGTCGGTCCTCTGCTGCCCCCTGCTGGTCACACAGGCCTCTTACACCTCCGTTTGTCTGTTCAGCACATACTCAATTTTTAATGGCTCTGTAAACGTCACTGATGAGACGATTTTATGATTCCTGCAGTTAAAATGTTTTAATTCCAAATCTGCAAAAAGCTTCTGATCAATGAAGACAGAGTTGATTAAAATGATTTCAAAATTGATCCGTTTGAGAAAAGCTGCACTGTGGCATTGTTTGCATGTTGTTTTAGCTCTCAGTGGCTTCATTTCGCATTTTTCTTAAAAGCTTTGTTTAGTGGTCCATTGTGGTCAATGGGACACTGAACATCCGCTTTGTGTGCCCGAGTTTTAAGAGGATCAGGTGCGGACATTTTAGCATTTAAATTATTATGGCTTATTAGCATAGGTACGTAGTACCTCACCTGTCCGTTCTTTTTACAGTGCTTCCTGAACACCTCACTGGCACACTACAGCCGCCTGCGAGCACAAAGCTGCGCAGAGCCTCCTCGTTGTTCTCCTCACCTGGAGGACGCTTGGTGATCAAGACCTGTGGCCCAAAACTCGGTCCTATAAGATAAGTGCAGGAACACTGCCGCTTCGCCCGCACTTGATTGTGCTAGCCGCCCCGTACAGACGGTGGACGGTGCATGTTGCTTCCGTCCCGCCTTGGTTTTACTTTTCCTTTTCCTTTACTTTTCCGTTCTCGTTGTGTTTTTCTTCGTTTGCTTACGTCGCCACTGCTGACCCTCAGACAGCAGACGTTACACTATCAAGTCGCCGGTCCAGCCACAGTGGTGTGTGTGCGTGTATGCGTGTGCGTGTATGCGTGTGCGTGGTTGGTGGGAACGTGTGTGTGTGTGTGTGTGTGTGTGTGTGTGTGTGTGTGTGTGTGTGTGTGTGTGTGTGTGTGTGTGTGTGTGTGTGTGTGTGTGTGTAATTGCATTGTTTGTTTGTTTTTCTTGCTATTTCAGTACATTTGACAGATTTTAGGGAACTTTTAGTAACCAACTGTTTATCTTTTCTTTTGTAGTCGCTGAGAGCTGCTGGTTGTGGCGGTGTCCCGGGTGGTGGGCCCCTTCGCGTGCTGTGACCCGGGATTGTGGTTGTTTTCTTCTTTTTTTTTGCACTTCACTTTCTTTGCAGGTGTGTCACGTGTGAGTGGGGTGTTCCTTGTTTTCTTTGGTTCCTCCCCCGTTTGGCCCCCTCATCGGTAAGCCTCAGTTTCTACACCAAGAATAAGGAGCTCAGTAGCTCCGTTTTAAGTGTTGGTCTGTTTGTTCCTTTTATTTTTAAATGTTGAATAAAAGTTGGTTTGATATTTTAAACATTCTGAACCACGTCTCCTACTCCTTCCTCGTAGAACCTACCTGTGTGCCTAATTATTACTTTTGTGTTTAGTAGAACTCCCTGGGTGAAATTCCCAGGGTGGCGTTGTCGGTTCCTTTTCATTTTGTTAAATTCCCAATATTAAATCTTGCTTTATCAGATAGCCATAACCACTCTCATCGCCACAGGATATTTGAGTCAACTGAGTCAAACTGTCGTGTCTACTTCCCAGTCTCAATAAACATGTTCACTACTGTGGCATATCGGACTTTCCCGCCGCGAGTCGCTCATCAACATACTGCTGTGAAAGAGGGGTGACGTCACAGAACGCGACGTGCATTTAGGTGCTGCTGCGTAAAACTAAAAGATATTCCTGGGCAAATATTCATTTGACAGACGTAAACGAAGTGAAATATGACTTCAATTTAAGTTTGTTTTAGTTTGTTTTTATAAACACACAAAAAAGTTTGAGTTAGTTATCGTTTTTGAAAAAAGTTCTTGACTTCTACTTTAGAGATATTTATGACGAGTTGTTGTATATAAACGGTGTGACTATGTGGTTCGGCAAGCGGTGGTGCTGTCTGTACATAGCTTAGCAAACGGCTAGCGCTAGCACCCCCTTTCAATGCCAGAGTTAAAAGATCCACACGGAGTGTTATGACCCACGGATGGGTCTAGGTGCCTCTATCTTTGTGTCTGTGTGTGTGTCTGGATGTCGGCTGCTGATTGGACGCGCCACGGCTGACAAGGAGGAGTAGTCGAGCCAGCCTGAAGGTCATCCCTCCTCCGCTCCCAACTCTGCAGTTAGTCACTTCTGAAATGGTGTTAGAGCACGCAGCCGTAGGTAGTGATGGCCGATCGAGGCTTTGTTGAAGCTTCGACACTTGTTTCAAAAAATGGTTCATTACTCGAGGCTTCAATGACACAGTGCTCGAGGAGGTCATCTAGTGCTCAATAAAATGAAGTGCAATGGAAACGTGTTCATTGTTTGGGATTTGATTCGCCATGCATTTTTGTTGGACAACACTACATGCTTGTATGGTTCAATGCTGATACAATAAAATAAAAATGAAAAATAAAGACAATGTCTCTTTTTTGGCACGACTGATTGTAGTACACTATAGCTCTTATACGTAGCCTGACAGTTTGTGCAATGAATTATATTATATCCTAAAACAAGACTAAATAGCCCATAGTTTAAAGATATGTTCAATAGTAAGTGTTCAGTGGGTCAGATGTCAAATGTGATCTATTTAAAATGTAGAATAGATGAGCTAAATAACACATATATAATACACATTGATGGGAATTGAACCGTCGCCTCAGTCTTGCAAGTCCAAAATTGTCATAATGTACCACAAACCCAAATCACACTCCCTTTTTTTCATCTAAGCTGTTTGAGTAGCGTTAGCAAACTGTGATTCCTCATCAACTACAGGCCTACACTTCAAATAATTATGAGAAAAATCCAACGTAAAGAGAGCACTTCCATTAGGAAATAGTCAACATGAAATTTCGTCCTCTACTGACACCTGCTGGTCAAATTGAATCGTTGCAAATATTGTGAAGAAGTTGTCAGCTAATTCTAATCCTAAACAATATGGCCATTCCAAGTCAAGTATTAAGACAATTAATCAGGTTTGTACTGCTTGATTGAACACATTCATCCCGTTCCAGTGCACTAAAACCCACTTCCCTTCAGGACCGTGTCAGCGAAGCCAAAACTTCCTTGAGTGACGCTGTTTCCCAGCATGCAATGCAAGCTAGCGATTCACAATACTATTCCATCACAAACATGGATGTAAAAAAGAAAAAGGGGAAAAGGGGAAAATGAAACTTCAGGAACAGCAACCATTGCAATACAAGCAGAAGTGGGCCGAAGTTTTATATTATGTATACCATAATACAGCCTTCTGGTGGACAAGCTATACTATTTAAGCCGTGTCTTCCTATGGCACTTCCGTGGGTGGAAGCACATGGTAGAGGTCACGTGCTGGTTATGCGTCACCCCTCGGGGCCCTTGCAGGGGAGCTGCAGGGCATGTGATTCATGTGAGTATATGGAAAATATGGGTCAATGTAGTCAGTCGTAACATATACAGATATAGATATAGATATATATAGTCAGCTGCTTTCAGTTGACATATTAAATCTATTGTGATATGGAACGATAGTTCATAATGTACGTGTTACTTGCTTTGCAGATAAGGTGTACCCTATTTCTTGTGCTCCTGGTTATTTTAAAAGGCAGACAAGAACGTTGTTTGCTGTTGGAGGGCTACAACAACACTTCGATGCTACGCTTTGTGCCGTCGCTACGGACCCCAAACTCTCGTTCTTGTTGGATTCGGGTTCGGAGCAGACTGGTGGGAGAGTTTGTGTACAGGTTTTGCAAAGGAACGGTGTCTTCAGTTTCTACACACGCTCATTAAAGTGCCGACCGTGGAGGAAGCTGGTGCCGCTGCACGCCGTTTCCAGCAGAATAGCAGCGAAATTACCAAAATAAAAACAAATCAGGAAAAGATGTCTTTGCTGTGCTTTTATTTACAAAGTTAAAATTCTTCTAACTTACAAAAAATGTGAACGAAAAGGTAGAAATATAAATACGAAGGAATACGTATTTGTTCAGGGGTGCGCAAAGCCGGAGCCCTGCATTTGCTGCGCTACCCTTTTTAAAAAGGTCTCCGTTGCGCGTTATTTTAATATGTCCATCTCTTTTAGAAGAGAAAGCATCGCCCCGGTCTCATCCTCTCTCCAAATGTCAACATTCTTATTCGCGTTTGCCAGGTTGTTTCGCGCCGTCTGTTTTGTTAGAGGTCGTAGTTGTGCGGTCATGAGTCGCGAGAGCGAGGCGTGGCGCATGCGCACTCGCATTGTCCAGTTAATAGTCCGATTAAGGCGTATACATGGCCGTGAAATTTGAATTCCAATCGCATTATCTGGGTGTCTCAATCGGAGTTCTCCGATTCTAATCGGAGTTCTCAAACTCCAATCATAATTGGAGTAAGGTGTTTACACGCACGTGAGTTCTCCGATCATAATCGGACTAAGGCAATAATTCGATTTTCTCTAGTGCCATGTAAAGGCACTGAATGTAGTGGTTCAGACCAGACGCGAACAGGCGCGCGGCTCGTGCCATTCATTTCAATGGAAGCCGAGCGCCGACGAATTTCGCGAGCGAGGCTCCAACTGGTTCACACCAGACGCGAACAGCTCCGCGACGGTCGACAAGCGCTTCTGCTCAGCTGCAGTCTTTTTTTCACTCCCACTTGAGCTTCTTTTTTTTTTCTTTAAAAAAAATTAGATAAAAAAAATCATTTTCATCATCGCCCCCCCTCGCCCCGTAGCCAGCCTGCTCCGTAGCTTACTTTTTTGTGTGTGTGTGTGTGTGTGTGTGTGTGTGTGTGTGTGTGTGTGTGTGTGTGTGTGTAAATAAATAGAAACACGCACTCAGGTGTCCATCTCAAGACAAGACCTCTTTCATAATGATCATTGACCGGCATCTCTAGGATCAAACAGACGTATTTTGATCAAGTCTTCCTCTCTGTGTGTGTTATATTTGTACTGACAAATATAACATACAAATATGATATATGATCGAATTTATCATTCGGTTTTTATTTTTGAAATTAGTTTATTTTGAAAATTCACCGGATTTTCTCGTTTTTATTGAGCGACTTCCTGTACTATTGACGAGGATCGCTCGCAGCTCGCGCACGAAATAGAGCAGACGCCGAAACAACAAATGCATGCTGCGAGCCGCGCAACCACCACATTGATTAACGTGGGCGCCGAATGGAAGCGCTCGGCGGCGCTTCGCGGCGCTTTGTGGCGCTTCCGCGTCCAGTGTGAACCGGGCGTTACGTCGCTCGGAAAAATGTGTCGCCTGAGCCTCCGCCCCCTCCGTGCCCATTGGCGGAGGGAGGGCTCATTGAAAAAAAAAAAAAAAATCGGTGTTCCTTCGGCGCGCCTGGGAAACTCTGAAATTATGAATAACTTAAGCTCGTTTTTGTCCCATTTGCCTGCATCAGCCCGTCATGATATTGTTAAATTAATTGAGAGCCACCCACTATTGTTTTCTGACCACCCCCGCTGTAGAATAGCATAGAAGTAGAGGGACATGCCACAACTAAGCAGCACGCACACAGAGTCATTATTGGGAAGTTAAGAAAGAAGCTTTGGCTCTCCTTCTGACAGTGCTCATCTTGATGTTAATTTGGGATCAGGTTTTTACAGACTATAATGCCCTCGTAGATGCGGTGGTCTCTGCCCCTGCAAGACTTCAATCTCCAGATTTGCCACAGGAAGGGGGGTTGATAATGTGTTGGCAGATGCATTACGATGTGGACTAGCTGCGGAATTCTTATTTTGGGGGAAGTGAGCTGTTTTTCTTGTTTAGTTTTGTTTGTCGGTATGTTAATAGGGTTTAGTTCTTAAGAGAGGGGGTGTTATGACCCACAGGTGGGTCTTGGTGCCTCTATGTTTTTTTTGTGTGTGTGTGTGTGTGTGTGTGTGTGTGTGAGAGAGAGAGAGAGAGAGAGTGGATGACGCTTTGCAGGTGCGGTCCTGGATGTCGGCTGCTGATTGGACGCGCCACGGCTGAGAAGGAGGAGCAGTCGAGCCAGCATCGCCCCGGTCTCATCCTCTCTCCAAATGTCAACATTCTTATTCGCGTTTACCAGGTTGTTTCGCGCCGTCTGTTTTGTTAGACGTCGTAGTTGTGCGGTCATGAGTCGCGAGAGCGAGGCGTGGCGCATGCGCACTCGCATTGTCCAGTTAATAGTCCGATTAAGGCGTATACATGGCCGTGAAATTTGAATTCCAATCGCATTATCTGGGTGTCTCAGTCGGGGTTCTCCGATTCTAATCGGAGTTCTCAAACTCCAATCATAAATGGAGTAAGGTGTTTACACGCACGTGAGTTCTCCGATCATAATCGGACTAAGGCAATAATTCGATTTTCTCTAGTGCCATGTAAAGGCACTGAATGTAGTGGTTCAGACCAGACGCGAACAGGCGCGCGGCTCGTGCCATTCATTTCAATGGAAGCCGAGCGCCGACGAATTTCGCGAGCGAGGCTCCAACTGGTTCACACCAGACGCGAACAGCTCCGCGACGGTCGACAAGCGCTTCTGCTCAGCTGCAGTCTTTTTTTCACTCCCACTTGAGCTTCTTTTTTTTTTCTTTAAAAAAAATTAGATAAAAAAAATCATTTTCATCATCGCCCCCCCTCGCCCCGTAGCCAGCCTGCTCCGTAGCTTACTTTTTTGTGTGTGTGTGTGTGTGTGTGTGTGTGTGTGTGTGTGTGTGTGTGTGTAAATAAATAGAAACACGCACTCAGGTGTCCATCTCAAGACAAGACCTCTTTCATAATGATCATTGACCGGCATCTCTAGGATCAAACAGACGTATTTTGATCAAGTCTTCCTCTCTGTGTGTGTTATATTTGTACTGACAAATATAACATACAAATATGATATATGATCGAATTTATCATTCGGTTTTTATTTTTGAAATTAGTTTATTTTGAAAATTCACCGGATTTTCTCGTTTTTATTGAGCGACTTCCTGTACTATTGACGAGGATCGCTCGCAGCTCGCGCACGAAATAGAGCAGACGCCGAAAAAACAAATGCATGCTGCGAGCCGCGCAACCACACATTGATTAACGTGGGCGCCGAATGGAAGCGCTCGGCGGCGCTTCGCGGCGCTTTGTGGCGCTTCCGCGTCCAGTGTGAACCGGGCGTTACGTCGCTCGGAAAAATGTGTCGCCTGAGCCTCCGCCCCCTCCGTGCCCATTGGCGGAGGGAGGGCTCATTGAAAAAAAAAAAAAAAATCGGTGTTCCTTCGGCGCGCCTGGGAAACTCTGAAATTATGAATAACTTAAGCTCGTTTTTGTCCCATTTGCCTGCATCAGCCCGTCATGATATTGTTAAATTAATTGAGAGCCACCCACTATTGTTTTCTGACCACCCCCGCTGTAGAATAGCATAGAAGTAGAGGGACATGCCACAACTAAGCAGCACGCACACAGAGTCATTATTGGGAAGTTAAGAAAGAAGCTTTGGCTCTCCTTCTGACAGTGCTCATCTTGATGTTAATTTGGGATCAGGTTTTTACAGACTATAATGCCCTCGTAGATGCGGTGGTCTCTGCCCCTGCAAGACTTCAATCTCCAGATTTGCCACAGGAAGGGGGGTTGATAATGTGTTGGCAGATGCATTACGATGTGGACTAGCTGCGGAATTCTTATTTTGGGGGAAGTGAGCTGTTTTTCTTGTTTAGTTTTGTTTGTCGGTATGTTAATAGGGTTTAGTTCTTAAGAGAGGGGGTGTTATGACCCACAGGTGGGTCTTGGTGCCTCTATGTTTTTTTTGTGTGTGTGTGTGTGTGTGTGTGTGTGTGTGTGTGTGTGTGTGTGAGAGAGAGAGAGAGAGAGAGTGGATGACGCTTTGCAGGTGCGGTCCTGGATGTCGGCTGCTGATTGGACGCGCCACGGCTGAGAAGGAGGAGCAGTCGAGCCAGCATCGCCCCGGTCTCATCCTCTCTCCAAATGTCAACATTCTTATTCGCGTTTACCAGGTTGTTTCGCGCCGTCTGTTTTGTTAGACGTCGTAGTTGTGCGGTCATGAGTCGCGAGAGCGAGGCGTGGCGCATGCGCACTCGCATTGTCCAGTTAATAGTCCGATTAAGGCGTATACATGGCCGTGAAATTTGAATTCCAATCGCATTATCTGGGTGTCTCAGTCGGGGTTCTCCGATTCTAATCGGAGTTCTCAAACTCCAATCATAAATGGAGTAAGGTGTTTACACGCACGTGAGTTCTCCGATCATAATCGGACTAAGGCAATAATTCGATTTTCTCTAGTGCCATGTAAAGGCACTGAATGTAGTGGTTCAGACCAGACGCGAACAGGCGCGCGGCTCGTGCCATTCATTTCAATGGAAGCCGAGCGCCGACGAATTTCGCGAGCGAGGCTCCAACTGGTTCACACCAGACGCGAACAGCTCCGCGACGGTCGACAAGCGCTTCTGCTCAGCTGCAGTCTTTTTTTCACTCCCACTTGAGCTTCTTTTTTTTTTCTTTAAAAAAAATTAGATAAAAAAAATCATTTTCATCATCGCCCCCCCTCGCCCCGTAGCCAGCCTGCTCCGTAGCTTACTTTTTTGTGTGTGTGTGTGTGTGTGTGTGTGTGTGTGTGTGTGTGTGTGTGTGTAAATAAATAGAAACACGCACTCAGGTGTCCATCTCAAGACAAGACCTCTTTCATAATGATCATTGACCGGCATCTCTAGGATCAAACAGACGTATTTTGATCAAGTCTTCCTCTCTGTGTGTGTTATATTTGTACTGACAAATATAACATACAAATATGATATATGATCGAATTTATCATTCGGTTTTTATTTTTGAAATTAGTTTATTTTGAAAATTCACCGGATTTTCTCGTTTTTATTGAGCGACTTCCTGTACTATTGACGAGGATCGCTCGCAGCTCGCGCACGAAATAGAGCAGACGCCGAAACAACAAATGCATGCTGCGAGCCGCGCAACCACACATTGATTAACGTGGGCGCCGAATGGAAGCGCTCGGCGGCGCTTCGCGGCGCTTTGTGGCGCTTCCGCGTCCAGTGTGAACCGGGCGTTACGTCGCTCGGAAAAATGTGTCGCCTGAGCCTCCGCCCCCTCCGTGCCCATTGGCGGAGGGAGGGCTCATTGAAAAAAAAAAAAAAAATCGGTGTTCCTTCGGCGCGCCTGGGAAACTCTGAAATTATGAATAACTTAAGCTCGTTTTTGTCCCATTTGCCTGCATCAGCCCGTCATGATATTGTTAAATTAATTGAGAGCCACCCACTATTGTTTTCTGACCACCCCCGCTGTAGAATAGCATAGAAGTAGAGGGACATGCCACAACTAAGCAGCACGCACACAGAGTCATTATTGGGAAGTTAAGAAAGAAGCTTTGGCTCTCCTTCTGACAGTGCTCATCTTGATGTTAATTTGGGATCAGGTTTTTACAGACTATAATGCCCTCGTAGATGCGGTGGTCTCTGCCCCTGCAAGACTTCAATCTCCAGATTTGCCACAGGAAGGGGGGTTGATAATGTGTTGGCAGATGCATTACGATGTGGACTAGCTGCGGAATTCTTATTTTGGGGGAAGTGAGCTGTTTTTCTTGTTTAGTTTTGTTTGTCGGTATGTTAATAGGGTTTAGTTCTTAAGAGAGGGGGTGTTATGACCCACAGGTGGGTCTTGGTGCCTCTATGTTTTTTTTGTGTGTGTGTGTGTGTGTGTGTGTGTGTGTGTGTGTGTGTGTGAGAGAGAGAGAGAGAGAGAGTGGATGACGCTTTGCAGGTGCGGTCCTGGATGTCGGCTGCTGATTGGACGCGCCACGGCTGAGAAGGAGGAGCAGTCGAGCCAGCATCGCCCCGGTCTCATCCTCTCTCCAAATGTCAACATTCTTATTCGCGTTTACCAGGTTGTTTCGCGCCGTCTGTTTTGTTAGACGTCGTAGTTGTGCGGTCATGAGTCGCGAGAGCGAGGCGTGGCGCATGCGCACTCGCATTGTCCAGTTAATAGTCCGATTAAGGCGTATACATGGCCGTGAAATTTGAATTCCAATCGCATTATCTGGGTGTCTCAGTCGGGGTTCTCCGATTCTAATCGGAGTTCTCAAACTCCAATCATAAATGGAGTAAGGTGTTTACACGCACGTGAGTTCTCCGATCATAATCGGACTAAGGCAATAATTCGATTTTCTCTAGTGCCATGTAAAGGCACTGAATGTAGTGGTTCAGACCAGACGCGAACAGGCGCGCGGCTCGTGCCATTCATTTCAATGGAAGCCGAGCGCCGACGAATTTCGCGAGCGAGGCTCCAACTGGTTCACACCAGACGCGAACAGCTCCGCGACGGTCGACAAGCGCTTCTGCTCAGCTGCAGTCTTTTTTTCACTCCCACTTGAGCTTCTTTTTTTTTTCTTTAAAAAAAATTAGATAAAAAAAATCATTTTCATCATCGCCCCCCCTCGCCCCGTAGCCAGCCTGCTCCGTAGCTTACTTTTTTGTGTGTGTGTGTGTGTGTGTGTGTGTGTGTGTGTGTGTGTGTGTGTAAATAAATAGAAACACGCACTCAGGTGTCCATCTCAAGACAAGACCTCTTTCATAATGATCATTGACCGGCATCTCTAGGATCAAACAGACGTATTTTGATCAAGTCTTCCTCTCTGTGTGTGTTATATTTGTACTGACAAATATAACATACAAATATGATATATGATCGAATTTATCATTCGGTTTTTATTTTTGAAATTAGTTTATTTTGAAAATTCACCGGATTTTCTCGTTTTTATTGAGCGACTTCCTGTACTATTGACGAGGATCGCTCGCAGCTCGCGCACGAAATAGAGCAGACGCCGAAACAACAAATGCATGCTGCGAGCCGCGCAACCACACATTGATTAACGTGGGCGCCGAATGGAAGCGCTCGGCGGCGCTTCGCGGCGCTTTGTGGCGCTTCCGCGTCCAGTGTGAACCGGGCGTTACGTCGCTCGGAAAAATGTGTCGCCTGAGCCTCCGCCCCCTCCGTGCCCATTGGCGGAGGGAGGGCTCATTGAAAAAAAAAAAAAAAATCGGTGTTCCTTCGGCGCGCCTGGGAAACTCTGAAATTATGAATAACTTAAGCTCGTTTTTGTCCCATTTGCCTGCATCAGCCCGTCATGATATTGTTAAATTAATTGAGAGCCACCCACTATTGTTTTCTGACCACCCCCGCTGTAGAATAGCATAGAAGTAGAGGGACATGCCACAACTAAGCAGCACGCACACAGAGTCATTATTGGGAAGTTAAGAAAGAAGCTTTGGCTCTCCTTCTGACAGTGCTCATCTTGATGTTAATTTGGGATCAGGTTTTTACAGACTATAATGCCCTCGTAGATGCGGTGGTCTCTGCCCCTGCAAGACTTCAATCTCCAGATTTGCCACAGGAAGGGGGGTTGATAATGTGTTGGCAGATGCATTACGATGTGGACTAGCTGCGGAATTCTTATTTTGGGGGAAGTGAGCTGTTTTTCTTGTTTAGTTTTGTTTGTCGGTATGTTAATAGGGTTTAGTTCTTAAGAGAGGGGGTGTTATGACCCACAGGTGGGTCTTGGTGCCTCTATGTTTTTTTTTTGTGTGTGTGTGTGTGTGTGTGTGTGTGTGTGTGTGTGTGTGAGAGAGAGAGAGAGAGAGAGTGGATGACGCTTTGCAGGTGCGGTCCTGGATGTCGGCTGCTGATTGGACGCGCCACGGCTGAGAAGGAGGAGCAGTCGAGCCAGCATCGCCCCGGTCTCATCCTCTCTCCAAATGTCAACATTCTTATTCGCGTTTACCAGGTTGTTTCGCGCCGTCTGTTTTGTTAGACGTCGTAGTTGTGCGGTCATGAGTCGCGAGAGCGAGGCGTGGCGCATGCGCACTCGCATTGTCCAGTTAATAGTCCGATTAAGGCGTATACATGGCCGTGAAATTTGAATTCCAATCGCATTATCTGGGTGTCTCAGTCGGGGTTCTCCGATTCTAATCGGAGTTCTCAAACTCCAATCATAAATGGAGTAAGGTGTTTACACGCACGTGAGTTCTCCGATCATAATCGGACTAAGGCAATAATTCGATTTTCTCTAGTGCCATGTAAAGGCACTGAATGTAGTGGTTCAGACCAGACGCGAACAGGCGCGCGGCTCGTGCCATTCATTTCAATGGAAGCCGAGCGCCGACGAATTTCGCGAGCGAGGCTCCAACTGGTTCACACCAGACGCGAACAGCTCCGCGACGGTCGACAAGCGCTTCTGCTCAGCTGCAGTCTTTTTTTCACTCCCACTTGAGCTTCTTTTTTTTTTCTTTAAAAAAAATTAGATAAAAAAAATCATTTTCATCATCGCCCCCCCTCGCCCCGTAGCCAGCCTGCTCCGTAGCTTACTTTTTTGTGTGTGTGTGTGTGTGTGTGTGTGTGTGTGTGTGTGTGTGTGTGTGTAAATAAATAGAAACACGCACTCAGGTGTCCATCTCAAGACAAGACCTCTTTCATAATGATCATTGACCGGCATCTCTAGGATCAAACAGACGTATTTTGATCAAGTCTTCCTCTCTGTGTGTGTTATATTTGTACTGACAAATATAACATACAAATATGATATATGATCGAATTTATCATTCGGTTTTTATTTTTGAAATTAGTTTATTTTGAAAATTCACCGGATTTTCTCGTTTTTATTGAGCGACTTCCTGTACTATTGACGAGGATCGCTCGCAGCTCGCGCACGAAATAGAGCAGACGCCGAAACAACAAATGCATGCTGCGAGCCGCGCAACCACACATTGATTAACGTGGGCGCCGAATGGAAGCGCTCGGCGGCGCTTCGCGGCGCTTTGTGGCGCTTCCGCGTCCAGTGTGAACCGGGCGTTACGTCGCTCGGAAAAATGTGTCGCCTGAGCCTCCGCCCCCTCCGTGCCCATTGGCGGAGGGAGGGCTCATTGAAAAAAAAAAAAAAAATCGGTGTTCCTTCGGCGCGCCTGGGAAACTCTGAAATTATGAATAACTTAAGCTCGTTTTTGTCCCATTTGCCTGCATCAGCCCGTCATGATATTGTTAAATTAATTGAGAGCCACCCACTATTGTTTTCTGACCACCCCCGCTGTAGAATAGCATAGAAGTAGAGGGACATGCCACAACTAAGCAGCACGCACACAGAGTCATTATTGGGAAGTTAAGAAAGAAGCTTTGGCTCTCCTTCTGACAGTGCTCATCTTGATGTTAATTTGGGATCAGGTTTTTACAGACTATAATGCCCTCGTAGATGCGGTGGTCTCTGCCCCTGCAAGACTTCAATCTCCAGATTTGCCACAGGAAGGGGGGTTGATAATGTGTTGGCAGATGCATTACGATGTGGACTAGCTGCGGAATTCTTATTTTGGGGGAAGTGAGCTGTTTTTCTTGTTTAGTTTTGTTTGTCGGTATGTTAATAGGGTTTAGTTCTTAAGAGAGGGGGTGTTATGACCCACAGGTGGGTCTTGGTGCCTCTATGTTTTTTTTTTGTGTGTGTGTGTGTGTGTGTGTGTGTGTGTGTGTGTGTGTGAGAGAGAGAGAGAGAGAGAGTGGATGACGCTTTGCAGGTGCGGTCCTGGATGTCGGCTGCTGATTGGACGCGCCACGGCTGAGAAGGAGGAGCAGTCGAGCCAGCATCGCCCCGGTCTCATCCTCTCTCCAAATGTCAACATTCTTATTCGCGTTTACCAGGTTGTTTCGCGCCGTCTGTTTTGTTAGACGTCGTAGTTGTGCGGTCATGAGTCGCGAGAGCGAGGCGTGGCGCATGCGCACTCGCATTGTCCAGTTAATAGTCCGATTAAGGCGTATACATGGCCGTGAAATTTGAATTCCAATCGCATTATCTGGGTGTCTCAGTCGGGGTTCTCCGATTCTAATCGGAGTTCTCAAACTCCAATCATAAATGGAGTAAGGTGTTTACACGCACGTGAGTTCTCCGATCATAATCGGACTAAGGCAATAATTCGATTTTCTCTAGTGCCATGTAAAGGCACTGAATGTAGTGGTTCAGACCAGACGCGAACAGGCGCGCGGCTCGTGCCATTCATTTCAATGGAAGCGGAAGCGCCACGAAGCGGAGCGCCGACGAATTTCGCGAGCGAGGCTCCAACTGGTTCATACCAGACGCGAACAGCTCTGCGACGGTCGACAAGCGCTTCTGCTCAGCTGCAGTCTTCTTTTCACTCCCACTTGAGCTTCTTTTTTTTTTCTTTAAAAAAAAATAAATAAAAAAAATCATTTTCATCATCGCCCCCACTCGGCCCGTAGCCAACCCGTAGCTTACTTTTGTGTGTGTGTGTGTGTGTGTAAATAAATAGAAACACGCACTCAGGTGTCCATCTCAAGACAAGACCTCTTTCATAATGATCATTGACCGGCATCTCTAGGATCAAACAGACGTATTTTGATCAAGTCTTCCTCTGTGTGTGTGTGTGTGTGTGTGTGTGTGTGTGTGTGTGTGTGTGTTTAATCTCTCTCGCACTCTGATACAATGTACTGACAAATCTAACATACAAATATGATATATGATCGAATTTGTCATTCGGTTTTTATTTTGAAATTAGTTTATTTTGAAAATTCACCGGATTTTCTCGTTTTTATTGAGCGACTTCCTGTACTGTAGACGAGGATCACTTGCGGCTCACGCACGAAATAGAGCAGACGCCGAAACAACAAATGCATGCCGCGAGCCGCGCGCCTGTTCGCGTCTACTGTGAACCACCACATTGATTAACGTGGGCGCCGAATGGAAGCGCTCGGCGGCGCTTCGCTTCCACGTCCAGTGAACTGACGTTAAATGCATGGCGCGATCCGCGAGGGGAGCCGCGCGCCTGTTCGCGTCTGGTGTGAACTACTAAATTGATTAACATGGGCGCCGAATGGAAGCGCTCGGCGCTTCGTGGTGCTTCCCCGTCCAGTGTGAACCGGGCGTTACGTTGCTCGGAAAAATGTGTCGCCTGAGCCTCCGCCCCCTCCGTGCCCATTGGCGGAGGGAGGGCTCATTGAAATTTTTTTTTTTTTAAAAATCGGTGTTCCTTCGGCGCGCCTGGGAAACTCTGAAATTATGAATAATTTAAGCTGTTTTTGTTGTTGTTGTTGTTTTTGTCCCATTTGCCTGCATCAGCCCGTCATGATATTGTTAAATTAATTTAGAGCCACCCACTATTGTTTTCTGACCACCCCCGCCGTACGTCAGTTTTGCACCATGACATAAAGTAGAGGGACATGCCACAAGTAAGCAGCACGCACACAGAGTCAATATTGGGAAGTTCAGAAAGAAGCTTTCGCTCTCCTTTTGACAATGCCCATCTTGATGTTTGGGGTCAGGTTTTTACAGACCATAATGCCCTCGAAGATGTGGTGGTCTTTGCCCCTGCAAGCCTTCAATCTCCAGATTTGCCACAGGAAGGGGGGTTGATAATGTGTTGGCAAGTGCATTGTCACGTGTACATGTGGACTAGCTGCGGAATTCTTATTTCGGGGGAAGTGAGGTTTTTCTTGTTTAGTTTTATTTGTAGGTATGTTAATAGGGTTTAGTTCTTCAGGAAGGGGGTGTTATGATCCACAGGTGGGTCGAGGTGCCTCTATCTTTGTGTCTGTGTGTGTGTGTGTGTGAGAGATTGGATGTCGGCTGCTGATTGGACGCGCCACGGCTGAGAAGGAGGAGCAGTCGAGCCAGCCTGACGGTCATCCCTCCTCCGCTCCCAACTCTGCAGTTAGTCACTTCTGAAATGGTGTTAGAGCACGCAGCCGTAGGGGTGGGCTGCCATTTTCTTTGTCCCCTCTTTTCTCCTGTTTAATAAGTATGTAGGGAGGTTAGCCTTTCTGTATTTGGGTTCTCTTTCTTTCTTTAGTTAGTTCTTAAGGCGAGCTGCTTCGTTTTCGCCAAGGCCCTGTAGCATTCATGACTGACATTGAGGGAACGTTTCATCAAGTAAGAGTTTCCAACCAGGATGTAAACTTCTTACGCTTCCTCTGGTGGCCAGATGGGGACATTACAAAGGACCTACAAGAGCACAGGATGCTGGTCCACATCTTTGGGGCAGTGTCATCCCCAAGCTGTGCTTCATTCGACGACAATCAGCATGACTTCCTAGCCGAGGTTATAAACACTGTTGGTCAAAATTTCTACGTGGATGATTGTCTAAAGGCCGTCAGCACGGTGGAACAAGCAATACATCTGTACCAGCAGCTAACAGACCTGTGCGGTAGAGGTGGATTTAAGCTCAATAAGTGGGTGAGCAATCAACGCTCGGTGCTGGCCGCCATTCCTGAAGAGCAGAGAGCTAAAGAGGTAAAAACACTTAACCTTGACAGAGACCAGCTCCCTATGGAGAGGGCCCTTGGAGCTCAGTGGGATGTACAGCAAGATACATTCACATTCAGCATCAGAACCATGCTGGGATGGGATGAGGAAATCCCTCAGGTCATGGTACATCCCATATATAGTTTTTCAAGCGCAAAGGAACTCATCGATAACAAATCTACAACCTTGTAAGGGCAAAACCTACTTGTTTTAATTCTGATTAATAAACTAAAGCTTATTCGATTATCATTATGTTGTTTTTTTAAAACGCTCATACAAAACAAAAAAAGTGGAGGGAGAGTAGTCTGAATCGGGTTCTGGAGCATTGCTCCACCTCATCCACCGCACTCATAAGCGTCACATCCACTTGTAGTGCATAATTTCCGCCAACAAGCTTCTCCTGTTACGACTGCACACGTTGACCCATATTTTCTGTTCACTCGCTCATCCGTATCAGGATATGCCATGCAAGGGTAACCATTGGCTCTTGTCTTAGACCTTCCCCGAGGTGGTTGGTGGGGTGACCCACCCAGCACGTGAGCTCTACGATTAGCTCCCACCCACGGAAGTGCCATAGGAAGACACGGATTAAATAGCTTGTCAACCAGAAGGCTGTATTATGGTGTACATAATATAAAACTTCGGCCCACTTCTGCTTGTATTGCAATGGTTGCTGTTCCTGAAGTTTCATTTTTCGTCCCTTTTTATTTTTTACATCCATGTTTGTGATGAAATAGTATTGTGAATCGCTAGCTCGCATTGCATGCTGGGAAACAGCGTCACTCAAGGAAGTTTTGGCTCCGCTGACACGGTCCTGAAGGGAAGTGGGTTTTAGTGCACTGGAACGGGATGAATGTGTTCAATCAAGCAGTACAAACCTGATTAATTGTCTTAATACTTGACTTGGAATGGCCATATTGTTTAGGATTAGAATTAGATGACAACTTCTTCACAATATTTGCAACTATTCAATTTGACCAGCAGGTGTCAGTAGAAGACGAAATTTCATGTTGACTATTTCCTAATGGAAGTGCTCTCTTTACGTTGGATTTTTCTCATCATTATTTGAAGTGTAGGCCTGTATCTGCACACAATTTGGAATTCGTCCCAGCGCCCTGAGCTGTAAATTTGGACGGTGTAAAATGAAAATGGCCATCTGCAGCAGAATGAAAGTGAGATTGCATTGTCCAGGTAGGAGGACAGCAGTCAGTCATGTTTCACCTCCAGTCAACACGCAGTGGTTCACATGAAGGTCCAAGAGGCCTACAGACCTACACTGAGTCTGGACGTGGCAGTACAGTTGGATCATTGTCTTTGTTGTGTTGTTTGGTCATTGTGATCCAATGTAATGTGAGAGAAGGACGAGTGCAGTTATATTGGAGTGAGTTTTTTAGAGTGTAATAGAAGTTATAATGCACAGTCTGTTTTTATGAAATGTTCTATCACCTGGCATCCATCCATCCATCCATCCATCCATCCATCTTCTACTGCCGTATCCGGAGTCAGGTCTCGGGGGCAGCAGCCTCAGCAGAGACCCCCAGACTTCCCTGGACCCAGTCACCTCCTCCAGCTCCTCCAGTGGGACCCCAAGGCTTCCCAGTCCAGCCCAGAGACCTGGTCAGCACCACTGTGACTCCCTGAGTCCCTGCTGCTCAGGTGAGGCTTCAAAGATCTGGCTGCACCTGATTGGACGGTCGTGGAGGATCTCCTTGGTCTTCTTGGTCTCCAGCTGTTTGACCTCATGCTCTCTGTTGACCTCCTCACTCAGTCCCTCAGTGATGTAGAGCTCAGTGTAGATGCTGTTGAGGAGAGTTTGACTTCCTGCTTCTTCACCTTCAGTCACACGTTCACATCTCCTCTCCAGACTGATCTTCTGCTTCTGTAGAAGCTCCTGCAGACCACCAACCTCTGGAGCTGAGAGAAGGTTGGAGAAGAAAACGTCAGTGTGACAGTGTGAGCATCATTTTCTGCCCACGACTTGAAGCTGAAAGCATCCAAACTCCATTTTTCAGCTGATGTGGTGAAGCTGCTGTTGTCTGACTGTTTGCTCTAAATGTCCTCCAGTGGATCTTCTGACTGGAGGTCCTGACCACGGTTATAATAGTTAACGAAAACGAACAAAATAACGAAAACTTCAATTGAAAAAAACAATTATCACGTTCCCAGGGGTTAGGATTTTGGTACCTGCCTCGTTGGGCTTCGAAGCGAGCAGAGCTGAGACCATAAGGGTGACGTAGCAACGTTCAGGACACTGATTGGCCAAAGGCAGTCTTTCACGAAAGACCAAAACTGCCATTTTTAAATGCCTCGCGTGTGGATTTTTACATTAACACGTATTAAAAACTGAAAAGCTTATGAAACTGTACCATGGGTGAACAAAGAACTACAGACCTTTCTGTTCTCTGTGGCCGAAGAAAAAGCACAATGCAGACAGTTGTGCAGAAAGTTTAGTGTTAGCTAAAATATCGGGCACACAGACGTACTTATTATGTATACATTTCTTTCCATTGTAACAGGTGCTACAAGATCTTCAATCCATTACCTAGAATTGGTTTTCCTTAAACTGATGTACAGGATTACTAATCTGACTTTGATGGGCAAATTTGACAACAGAATACAATTATGAAGCACTAAAACACAGGACCACAAAACAATTAAATGCATGATGAAATAATGATATGCTTTGTTAAATGAAATAAAATGGCATTTTCAACTAAGTAATAAAATAGTCGGTGGTGCAGTGGTTAGCGCTGCCGCCTCACAGCAAGAAGGTCGTGTGTTCGATTCCGGGGCCTGGACCTGGGACCTTTCTGTGTGGAGTTTGCATGTTCTCCCTGTGTCTGCGTGGGTTCTGTCCGGGTTCTCCGGCTTCCTCCCACACTCCAAAAACATGCACGTGAGGTCGAACTTAAGGTTCTAAATTGTCCGTAGGTGTGAGTGTGAATGGTTGTTTGTCTCTATGTGGCCCTGCGATGAACTGGCGACTTGTCCAGGGTGTCACCCTGCCTTCGCCCTAAGACAGCTGGGATAGGCTCCAGCAGACCCCCGTGACCCTGAATAGGAATAAGTGGGTATAGAAGATGAATGAATGAAATCTTTATTGAATGAATGACACATTTTATTTCACTCGTGGTTTATGTAATTATTATTTTTTGCTCCATAGCTTTCATGATTCAGCATTACATGTTAAGCGTGATGAATTGCATGAAAAGAGAGAGCACTCGCTGATAAATTAACATGGTGTGCTGTTTAATTCCATGAGGACAACAAAATATTTGCAGATTTGTGTTAGCTACACACATCGACGGGTGCAAGAGAAAGGGAGGAACTTTCAGGGAGGAACTTTCAAGATCGTTGAGTTTTTGTTTTTTATTTTTTTTTTTAGTTCTGATGAAATAAATAGACCAATCATTTCATTCCTTTGTCTGCTTTCCAAAGAGGTTATTAATTAAAAAATATGTGTGGCAGTGCTGTTATGGTCCATAGAGAGTTGCTTCAAAGAATTATCATTTATTATTCAGTGGCACATTGCTCACTTGTTTAATACACAAATAATAGTATATTATTATAATAATACTATTTTATTAATATAATAATAATAATAATAATAATAATAATAATAATAATAATAATAATAATAATAATAATAATAATAATAATAATCATCATCATCATCATCATCATCATCATCATTATTATTTCTAAAATTTCCAAACAACAATCGTCGTTGTTCCGTAAAAAATACATTGATTTCCATGTTGAATTTTGTACGGTTCGTGAGCGCGCACGTCTGTCAGTGACGGTCTCCACACTGACACAACTGCGCATGCTCTATTATCCCATCAATGCGGAAGTCAAAAAGTTTTTGGGAGCCATGCGCTGGGTGAGCAACTTCATTGAAAGCAATGGGATGCCATCTATGACTCTGGGGGCTTGCCGCACTGTCACGCAGGTTGTGACGTTGCGGGCCGGCGACGCACAGGTATGACGTGAATGATTGACAGCTACCATTCGTTCCCGTTAGCGAGAGGATTAAAAACAAACAGACACCATAATGGCATCAAAAAGGAGTTATCCCAGCGGTGCGGAAAAACGGAAGGAAAAGAAAACTGATCAAGAAAAACTTGCAAAGGGGAAAGGTAAGTTATTTGTTTGTGATGTGGGCTGGAGAGGTGGAGGGGAAACGCTGTTGTCGCGCCCCCCCCCCCCCCCCCCCTCCCCCAAGCTTGTTTATTTGTCCTGCTAGCCAGCTAGCTAGCTAGCGTCGGATAAATGTTAGCTGGCTGGCTAATATTTGTTCGTCATGAATCAGCGTTTTTGTTTGTTTTATGAAAGTTGACCATATCCTGCCATGTTGGCCTATCCTGCCATGGGAATGACTGATTGACTCCACACCCGTTTATTCACATTCTAACAGGGAGGGCGGGAGGGAGGGCATGTTGGAGTTGTTGTTGTAGTCAGTCCCCTGTTATTTATTGTTCAGTGGAAGTTGTCTCTCACATATTTGACTCTTAATGTTATTTTAGCCTTAACTTAGGATGAATTTACTAAGCTTAGTTTGTATTTTGTAGGCCCTTCATTAGAAATGTGCTACTGTTTTAGAATTCAAAGAAATATTTTATGGAAATACTTTATTTGGCATGGTGTTGACTATTTTAGACTGTTGTGGCAGTGGGTCATTTATCTTAGTTTTATTACTTTAACTAGTACAGTGTGTAAAGTAATGCCAAAAACTCTTAAAAATGACAGTTTTGTAATTGGGTAAAAGCTTTAAAGGGACACTGCAACCATAATGTTTAATTTAAAAACAAATGAATTTTTAATTTTCCTATATTACTGCAACATCACTGTAATAATAAAATAGGAAAATGCGCTTCTGATCTGTTTTGCTTGATGATCTAATGAGCTTTGTCTCTGCAGGAGCAATTCTAAAATATGTTGGCGCTCCAGACATTGAGCCAGAGGGATCTCCCGAACATCCTGACCAGGAAGCTCCAGGACCAACACGTTCCTCAGAACCTCCTTCTGTCCAGGTGAATAATGTGTGTTATTCTTAGTAGCTAAGCTGATAAGTGTGGGACGAAACTAAGGCAGTTAAGCATTATTTTGATTGTTGGTTTGCTTTTTAGTGTTGCACTTGTTGGTTTGTTGGATTTTCTTATTTAAAGTAAGCATTGTTTTTATGAATACTCAATCTGTTGTATTTATTGACATATAGCGGATTCTTTTCCTAGTATTATAGTGTTTGTTTGTTTTTAAATCAGTTTAACTTGCCTGAGTTGCTCAACTGAAGATGTTTAATTTTACCTGTAGCCTGTTTTGTTCACGAGGTGTAATAGATTGTGGAATCTTAGTAGACCTTAGTAGACGCACGCTGCTGAGAGTGGCAGCAATCAGCTCCGATGACCATGGTGCTTGTAAATAAGGAAAATGCGCCATCTAGTGGGATGCAGCATGTTTATTCGTGTTGGAGCAATGACAAGTACTACTAACAAAACAAAAGATGCACAGGGTAAAAAAAATAATCATAAACTCAAGCCCAACAAAGATAACAGATGGGCATAACTGTAACATTACATAGTAATGATTACTAGTACTACCAAAATTTCTCTATTTTACTTTTCAACTCCAACTTGAACTATTCATCCCCTTTTTTCAGCAGCCATTAAGACAAAAGGATGACACTTATGCATTGCATCAAACTGTGATGCACAAAATAAATTAAATTAAATCAAAACAATAAATAAAGTGTGCATTAAACAGGGGGCAGTGCAATACAGTACAGGACTCAACTGATATAGTGCAGTTAGGCAGTATAGCCTATAACAGCTGTTTAGCATCCATAGTAATCCACAGTCAGTGCCATAATCATCCAGTCAGTGTCATATTCATCCATAGTCAGTATAATATATATGATATCGCGCAGACCCTCGTCCTCCACCACATTAATTGGCCTGCAAGCCGTAGCCACACCCATTTAGCCCCCGCTGTTGAAAGTTGGCGTGTGGTGGACGCGGCCAGTGGTCTCCGTGCCACACCATCCAACGTGGTTTGCTTTACCTCAGAAGGGGGCGGAGGGCTCTCCGCGTCAGCTGTATGCTTCGCAGACAAGTGAAACGTAAGACTGCTCGTACTCCGGTGGAAACTAAATACAGCTTTACAGTAAATGCATATCACTTTTGTCCTGTCAAGACTGCCATCTGGCAGGGTTTTGAAGTGGAACTTTCCATTTACAATTGACGCCTTATCCATATTAGTCCTTCCTAGTGCTCATCTACGCTCAGTGTCTTTTTCTTTTTTTTTGTTGTGCTTACAAGCCGGCTGCAAGCGTGTGACTGTGTGCTGTGAGTCAATTCATTTCCCGTTTCCACAATCTACGGAGCGGCCAAAGGTTCAAAAAGCACCGTGTGCGTTAATCGCGCGATGAAAAAAATTGTCGGTGATAAAGCGACGTTGACACCCTTACTTTTTATATGAAGAAACCGATCAAATTTTTCCAACCAATTGTTCACCACTTCTTTGAACTTGTGGATGAATGCTGTGCATCCCACATGGAACGCCAACCTTCCTCTGATATTTTCATGCTTAGTTTTTTCTGCCATTTGGCTTTGATGTATCCTGCGTTTGTTGCTGTTCTGTTTCTGAAGGCCCTGATAGATTTTAGAAATGATTTTTCTCTTCATCTTTTTACAGGCTTCGATCAGAATATCTATCACTATATTGCCCTCTCCAGATGATGTTGGTTTGATTCTTTTATCATAGTAATCTCTTAATTGCATGTATCGAAAGAAATCTTTGTTTCCTCGTCCAAATTCCTTTTTCAACTCTCCAAAACTTTTTAAAACCCTTGTGAACGAGTGTGCATACTGCAGTTATACTCCTATCCCACCATCGTCTGTACTCAATGTCTGTGGTTCCTGGTTCAAATCTGGGATCAAGAGAAGGCCACATTAGTAGTTTCCCTCCATATGGTTTTTCTTTTACCATCTTACTCCAGATAGCCGGTGTGTGCTTAATAATTTCATTTTGGTTTTGTTGAGCTGATTTAGTTCTTATGTCTCCTACTAATGCCAGTGTGAGAGTCGTTTCTCTGCCGGCCTCTATCTATTTCCATCGTGCCTGATATTGAGGGCAGCATGTACACATGTAACTTGTTGCCTGTGTATTTACCATAGGTTTCTATTATCAACATCAAATGAGGTAATGTTCTGTCCGGGTCTTGGAGAACCAAAATAATATCATCAGCAAAAAGCCCTGTTAGATGTCCCTGCTCTCCTATATGTATTCCTTTTAGATTGTTACTTTGTCTGATCATTTGTGCCAGCGGCTCAATGAACATAGCAAACAATGTAGCGCTAAGGCAACATCCTTGACGAGTACCATTAATCTTTATCCTTGCCGTAGGTTCTTGGTAGAGACCTTGAATACACTGTATTAACTTTTCTTGGAACCCCAGTTTCCCAAGAACTTGATACAGAAATCTCCAATTCACACAGCCAAGGCTCACCAGTAACAGCTCGCAGGCCCTGCTTTTGGATCTGATCGATTATGTATAGGACCCGTCTAATGTCTTCTTGAGTCTGCCTACCTGTTAAAAAAGCTGACTGATTGGAAGTCCATCTCGTCCCCTTAAATTTCAAAGCGTAACGAACCTGTGTAGCCCGAGGAATTTTATTATAGTTTATTTCCTAGGGTGCAACTCCCCAGGTGGCGTTGTCAGGCAACCCCCCCTCCTCCCATTTTCCTTTATACCCACCATCAGAATTGTCTCCACCTCCGCCAGACCCTCCCCCTTGCCGTAGGTTCTTGGTAGAGACCTTGAATACACTGTATTAACTTTTCTTGGAACCCTAGTTTCCCAAGAACTTGATACAGAAATCTCCAATTCACACAGTCAAGGCTCACCAGTAACAACTTTTGGAGCTGATCTATTATGTATAGGACGGTCCTAGGGCTGGACGATATAGAAAAAAAGCATATCGATATAAAAAAAAGTCATATTGATCGATATCGATAATTATCAAAAAAATTTAAAACATATTTTAATTGCAGCGCTGGATGTTTTATACTATTACTTCATGACAGACTTTTAATAAAGAACACACGAGCACTGAATTCAAATTCAAACTTTTATTCAACCACCTTTTTTAAACACAACTGAATTGTTTGTTTGTTTTTATTATTATTATTATTATTATTATTATTATTATCATTATTATTATTATTATTATTTATTTATTTATTTATTTATTTATTTAAAAAAATAGGCTGAGATAGGGCTCGAACGTGCGACTCGACCAGAGGTCTGAAGTTGTGGCGGTTAACAGCTCGTTTTGCACTGATTCCCTGCACTCGTTGTACAGACGAGGAAGAGCTGTGTTTGAAAAATACTTGCAGTCTGGAACTTCATATCGCGGGTCAAGAGTGGCGAGAAGCTGTTTGAAGCCAAGCTTTTCAACGGTGGTTATTGGCAGCATATCCCTCGCTATGAAGCATGTTACTACATGGGTGATGTCCTTATGGCGCTTGGACGCTTTGTCGTATTTACTGCAAGAAGTCCAGTTTGGTCTGCTTTACTTGCTTGGTGCTGGCGCTGGCAGCGGATTCCTCCGACATCGTGGAGCCGCTGGGTCTGCGTTTGCGATTGGTTGGAGGAAGAAATGACCGTAATATTAAGCTACATGATTGGCTATGATGAAAAAGGAAGTGAAACTTTTTCTATCAAACTTTTTATCCACCCCTTTTTTTCCTATCGCAGCACACGTCTATCGATCGATATATATCGTTATGGAATTATCGTCCAGCCCTAGACGGTCCCGTCTAATGTTATCTTGAGTCTGCCTACCTGTTATAAAACCTGACTGATCCTCATCTATCAAGTCCGGCATAAAACTTTCAAGTCTTTTTGAGATGATTGAAGTAAAGATCTTCTAGTCAACATTTAAGATTGAAATGGGCCTATACGATTCACAAAGTTCCTTATTTTTCCCTTCTTTTGGAATAACTGGAATGACAGCCTCTTTCCATGAGGGAGGCCGTTTGCCCTCTGTCAGAGTCAGATTAAAAGAATTTAGGAGTATCGGGGTTAATTCTTCTCCAAATGTTTTATACCACTCACTAGGAAACCCATCACTACCTGGCGCTTTGGTTGATTTTAAGCCTGCTAATGGCAGCATCTATTTCTTTTTTGGTTATACTGGAAATGAGTTTTCTATTTTGCTCATCTCCAATGGCTGGTAGGTCCAATGAGTCAAGGAATTCTTTCATCTCACAATCTTCTTTAGCCGTGAGTTGGGTATATAGATTCTCATAGTAATCTTTAAAAACCCTCTCTATTTCTTCAGGTTCAAGTAGTAGCTGTTTCGTTAATGGGTCTCTAATTTTACATATTGCATGAGAAGCTTGCTGGGCCTTTATTCCTCTTGCTTAATATTTGGTTGATTTACAGCCTGATTCATAGTGGGTCTGTTTAATGAATTTCAGCTTTTTCTCAACATCTAGCCTCAAGACATCGTCTATTTCCCTTCTGACACCGATTATTTGTTGTGACACTGTATCGTCCTTATTGCTTTTGTGTTGCTGTTCCAGAGTTGTTCATTGGTTTACCAGCTTCTTGTAACCTTCTTCTTTATGTGGCAGGTGGGTTTGCCCCCACCTTCGCGTCATCAATCACACCTGCGCCGGAGTGCAATCTTTGCGTCCCTCAGTGCGTTTACATGGTACTAGAGAAATTTGAATTATTGCCTTAGTCCGATTATGATCGGAGTTTGAGAACTCCGATTGGAATCGGAGAACTCCGATTGAGACACCCAGATAATGCGATTGGAATTCTAATTTCTCGGCCATGTATACGCCTTAGTCGGACGATTAACTGGACAACGCAAGTGCGCACGCGCCACCGCACAACTACGTCGTCTAACAAAACAGACGGCGTGAAACAACCAGCAAACGCGAATAAGAATGTTGACATTTGGAGAGAGGATGAGACCGGGGCGATGCTTTCTCTTCTAAAAGAGATGGACATATTAAAATTACACACAACAGAGACCTTTTTTAAAAGGGTAGCGCAGCAAATGCAGGGCTCCGGCTTTGCGCAGCCCTGAACAAATACGTATTTGTTCGTATTTATATTTCTACCTTTTCGTTCACATTTTTTGTAAGTTAGAAGAATTTCAACTTGTAAATAAAAGCACAGCAAAGACATGTTTTTCTGATTTGTTTTCATTTCGATAATTTCGCTGTTATTCTGCTGGAAACGGCACAAGCTTCCTCCACGGTCGGCTCTTTAATGAGCGTGTGTATAACTGAAGACACCGTTCCTTTGCAAAACCTGTACACAAACTCTCCCACCAGTCTGCGCAGAACCCGCATCCAACAAGAACGAGAGTTTGGGGTCCGTGGCGACGGCACAAAGCGTAGCATCGAAGACATTGTGTTGTTGTAGCCCTCCAACAGCAACACAACAACACAACGCGGACACTTTTCCTTTGATTTTGATTTATTTGGTTTAGACAATTCAGTTTGTCTGTTTCTTTTGTTAGCGTAACCACTTTCTTTGGTTGGTTTTCTTTTCTTTGTTTTGTTGTGAAATTTTGGTGAAACTTTGGGTTTTCTATTGAGTAGCGATTTTGTTATAGTTTGATTTCCTTTTTTAGTTCATTAATATCTTGTTCCCCAGTGATCGTTACCTTTTTGTTTTGGGTTTTGGTCCTGTGTGTGTGTGTGTGTGTGTGTGTGTGTGTGTGTGTGTGTGTGTGTGTGTGTGTGTGTGTGTGTGTGTGTGTGTGTGCGCGAAGAATAAATAAGGAGTTGGCATAGCGTGAATTTTGGCTTGTAGTGATTCCCTTAGCTTTGTTTATTCCCTTTTTTGAGTTTTCTTTGGTTTCTTTGGCCCTGTTCCCCTTATTTTCTTATGTTGAACAGTCTTTTTGGTATGGTTCTTATTTCTTTGACACTCAGGCAGCTAAACTTGGTCTATTTTAAATTGTTGTTAAATAAAGCTGTTTCATTGGAAGTCCGTCTCGTCCTCTTAAATTTCAAAGCGTAACGAACCTGTGTAGCCCGTGGAATTTTATTATAGTTTATTTCCTGGGGTGCAACTCCCCAGGTGGCGTTGTCAGGCAACCCCCCCACCACCACCACCACCCCAATTTTCCTTTATACCCACCATCAGAATTGTCTCCACCTCCACCAGACCCTCCCCCTCGCCACATCTAGTCTTTTTTTGATAGGCTGCCCTCGCTATTAACCTCCCTCTCATCACAGCTTTAATTGTGTCCCACAGTATGGTAGTGTCTACTGGACTATCTATGTTCTCCTCCATAGAGCATTTAATCTCTTTCTTAACCTCCTCCAGTGTTTTTGGATTATTTAGCATACCCACATTTAATCTCCAAAGTGTGTTTTTCTTCCTCTTATTTAGACAAATAATAAGGTAATTAATACTGTGTCAGTACAAGTCAGTCGTTCCTATTTTACATTCCTCTATTCTGTATCTGTCTGTAATGTTAATAAAAAAAATAGTCCTCTGTAACGGGTGGAGGTCCCTCCAAACATCAAACATCCCTAGTTCGGCTAGAGAGACGTTGACAAGTTTCGACAGGCGGGTCTGACTTCTGTTGCCATTAGTTGTGTCGAGTTTAGCTTTTAAATCATGTTGAAATCCCCTGCACATATTAGGATTCCTTCACTTTCCACAGCTATGATCTCAAACAGTGATTTCAAAAAGCACTTGTCCAACCCTGAACCAAAGTAACTGAGTTATCATCCAATTTCCCTTTGACTATTACATATCTCCCTTCTTTGTCATTTATTTTTTTAACAACTTCAAAACTGATAGAATTAGAGATTAATATTGTGACACCTCTCTTTGGGCCTTTCCTGAACAAGCTAAAAAAAACATTTCTATATCCAAATCTTTTCAGTGTGTCGTGCTCTTGTTGAGAGAGATGTGTTTCCTGTAGATCAGGCATGGCCAAACTACGGCGTGTCTCTGTCCGGCCCGCGTGAAGGCAGTCAAAAATCTAACCTAAGTTAGAAATGACACTTGAACCTGCAATGAGTATTTTAGTCGTTCTAAATGAGTCCAACGTTAGAAAAAAAGGAGTGACCCGGACTTCCCACAGTCTCTTTTCTATTAACATGGGAATTCAATTTTAATAATTTGTCAACTAAAAACACCGGTCATACTAGAACATCCCTACCAGCTTTCTTCCCTGTATTCTCTGAATTTAATCAAAGAATCTTTGAAACTCTTGTAGCTTTTCTCTGGCTCGTGTCGCTGCTGATGCGTAGCCCCTCCAGGATCCCTCCTTGCACTGCCACTCCGTCGTAGTGCGGGGCACCGAGTGCCGCAGGCCCCTCCGCACCCGTCGCCACCGCCGTCTTCTCCGCCAGGCCGCGTCTCGCCAATTCCTCCTTTACCTCCTCTGCGCTGTTGTAGGTTCGAGTTCCCGTATCCCAGTGGGTCCTCATCTTGGTGAATGGCGTCTGGAACCAGATGCCCTTCTCCTTCAGGATTCTTTTTGCAGTGTTGTACTCCTTTCTCTTTTGGACCATCTCTGTCGTGTAATCGTGATGGAATGACGGTACTTTCTTCCCCAGTTCTATTTTCTTTGTCCATAGCTCTCTCAGGACCCTCTCTTTGGTAGTAAATTCCAGAAAGTTAACAATGATGGGTCTCGGTTGGGCACCGTCCGCTGGCTTCTGTGCAAGTGAGCGGTGTGCTCTCTGAATTTGGAAATTAAAACCTGCTGGCAGGTGCAGTTTGCTTTTCAGCAGGTCTATAGTAGATACGTAGGTTGTTTCTCCTCGGCCTGGACTCCAGGTCAGTTAACTTGTCCTGAAGAGCTTTTTGTTCTCTCAGTGATATGACCAGAGCGTCATTAGCTTCCTGTGCCCAACGTTCTAGCTTTTCAATCCGCGACTCAGCCTCGTTGATCTTGCCGGTCTGGATCTCCTGTTCGGTGATGACTTTCGCAAGTTGTTGATTTATTTCGTGTTTGAAGTCGTCCAAGTCTTTTTCCACGTCGTTCCACAGTGTTTCTCCAAACGTGCGAAGGACTTCTTTTGATTCCGTTTTTAAATCCCGTATCTCCTTGCTAATAATTTTTATGTCCGAGCCCTTTTCCTCGTCGTTAGTCACGAGGAGTTCGTTTCGCCATCTCCCTCTGTTTCAGAGCAAGCTGGTAGTTCCGCCATATTGTCTGTTACCGTGTTTTTGTTTTGGTTGAATCGAGTTTTCCTTCCCATTCCAACGTTCCCCTGATCACTTTGTAGTTAATATGATATCTGACAATAGTTATTCAAGTTTTCGGGGAGTTTTTACCCTAGACGGTCGAGAGCCCTGGTGTCGCGCAGTCTACCGCTTTATGGCCAAACCAGAAGTCCCTTCCCTCTAGCCTTTTCAAGGGGGAGGTGGCTAGACTCGGCTCTTGTGGGACGAGAAGCAGAAGGCCTGTCCGATCGGGGGGGAAGATGAGATGACATTTTTGTGGGTCAACACAAACTCATCTGCGAGGACAGCAGCCTTGGACAATGACGACACTTTCTGTTCATTCAAGAACATTACCACCTTCTCTGGCAAAGAGTCTTTAAAATCTTCTAAAAGAACGAGCTCACGGAGTGACTCAAAGTCATTTTTGACATCATTAGCTGCACACCATTTATCAAAGAGGTTGCTTTTCTCCCATGCAAACTC
This sequence comes from Nelusetta ayraudi, assembly GCF_046127955.1. Taxonomy (NCBI): domain Eukaryota; kingdom Metazoa; phylum Chordata; class Actinopteri; order Tetraodontiformes; family Monacanthidae; genus Nelusetta; species Nelusetta ayraudi. The sequence goes on from NW_027466153.1 coordinate 699,563, forward strand.
GACAAAGCTTTGACCACTAGATTTTCTATGGTTCCTAAATTTTTGCCAGTAGGGCTCAGGAACAAGCTCATAAGCAGGAAAAATTGCTTCCTTTCCAACATCATATTGCAGGCTGTCTTCTAAGAAAAGAGCAGACACCAACTCCTGTGCTTTTCCCACCCGCTTGCATTGGAGAAGGACAGGCCACATGTCTCTTGGCCAGTTGAGTGGCGAAGCTATTCGCTCCAAGGCACTGAAGTATGAATCAACTTCTGCCTCACGAAATGCTGGCACCAGAAAAATGTTTTTACTGGGGCTGGGCAACGATTAAAAATTTTAATCGCAATTAATTGCATGATTTACCTGATCAATCACGATTAATCACGTCGTATACGCAAAAGCCAATAATGAATTTAAAAGAAGTCTTTCATACACTTTAATTGAAATGTTCTGCCATATAAACAAAGGCACCATAACATTTATCGTGCAAACACTTAACATCAGCACTTTACACAGAAACATTTTTAATGTAAATCTAAAGTTAAAAAAAATGCAAATACAAAATTAAAGCTTATTGCCAATGCCAGGGCATTACTGTTATCCTGTTCCTTATGAAAAATAAGAACAATCTACCTACAAAATCCTGAGCCACAATAATAACGGGCAATTTCTGAGGTAACAGCAGAAACATTTTTCTTTTATCAGGGAGCAGCATAACCAGTCTGCGTTCCCTTGCAAATGTCCCAGTTAGAAAGGGTGAGGCACAAAAACGTTCACTTTTGGGTTTTTCTTCACAGGGGACTAGAATGTAAAGTCCACATTTATACTGGAGTTCCTTTGGAGAATCTCATTCAACTCAGTGCAGTTTGTCAGTTCCTGGAACTTGACGGCCAGTTATTTTAAATGTACTGCCATATGAATTAAAGTGCCATAACATTTACTGTGCAAACACACTATTAAGATCAGCATTTTTGAACAATTAGCAGCTAAGAAAAAAAAATAGTGTAAATTTAAACACAACTTAAACAATGTTATCAAAGCAATACAAAATTAAAGCTGTAAGCAGCGTTTGCGGGACTGAGCCCACCTGGCCACTGCCTGCCGTGACGTCCGCCACCTGGCCACGAGCCCCTGACACCCGCCAACGCTTCCCAACGCCTGGCGATTCCGCCCGAAACCTGCCGATGCCCCATTACTGACGCCGACGCCTGCTGATGACACATCAAGCACTGACTTGACATTACTGACTTGACATTTAGAAACATTTGATTTCTAAATGTGATTGATTACTGTATCATTTTGGAGATAATAAGCCTTAAAGTTGGCTTTTTGTTTTGTTTTGCGACAGCTCCAATATTCCATTTTTACTGTACAATAACATCAAATTGCTCCATAAGCTCTGTCAATGGTTGGTACAGTTGACCTCAGGACAACCTTGAATATATCTTCAATCATTATAAGGCATATTTAATGTACCATTTTGGAGATATTAAGCCTCAAAGTTGTTGTTTTCCTTTTTTTTTTTTTAGCTTTTCAAACAGGCAAAAAGGGCCCAGTACTCAATTTTTTACTGTACAGTAACATTGCTTTGCTCCATAATTTCTGTCAGTGGTTGGTACAGTTGACCTGAGGAATACCCTGACTATATCCTCAGTCATTATCAAGCATATGTACAGTATCATTTTGGAGATATTAAGCCTTAAAGTTGGCTTTTTTTTTTTTTTTGCGACAGCTCCAATATTCCATTTTTACTGTACAATAACATCAAATTGCTCCATAAGGTCTGGCCATGGTTGGTACAGTTGACCTCAGGACAACCTTGAATATATCTTCTCTTAATATTCATGAATATTCTCACTTAATGTACCAGCTCCTTCCTGTAGACATGATATGTACAGTTAGTTATTCTTTGTTTGACGCAAGTGTTATATTAAGTTCCTACTATCTGTACCGGTACTTCTTGTTAATTTGAAATAAACACTAACAGCATAATGTCAAAACAAAAACCGAACAAGTCAAACAGGAGCAGATCATAAAACAAGGAGGCTTTGTACTAAAATATGGATAAAATATAAACAGGGAGTTGTCTAATGTCGTCAAGGAAGCCAACATTACGTTACCTGATGATCAGCATGTTGACTCAGAAAATCCTCAGGCTCCTGCTGCGACATTTCATTTGGGGCGACGGCTGTGACTTCACTGCTGGTCCCGTGAGAAACTCAAATCGGTCCCTCACGTTTGTGTTGCGTGGCATGGGTTAGGACATTGAGAGGCATTATAGTGTGGTTGTGTGCACCAAATCGGACTCGGCTTCTTGCTCGATAGCCGTGCATAATTTATGCAAACGCAATGCTCTGTTTATGTGAACTCACGGAGTCCGACTCCGTGCACGTGCTCATCTCGACTCGATGGATTTATGAGCTTGATGACAAATGTCACAAGTGTGTATTTTGTATTGGATTGATGTACTGCAATTCTAGTCATATGAACAAGCAATTAGCATTCCTAGTTATATGTGGCATGACGAAATACTGTACTACCAAGTTTGTATTGCAGTATCTTCAGTTTATGGGGTAGAGGGTGCTCAAATTGGATTGATTGAAGATGTAGTTTAGGTACAATTTGCTTGTTTTTATCAAAATTTAAGTTGATTGCAGTTCAAGGTGGCACAATCCTATCAGATGTTGTCATTTTGTCACGAAGAACACTGGTATTTGATGATTATTACCATAAGTACCACCATGTTGCAGGCATTGTGGTTACAAGTTTCACTCCAATTTTGATTGTTGTCTGTATGACTAGCAATCCGTTGAGCTGTCTAGGGTTATCATTCAGATAAGGTGTCACAACTTTTAATTGCATGGGAACTTTGGGATCCATGGCAGATGGGCATTGTAAAAAAAACGGACCTTGAGTCGGAAGGCTAGCTTGTCCTAATTGTGACCTTAAGATGATGATTTTTTTTCCCTGCCAGATTGAGGAGAAATTAAATGGACATCCAAACCGGATGTCCATTCATGTCCATTTAAGCAAGCATTTTTGCAGATTTTAACACTGACTTGCATTAATAGGCGATGAATGAGCTGTGGCGCATTCTGGATAAGGGCAACAGAAAATTCATTGATGAACTAAAAAATGAGATGAGAAGACTTCTGCACCAATGTGTAATTTTATGGTGTTTGGGAAAAAAAATCAAGTGATGATGCCACGCATAACGCTGGATGTAGTTCAGTCGAGTCATTTTGCTGTGTCTCTAATTGACTGTGTTGCTGTTTCCTTGGACATAGGATGGTTTATGTTGCGCTGAATGAATAGATGCAGAATGGTAATACTCTTCATGCTGAAAAAATACGATTTTTTTTGTGATCAACACAAACCTAATAAGACTCATTTTTAGGAAGACTAACTTTGAACTCAAAGTTGATTTGTTCTATTCCAGTGGAATATTCCATCGCGCTGCTCAGGGCACTCCCCACACTCTTTCCTTCACCAAGTCCACCACCGAAGAAGCTGGGACATGCCAGTGAGGCACTGCTTCATGTCATTCAGGTGAAAGTTTGTTCGCATTTTCTCACATTCAACACTTCATAGTTCCATGCATGGATGTGGCGTTTCCTTCTTCTTTTTCTTTAGCCAACAGAAGATCCCATAATGTACTCGCAGAAGAGGTCTTTCCTGTGTTGCTGTTTGATGGGACCCGCTGTCTCATCTGTCTTGGAGCCACTCCCGCCACCACGCTTGCCAAGGAAGACTTGAGTGACCGTCTGCTTCATCTGATGGGTTACGACTATGCCCTGCACCTCACATATCCAAAAGTGTGTGGCAACCCTTCTCTCTGTCATTCAGACAGAAGTGCTACAGGACACTATCCATGAGTGAGACACCACAGCCTCATACAAAAAAGACCATGGCAGAATGGAAATTGGGGAGTATAGCTGTGTACTAGGCATAGGTAGCGATACACTCCCCTGGTAGTTGTAACTTGAGGGTGGGTGGGAGTCTGTTGGAACAAACATGTTATCATTGGTGATAGGAACACTATATGCTGTCCCCATACTGTTTTTTTTTTTTTTTGTGTAACTGAGTGTCAGGGAATCTGAATCAATATTCAATAATGATGACGGTGAATATTGTAACAGTTGTTACTTGCGTTCTAGAAATGATTGCTTGAGGTTGTTTTAAGATGCAATGCCTTAGTGACGTTTTTATTACAAGGCAGTGAAGGCACTGTCAGCAATTTAAGTGAATAAATAGTTGTTGACAATATTAATTCTGTTTGCTTAATTATTTTTTTTTGGGGGGAGTGGGCGTAGGGGGGGTGGATGCTTTGTCTCATTTTGAGAAAAAAAAGCTAATATTGTGAACACTTAAATTAAGAAGAATTGCACTGTTAGTAGGTCTGGTTTTAAGATCTTTTCATTCAAATTAAGAAAGAAGCAAACGTGAAAAAAGAATTGAGAAGCTAGTATCAAGTTTATTTGACTTACAGTACAGAGTACAGTCCTTGGAATGAGTGCTTTACTGTTTATTTCAAGAGTTTTTCCATTCTTCAAATGCCTAGATATATCGTCTTATTTTAAGAAATCTTACCAAGTCTAAATATCTTACTGCATTGGCAGATAATTAGACTTGTTTCTAGCCTGTTCTTTCTCAATTTAAGTGTTTATTTCTTAGATATATTTTGCAGTGTGTGGACACCGAGGGGAGCTCTAGAATTGGCTCATTCAACCGACCAAGGATCCAATCAGCAGCGGCGTCACAGGCCCTCCTCCTTCTTTGTTCTCTCTCTCACTTTGACTTCGGCACTGGACAGCCAGGTTTGTGGAGGGAAGGTTGGAACAAGGTAAGGACGGGGTACCCCATACATTCATGTACGTAGAGTCACTAAGTCTTAAACTCACCAGGTTTGTATCGCTTATCGATAACCCTAATGCCATACAAGTCTATGAGGGTCAAAGGTCAACTTTGTCCTAGGGACATGGGGCCACTTTCAGGTTCATCAGGATCCTCCTGGACATACCCACACCAAATTTGGGGCTTCTAGCCCATGAGGAACCCCGAAACCCTCACTCTAATTCCAGCCTTATCGCTAACCCTAATGCCATACAAGTCTATGAGGGTCAAAAGTCAACTTTGTCCTAGAGACATGGGGCCACTTCCTTTTTCATCAGGAGCCCCCAAGAAGCGCACACGCCAAATTTGGGGCTTCTAGTTCTTGAGGAACCCCAAAACCCTCACTCTAATTCCAGCCTTATCGCTAAACCCTAATGCAGTGCCAGTCTATGAAGGTCAAAGCTCAACTTTGTCCGAGAGACATCAAGTGTTTTTTTCATGAATCATTCATCAATGTTAAGAGTTTGCTTAGTGGAGAATTCACAATAAAAATACATTGACACTGTCAAGATGGACTCAAGCACTATTATTGAACTATACTGTATTTTTAGAGTGATGTGAAGCTTTTGACAAGCGCTGCGCAAAGGAGGCCCATTTGTTTTTGTTTTTTTTCAGGGGGCCCAAAATTCCTGGCGGCGCCCCTGAGCGGGCATCTCCAGCACTAAGGCAGTGGAGCTGCCGGCCACGAGAGAAGAATTAACCAGTCCATTGAAACCATTTGTTTGGTCTAGTGAGTGGCAACAGTCCTTTGAGGATCTTAAGTGCCTTCTCAGCTGTAACCCTGTCGTGTCTGCTCCAAATTTTTCCTCATTGGCTAGAAGCCCCAAATCTAGCGTGGGCGCTTCTTGGGGGCTCCTGATGAAAAAGCAAGTGGCCCCATGTCTCTAGGACAAAGTTGAAAATTCACCCCATAGACTTGCATTGAATTACTGTTAACAATAAGGCTGAAACTAGGGTTAGGGTTAGGGTTAGCTGAAATTAGGGTTAGGGTTTCGGGGTTCCTCAAGGACTAGAAGCCCCAAATTTGGCGTGGGCGCTTCTTGGGGGCTCCTGATGAAAAAGCAAGTGGCCCCATGTCTCTAGGACAAAGTTGAAAATTCACCCCATAGACTTGCATTGAATTAGGGTTAACAATAAGGCTGAAACTAGGGTTAGGGTTAGGGTTAGGGTTAGCTGAAATTAGGGTTAGGGTTTCGGGGTTCCTCAAGTACTAGAAGCCCCAAATTTGGCGTGGGCGCTTCTTGGGGGCTCCTGATGAAAAAGCAAGTAGCCCCATATCTGTAGGACAAAGTTGAAATTTCACCCCATAGACTTGTATGGCATTAGGGTTAGGGTCCAAGAGTACACATACACATTTTCTTTTGCTTTATTGATTTAAGCTCATCGTCTCCAGCTGCAAAGGTACAGAAACCTTTCTGTAAACTTGTGTTATCATTGTCCTTCATTGAAAATGACACAATCTTTCATTTCATTGTTCAGATGCCGAACACCAAGGCATTCCGTCGCTCTCTGGCCATGAAACGACGCCTGGAGCAAAAACAGGATTGGACACCTTTTCCACCTCGGAAGGACTTTGAACGTCGTGAGTACTTCCACGTTCATGATTTCATGTTCTGCCTGTGTTGTTATGTTGTATTCCAAATAAATCTTACAAAAACATATTTAGATTTTTCTTTTTTGTCAATTTACACAGGGCGCGGTACTGGTCAGCGACCTGGGTGCGAAGATGGCCCGTTTTGCTCCTGACTGACAAAACAGTGTAAGTTCGTTCTTAAGGCCCAGCAACCAGACAAGAAGGTATGGGTCGTGATTTTGTCAAGCCACGAGTTTCTTTATGTTTTTGTTCTGGTGGTGGGAGACTCACATCTCTGTCCACTTGTGGATGGTTTTGTGTTCTCTCCCCGGGCAACAACCTTGAACACGGGCTTGTAACAGACTCCGCCCAGGATTTTGCTGCGCTACTGGCAACTGTGTTGGACCGCTTGCCCAAGGTTTGTTTATCTGCTGTGACAAACAAATTTGAACACATGAATGTCATGGCCACTTTGTTTTATCAATATCAAGTAATTCCATGATCCATAGTTCAATAACAAGAATATTCATGATTTATTTTGCATTTTTATGTTTGTTTGGGTTTTTTTTTTATACAACTATTTTGTAGGTGTTTGTGCTTGACTTTCCACCTCGCCTGACTGTCAAGCCAGAACTACAAACAGCGCTACGTCAAGTATATCATCGTGTTGCTGCACGCATGGGTGTGTAAAATACATATTTTTGTTGTATTTTTTTCTCTTCAGTGACACTGTGCTAACAGATATTTCTTAGAATTGTGTGATTACATAATTGATTATGTGACACTTCTTCCAGGTTTAACATTTGTGTATATGGCCGATCACCTCCCCCTTCGTCAGCTGTACATGGTGGTGTTATGATGGTGTAAGTTTTGCCTTCTTCAGCCTTACTTGCTCTTCATTTGATATGACAAATATGTGTTAACATGTTGTTTTCTGTTTAGGTGCACCTCAGGACTGATTTTGGTGGAGCGTCTGCATGCTGCATGCTCCATCAGCTCGCACCCCCTTCACCTAGGCCAGGGGTGTTGTGCCACAACCAATCATCGCCCAGGGTGTCTCCCAGAGTGGTTGTGACAGGTCCTGTCTACATGCCAGTGTATGGACCTGTAATGGACTCTTGTTGGACAGGAGGTTGAGGTAACCTGTTCATCCCTCTTTTTTTTTTTCCCCCCAATCGTGTATTTGTCAAACTGTGCAACTTTTTATTTTAAAAATGAACACTTATCCTAAGTTGACTCTGATTTCCTCTCCTCTTTTTTATAGACAGTACCAACAGCTGTTGAGACTGCATTTCACACAGACATCCCGTCCAATCCCGTGTGGTTCAGTGAGGCTAAGGCTTAATCTCTCCTGTCCTGTTTGTGGGGGCGCTAATCCCGTAAGAGTCAAGTAGGCGTAAGCAGCGGCCGGTGAATAAGACGAGTTAACAACGGAAGAGCACATGCAAGAACGACGGAAAATACCAACAACGGAAAACAAATCAAAGACCCACCCGCAAGTTACCACTCTAAAGTGTGGACCCACTTTGGCTTTTACGAGACGGATGACGGGAGGAAACTTCATAAAGAATATGCAATCTGCAACAACTGTTTTGCGAAGGTAAAATACAATGGCAACACTACGAATCTGCAGAGCTGCCTCGTTCGCTATCACCCGTCCCGTTTTTCCCAGAATTGTTTTCTTTTTTCACCACCTGTCCCGGGAAAGATAAAATCTCTCCCGGGACACAATTTGTCCCGTTTTTTATGGAAAATGACAAAACCTCATTTAATTTCCGTCTGTGGTCTAGATAGGGCTGCCAACCCTCCCGTAAAATACGCAATTGTCCCATATTTGGCAACTAAAAAGCCTGTCCCGTAATGAACTGATGGGGGACGCACTTCACTTTGTCCCGTATATTTTGGGGACGCGTTTATTTATTTATTTATTTTGTCTGCATCATTTTTTTATTGATTTTCAGAATCGGGGCAGTGAAAGGATTTTTTTCCCTCTTTCATCTTCCCGTCGGTTTGTATATCCCAAGTCCCCAAGTTGAGATAAGACAAGTTGCTACTGACTTTACATTACCAGAAAGCACTGTCCTTGTTTACATGAAAGTTATTAATGTTCATGCACTTTAATATGTTTGCTTGTGCAGTGCACGTTTGTTTGTACATTATACAAAGTTTTGGAATAAATGCAAGATCACAGGCATTTTCCTTTTTATGGGTATTTTTTTCTTTTTCAGTCACATATCGTCTGCAAAATTTCGAAGATATCGAAGATATCGTGTGTCGTGATGTTGTCATTATCGTGGGCCAAATATCGTCACAGTATCGAATCGTGGGTTAGCCGTATCGCCCCACCCCTATTATCAACACAAGATCGCATATGTACAGTACATGTACAGTTTAATTAGTGTGTTACTTTGTTTATGAATTCATTTCTTTATGTTCTTCCAGATGTCCAGCCTGAGACGTCGATCAGCACGCGTTGCCTCAAAAACCAAAACACACAAACAAACACAGACATGTTGTTATTTGGGATATGTGTATTTCATTGTGTGCATCTTTGTGATAGGACAATAAATGCAGTTCTTTAAACGTTACTTTGTGTCCTTGTATTTGCAGGTGTGGGCAACACGTTCAACTGTCCACATGACTGAGTCTGCCTCCAGCAATGTCACAGCAGTGCAGCAGGTTTGTACTTATTCATTTCCACTTCATCACCTGTGTGTGTTTTCTAGGCTTTACACTGATCTTATCGGCTGTATCGGATCGGCCGATATTTGGCATTTTTTGAAACGTTCATGATCGGGCGTCATGTCATGAATCACCGATCCGATCAATGACGTCATGGTCGTGTTGAAACTTTTTTAATCTGTCTCATTTCCTCCAAAGTAGTTTCACAGCATCGACATGTTTATTTGTTTGTATCCGAGTGTTATGTAAATCTATAGATTTGGGTTTACATTGTTGTCAGTTCCTTTTGTCTGCTGTGTGTCCGTTTGGGCACTAGATGGCGCAGTAGATCCTAAGTTCCCTTTTTTTTGCTTGTTCCAGGTGCGGAAAGGTGATTGGCTGGTGCCAATATTTAAGGAGGAGGACTTCAACACCTCGGTCTCTTTGTCCTTCTCCCAGCTCCCAACCAGAGGCCATGTGCTGCAGCAGCAGCATTCTGTGTTCAGCCATCAATTCTGTTTTGTAATCTATTTCAGTTCCCTTTGTGTCCACGTAGCCCGTAGGGGAGGGAAGCCATTTGTGTTGTGACCCTTTTCTCCTGTGTTTTAGTTGAGGAGGTTAGTTTGACTGTCATTTATTTGATTGTTTTCTTCATAGGTAAGATCCATAAGAGAGCCATTTTGTTTGTTGTTTTGGCCATGCCCTCCCTGACGCCAGTGAAATGATGGTGACGTTTAATAAAAACCATCCTGTGGACGAAGCACCTTTGTCTAATTTGAGAGCTGGGAGAAGGGGGGGAGCCTTTATGTTGTGTCCTGGTTCCCCCTAGGCCGGGGCATAACACCGAGAGCTAATGGTTCATGATTCAAAAACCTTCATTTTCGTCTTCGTGCCTCTTCCTGTTTTGAGTACTGTCGCTATGTGACGGACAATAAAGTTTCTTTGAATCTGCAGTATATGCAACGCTACAGTACCTCGCGGGGGAACTTTGGCAAAAAGTTTCAACACCACAAATTTAATCAGGCACTTTGAAAAGATACACACGGAGGAGCATGTCGAGTTCAAGAAACACGCGGAGAAAGAAAAAGAAAAGCAAACTCTGAAATGGATGCTAAAGCAACAACTTTAGACGGTGCTCGTGAGAAGGCAAGGGGTGTACAGAAACAAGTATTTATTGCCCCTAACGTGATCGGATCTGTGATCGGTGATCGGTTTATTTAAACTCACTGATCGGTGATCGGCACAAAAATCGTGATCGTGTAAAGCCTCGTGTTCTGTGTTCACAAGAAAAACGCATATAACAAAAAGTGGTGCGCAAAAGCAGGGTAGTGACAGAATTAATGCGCATTTATTGATATCTGTCGCGTGTGTACCTGCACATGCATGCTTATTAACACACGGGTACTGTGGAATATATTTTTTACTCACTTAAAGTGGGAACTGCATTGCACTCAGTGTTGAGCTGCTCCCCCTGGTGTTAAACTGAAGAAGTGCAATACACTCAGGCAAAAGTTGAAGTGCGGCCCATATTCTATTCTATTTATAACATTTGTTGCGGGCCAATTAAAAATGGACTGCGGGCCGCAGTTGGCCCGTGGGCCATAGTTTGGACACCCCTGCTCTAAAGCATCATATTAAGGTGACAGTGTCATTGTATGGGCAATGCGTATGACAATGTCCATTGTTTGTATTATTAATTTACTGCACTACTGTGCTAAGGTGGTAGGCCAAGTGCTAAATCTGGCCTCCAACATGCTTTTTACTCTTTCACAGATGACATACTCATCATTTCGGTTCTGAACAGTCATGAACATGAATCACAAAACATATTTTGTTTTTTGTTTTTGTTTTTTCATGTATCACTTTAACAGAGACAACACCATCTGTAATTACTATGTTTGGTTGCATTTCCCTGGCAGGCAAAGATAGATGGAAGAGCCATCTCTCTGGGTGGAAAATGTGACTGGCTTGTCTGTGGATGGTGGAGGCTCGCTGGGCTCATCAATCCGTCCATCCATTCACCTTGTTCGTCTCATCCTGACTGCAGCACGCCACTGTGGAGGCTTGACATAACACACATTAGATTAATAACAGAAAAGCAAAATGTGATTTATGGTGTATTATTTAGTGTGCTTCAGTTGTAATTCTCATAATAATGACTGTTTTGCTGGCTTCACACAATATATATAATTGGCCTGTCTTAGTTAAAAGCCCACTCACCACGACAAGGTGCAGGCCAAGAGTGGGAACACAAACACAGACCAGAAACGAACAGGACAAATCCAGACAAGACTACAAAAAACACAAACACAAATATCAATCACTTTGACCACTATCTTTTTTCACAAGAACTTTTATTTCTTTACAAATTGAACCTTAGATTGTGTCACAACAAACTAAATAAACCCTTGAAACAGCCAACAAAACATGAAACAACACTTCATCAATATTAATTATAATATTATAATATATATATATGAGTATCCTCATAAATGATTTCAAGATAACTTTGAACCCTTTCTCACAAAAACATTTTTACGTCTGCCGTAACGATTTTCAGGGTTTTTTTCATGTGAATATTTTAACATTGAACATGTTAACTGAACAATCAATGTAAAATCCCTTCATTGACGAAATGAAAATGTAAATAACGTGTGTGTGTGTGTGTGTGTGTGTGTGTGTGTCTGTGTGTGTGTGTGTGTGTGTGTGTGTGTGTGTGTGTGTGTGTGTGTGCGTGCGCGTGTGTGTAAATGCCTTTGTAAATATTTGTAATATTTTTTTTTTTTAACTTCCAGGTCAGAACTTGTTTTCCATAATACAAGCGAACGTTTGGTTGTTGTTTTTTTTTTTAACAATAAGACAAAGCCAGGTGCAAGGAATGGACCCATGTAAAGGTTGTTTTACACAACAGAATGCGACTAACTATTGACTACTAGTACTACTAATAAGACTACTAATAGTACATGAGTACTACTATTCTATCAATACACACAACACACAGTATGGTTTACACTACTGATGGTAAACGTGGACCAGCTTGGTGAATTTATTTCGAACATAATCTTTCTTTCAAGATTCTGTCTCTCTCTTCGCCAAATGGTGCATCCTAATTGTACAATGAATGCTGGGTGCCATTTTTACCAAGGTGTGCACGTGGTTGTCATCCACCGTGGTTTCAAACACGTGGTTGTGCAGCCCTGGGAAAAGATTTTTGCCAGCACTGTAGCTTAGGACTTCCTTTGTGATAGCTGTTGCGAAGCCATGACCCTTGGGAATCCTGCCTGGGGATGTTTTCAAAAGTCTTGTGTACAAATAGTCCTGTACAGACAGCAATTATTCCTGCTGATGGCTTCTGCAAACCTCCCTTGTTTTTCAAGAGAAGGAAGGGACGGACTGTGGAATCAGATGTTAGTGCGTCATGGCAAGGAATGCAGTTATGTCTAACTTTATTTTTTTTCACTACAAAGCCAGAAATGTAAGTGATAACAGCCTCTTTGTACTCAGACACTATTTCTACATTTGGGCAGATGGGATAATCATGCTCAGTCTCGGGTTGATCAACAGGTTTCAGGTCAAATCTACGGCCTGTGCTTACAGAGGCAGGTGTTGCTTCCAAAATGGTGGTGCCATCTCCAATAATGCAATTGCCTGTTGCAGTGCTGACCTGATGCTTCACCAGCAGACGCTTGTAAGCAGCTTTAAACTGTGTGGCTGTGGGATTGTTGTTAAAGTCACCACGTGCTCTGACAGAGGAGAAGAAAAGCTCTAGATGATCTGACTAAGCTTGTACGTCAACAGATAGCGGCATGGGACACCAGACCTTTCCACCAGCTCTTGGAAAATGATCAGCACACTTCTGAAACTGGCAATAAAGCCTATGATGCAGGTCTTGCGCTTTCCAGAATGCAAAGGTGTTCCGTTGTCATCTTTGAGATCCAGAAGAAGACTTTCAGCTTTAAGCAGGATTTTTTTTCTGCACGCTCCTTGTTTGATGTTCTCATTGGTGCTTCGTCTCCTTTACCCAGAAGGTTCCTGCTGTTGAGTGCATCAAAAGCCGCATCAATGGCTCTCAAGAGATTGACCGTCTCCTCACATCCTTTAAACTGTGGCTGTTTGTTGCGGTACTCCAGAGCATCAACCACACTGCTGCTGAAAACTTGACTTGCAGGTTTTACTTTCATTTTCTGCCTTTTCCACCGTTTGTGTGCCATCTTTAACTTGTTTCCTAATCTCAGTCCTTCCAACTCTTGAAGTTTGTTAAGCTCCACTATATATTTCCACTTGACTTTACCTGTTGTTGTTTGTAGTGAAGTTGCTTCAGCAAGAGTGTTCCTAAGCAGCTTCATCATGGGGCACACATCTAAAACTACATGGACCACTTGTGAGGTATCAGCAGGATTAGTAAATGAGGGCCTCATTGAATTTACATTTAAATCTGCTCCAAGAGTATGGGCTGAAATATGTGCCACCAGAAACTGAATTTGAATCATTTATATTTGAATTTGAATAGCTAAATGCGAATAATTGAATTAATATTTTGAATTTGAATCACATCATTTCAAATTGTATTTTTAAATTTGAATCATTGCATTGAAAAACTGTATTTGAATAGTAAAATTTGAAATTGAAATTCAATTAAAAAAAAATGATTGTCACTGAAAATCCAACTGTCTAGACATTGACACTGACTTGGACCACAAGGAGAAATCGTTAATAATCGTTAATAGTAGTGAGTTGAACCGGAACACCGGTCCATCAACGTAAGTGTACAAAAGTAAGTGCTGATTGGCCGAAGAGGAGTCCTGTGTATCTGAGCTTGATTGCTCTTCCCCTTCATCCTCCAAGCACCCGGATGTCTGTCACAGTAAATTGAAACTGAATTTTGAGATCTGAACTTGAATTGTGAGAACTGAATATGAAGAAGTCTAGACAGTTGGATTTTCAGTGACAATCAATTTTTTTTTTATTGAATTTCAATTTATCTTTTTATATTCAAATACAGTTTTTCAATGCAATGATTCAAATTTAACAATACAATTTCAAATGATGTGATTCAAATTCAAAATTTTAATTCAATTATTCGCATTTAGCTATTCAAATTCAAATATCAATGATTCAAATTCAGTTTCTGGTGGCACATATTTCAGCCCATACATGCGCCCTCAACATGGCAAAATGGCAAGATGGGCCATCACATGTCAAACACACTGTGCGAACTCCAGGATTTTTAAGTCTTTGAAGGCATCGCTGATTATGTTTACATGCTCTCCCACTGTCAGTGCATCAATAAAGAAATAGGCAAGAGGGAATTTCCAGAAACTAAAAATGGTTGGGACAGCTGTTGAAGTTAGGCACTTTTTCTCACCTGGGAGAGGCTCCAGCAGACCCCCGTGACCCTGAATAGGAATAAGCGGGTATAGAAGATGAATGAATGAATGAATGAATGAATAAAAATGGTTGGGACAGCTGTTGAAGTTAGGCACTTTCTCTCACCACGCAAAATGAAAGATTTCTCCTCAAAGTGAAGAGCACACAGCCTGGAGTTGTCATTGGGTGTCCAGTTTTTTCTTCTCACATTTTCCACCCATTTGTGCAACCTTTTTCTGTCCCCAAAAGGAAAGCTGTAAAAAGCAAAACATTCCAAAAACAAATGTACAATATTTTTTTGTGTAATTTAACATATTTAACTCATTTAAGCTTGAACACAATGCAGTCAGTTGTGCAGAAAGTTTAGTGCTAGCTAAAATACATCAGCAATCCATTACCTAGAATTGGTTTTCCTTAAACTGATGTACAGGATTACTAATCTGACTTTGATGGGCAAATTTGACAACAGAATATGATTATGAAGCACTAAAACACAGGACCACAAAACAATTAAAGGCATGATGAAATAATGATATGCTTTGTTAAATGAAATAAAATGGCATTTTCAACTGCCCGGACCTGGGACCTTTCTGTGTGGAGTTTGCATGTTCTCCCTGTGTCTGCGTGGGTTCTCTCCGGGTTCTCCGGCTTCCTCCCACACTCCAAAAACATGCACGTGAGGTCATTTGAACGTTCTAAATTGTCCGTAGGTGTGCATGTGAGTGTGAATGGTTGTTTGTCTCTCTGTGGCCCTGCGATGAACTGGCGACTTGTCCAGGGTGTCACCCTGCCTTCGCCCTAAGACAGCTGGGATAGGCTCCAGCAGACCCCCGTGACCCTGAATAGGAATAAGCGGGTATAGAAGATGAATGAATGAAATCTTTATTGAATGAATGACACATTTTATTTCACTCGTTTATGTAATTATTATTTTTTGCTCCATAGCTTTCATGATTCAGCATTACATGTTAAGCGTGATGAGTTGCATGAAAAGAGAGAGCACTCGCTGATAAATTAACATGGTGTGCTGTTTAATTCCATGAGGACGACAAAATATTTGCAGATTTGTGTTAGCTACACACACACGGACGTACGTACGTAAAAACGTCAGCGGCATAAAAGTGCCTGACAGTCATTTCATTAATCATTCTTACCGAAATAACGTGGGTCCTTTGCACCCTTTGCCTGTTGATCGGGTGACACAGTTAATTGCAGCACAGGTCGGCATTTTCTCGAACACTGTAGTGAAGCCAAAAGTTGACCGGTCGACAGGTGCAAGAGAAAGGGAGGACCTTTCAAGATCGTTCAGTTTTTATTTTTTAGTTCTGATGAAATAAATAGACCAATCATTTCATTACTTTGTCTGCTTTCCAAAGAGGTTATTGATTAAAAAATATGTGTGGCAGTGCTGTTATGGTCCATAGAGAGTTGCTTCAAAGAATTATTATTTATTATTCAGTTCATTGCTCACTTGTTTAATACACAGATAATAGTATATTATTATAATAATACTATTTTATTATTATTATTATTATTATTATTATTATTATTATTATTATTATTATTATTATCAATAATAATAATAATAATAATAATAATAATAATAATAATAAAATAAAAAGGGTGATTATTATTATTATTTTTATTATTATCATTATTATTATTATTATTATTAATAATAATAATAATAATAATAATAATAATAATAATAAATCATTATTATTTATAAAATTTCGAAACAACAATCGTCAGTTGTTCCGTATAAAATACATTCATTTCCACGTTGAATTTTGTACGGTTCGTGAGCGCGCACGTCTGTCAGTGACGGTCTCCACACTGACACAACTGAGCATGCTCTATTATCCCATCAATGCGGAAGTCAAAAACATTTTGGGAGCCATGCGCTCCCGGAAGTTAACGGTTTAAAACGGTTTAAAACCGTTAACTTCCGGTTTTAAAATTAAGTATCTCTCTCTCTCTCTCTCTGAATTTTTTTTTGTTTTGTTTCAATTTTTACTGTTCAATAACATCAAATTGATCCATAGGTTCTGACAATGATTTGTACAGTTGACCTGAGGAACACCATGACTACATCCTCAGTTATTTTCAAAGATTTTTACTGTAGCATTTTGGAGATATTAAGCCTCAAAGTTGTTGTTTTTTAGCTTTTCAAACAGGCAAAAACGACCTTGTATCCCATTTTTACTGTATAATAAAATACAATTGCTCCATAAGTTCTGACAATGGTTGGTACAGTTGACGGGTGGTGGTATCCCTCTTTTTTTGGTTTTAGTTTGCTGTGTCGTCGCCACCCAATTTTGACTGCCCACTGGGATGTGCACGTGTGATTGGGGTGACTCCCTTGGGCTTCCGTCCCCATCCAACCTGCTCCGCTATATCTAGGTGGCCTCAGCTCTGAACACCATCATCACATCCCGTGAGTCGTCTTGTTTCTGTTAAATGTTGAATAAAAGTTGGTTTGATATTTTAAACATTCTGAACCACGTCTCCTACTCCTTCCTCGTAGAACTTACCTGTGTGCCTAATTATTACTTTTGTGTTTAGTAGAACTCCCTGGGTGAAATTCCCAGAGTGGCGTTGTCGGTTCCTTTTCATTTTGTTAAATTCCCAATATTAAATCTTGCTTTATCAGATAGCCATAACCACTCTCATCGCCACAGGATATTTGAGTCAACTGAGTCAAACTGTCGTGTCTACTTCCCAGTCTCAATAAACATGTTCACCACTGCTGCTTCTTAAATGGAGGTTTGTCTGGGTTTTTCCCTTTTTAGAAGCAAGCCACATATTTTGTGTCTTTCCACCACAAGACATTGGCTTTTGTCACTCTCTTCGTCGTATTGGGAAAAAGTGGCATATCGGACTTTCCCGCCGCGAGTCGCGCGTCAACATACTGCTGTGAAAGAGGGGTGACGTCACAGAACGCGACGTGCATTTAGGTGCTGCTGCGTAAAACTAAAAGATTTTCCTGGGCAAATATTCATTTGACAGACGTAAACGAAGTGAAATATGACTTCAATTTAAGTTTGTTTTAGTTTGTTTTTATAAACACACAAAAAAGTTTGAGTTAGTTATCGTTTTTGAAAAAAGTTCTTGACTTCTACTTTAGAGATATTGATGACGAGTTGTTGTATATAAACAGTGTGACTATGTGGTTCGGCAAGCGGTGGTGCTGTCTGTACATAGCTTAGCAAACGGCTAGCGCTAGCACCCCCTTTCAATGCCAGAGTGAAAAGATCCACACGGAGTGTTATGACCCACGGGTGGGTCTAGGTGCCTCTATCTTTGTGTGTGTGTGTGTGTGTGTGTGTGTGTGTCTGACAGTGGATGACGCCTTGCAGGTGCGGTCCTGGATGTCGGCTGCTGATTGGACGCGCCACGGCTGAGAAGGAGGAGCAGTCGAGCCAGCCTGACGGTCATCCCTCCTCCGCTCCCAACTCTGCAGTTAGTCACTTCTGAAATGGTGTTAGAGCACGCAGCCGTAGGTAGTGATGGCCGATCGAGGCTTTGTTGAAGCTTCGACACTTGTTTCAAAAAATGGTTCATTACTCGAGGCTTCAATGACACAGTGCTCGAGGAGGTCATCTAGTGCTCAATAAAATGAAGGGCAATGGAAACGTGTTCATTGTTTCATAGGTTGTTTGGGATTTGATTCGCCATGCATTCTTGTTGGACAACACTACATGCTTGTATGGTTCAATGCTGACACAATAAAATAAAAATGAAAAATAAAGACAATGTCTCTTTTTTGGCACGACTGATTGTAGTAGACTATAGCTCTATACTTAGCCTGACAGTTTGTGCAATGAATTATATTATATCCTAAAACAAGACTAAATAGCCCATAGTTTAAAAATATGTTCAATAGTAAGTGTTCAGTGGGTCAGATGTCAAATGTGATCTATTTAAAATGTAGAATAGATGAGCTAAATAACACATATATAATACACATTGATGGGAATTGAACCGTCGCCTCAGTCTTGCAAGTCCAAGTTTGTCATAATGTACCACAAACCCAAATCACACTCCCTTTTTTCATGTAAGCTGTTTGAGTAGCGTTAGCACACCGTGATTCCTCATCAACTACAGGCCTACACTTCAAATAATTATGAGAAAAATCCAACGTAAAGAGAGCACTTCCATTAGGAAATAGTCAACATGAAATTTCGTCCTCTACTGACACCTGCTGGTCAAATTGAATAGTTGCAAATATTGTGAAGAAGTTGTCATCTAATTCTAATCCTAAACAATATGGCCATTCCAAGTCAAGTATTAAGACAATTAATCAGGTTTGTACTGCTTGATTGAACACATTCATCCCGTTCCAGTGCACTAAAACCCACTTCCCTTCAGGACCGTGTCAGCGAAGCCAAAACTTCCTTGAGTGACGCGGTTTCCCAGCATGCAATGCGAGCTAGCGATTCACAATACTATTTCATCACAAACATGGATGTAAAAAATAAAAAGGGAAAAAGGGAAAAATGAAACTTCAGGAACAGCAACCATTGCAATACAAGCAGAACTGGGCCGAAGTTTTATATTATGTACACCATAATACAGCCTTCTGGTGGACAAGCCATACTATTTAATCCTTGTCCTCCTATGGCACTTCCGTGGGTGGAAGCTCATCGTAGAGGTCACGTGCTGATTGCACATCACTCCACAGGTGAGTATATGGAAAACACGGATCAATGTGGTCAGTCGCAACAACAGAAGCTTGCTGGCAAAAATAATGCACTACAAGTGGATGTCACACTTTTTTTTTGTTTTGTGTAACATAATAATAATATGGATTTTGACCATGTATGTTTTGGAGTTCAATTAAAGAGGTTAATATGTATATATATATATATATATATATATATATATATATATATATATATGTATAGTCAGCTGCTTTCAGTTGACATATTAAATCTATTATGATATGGAACGATAGTTCATAATGTAC
Source organism: Nelusetta ayraudi (assembly GCF_046127955.1). NCBI lineage: Eukaryota > Metazoa > Chordata > Actinopteri > Tetraodontiformes > Monacanthidae > Nelusetta > Nelusetta ayraudi. The sequence continues at coordinate 719,005 of NW_027466153.1, forward strand.
GTGTTACTTGTTTTGCAGATAAGGTGTACCCTATTTCTTGTGCTCCTGGTTATTTTAAAAGGCAGACAAGAACGTTGTTTGCTGTTGGAGGGCTACAACAACACTTCGATGCTACGCTTTGTGCCGTCGCTACGGACCGCAAACTCTCGTTCTTGTTGGATTCGGGTTCTGCGCAGACTGGTGGGAGACTTTGCGTACAGGTTTTGCAAAGGAACGATGTCTTCAGTTATACACACGCTCATTAAAGAGCCGACCGTGGAGGAAGCTGGTGCCGCTGCACGCCGTTTCCAGCAGAATAACAGCGAAATTACCAAAATAAAATCAAATCAGGAAAACATGTCTTTGCTGTGCTTTTATTTACAAAGTTAAAATTCTTCTAACTTATAAAAAATGTGAACGAAAAGGTAGAAATATAAATACGAAGGAATACGTATTTGTTCAGGGGTGCGCAAAGCCGGAGCCCTGCATTTGCTGCGCTACCCTTTTTAAAAAGGTCTCCGTTGCGCGTTATTTTAATATGTCCATCTCTTTTAGAAGAGAAAGCATCGCCCCGGTCTCATCCTCTCTCCAAATGTCAACATTCTTATTCGCGTTTGCCAGGTTGTTTCGCGCCGTCTGTTTTGTTAGACGACGTAGTTGTGCGGTCATGAGTCGCGAGAGCGAGGCGTGGCGCATGCGCACTCGCATTGTCCAGTTAATAGTCCGATTAAGGCGTATGCATGGCAGAGAAATTTGAATTCCAATCGCATTATCTGGGTGTCTCAGTCGGGGTTCTCCGATTCCAATCGGAGTTCTCAAACTCCAATCATAATCGGAGTAAGGTGTTTACACGCACGTGAGTTCTCCGATCATAATCGGACTAAGGCAATAATTCGATTTTCTCTAGTGCCATGTAAAGGCACTGAATGTAGTGGTTCAGACCAGACGCGAACAGGCGCGCGGCTCGTGCCATTCATTTCAATGGAAGCCGAGCGCCGACGAATTTCGCGAGCGAGGCTCCAACTGGTTCACACCAGACGCGAACAGCTCCGCGACGGTCGACAAGCGCTTCTGCTCAGCTGCAGTCTTTTTTTCACTCCCACTTGAGCTTCTTTTTTTTTTCTTTAAAAAAAATTAGATAAAAAAAATCATTTTCATCATCGCCCCCCCTCGCCCCGTAGCCAGCCTGCTCCGTAGCTTACTTTTTTGTGTGTGTGTGTGTGTGTGTGTGTGTGTGTGTGTGTGTGTGTGTGTGTGTGTGTGTAAATAAATAGAAACACGCACTCAGGTGTCCATCTCAAGACAAGACCTCTTTCATAATGATCATTGACCGGCATCTCTAGGATCAAACAGACGTATTTTGATCAAGTCTTCCTCTCTGTGTGTGTGTGTGTGTGTGTGTGTGTGTGTGTGTGTGTGTGTGTGTGTGTGTGTGTGTTTAATCTCTCTCGCACTCTGATACAATGTACTGACAAATATAACATACAAATATGATATATGATCGAATTTATCATTCGGTTTTTATTTTTGAAATTAGTTTATTTTGAAAATTCACCGGATTTTCTCGTTTTTATTGAGCGACTTCCTGTACTATTGACGAGGATCGCTCGCAGCTCGCGCACGAAATAGAGCAGACGCCGAAACAACAAATGCATGCCGCGAGCCGCGCAACCACCACATTGATTAACGTGGGCGCCGAATGGAAGCGCTCGGCGGCGCTTCGCGGCGCTTTGTGGCGCTTCCGCGTCCAGTGTGAACCGGGCGTTACGTCGCTCGGAAAAATGTGTCGCCTGAGCCTCCGCCCCCTCCGTGCCCATTGGCGGAGGGAGGGCTCATTGAAAAAAAAAAAAAAATCGGTGTTCCTTCGGCGCGCCTGGGAAACTCTGAAATTATGAATAACTTAAGCTCGTTTTTGTCCCATTTGCCTGCATCAGCCCGTCATGATATTGTTAAATTAATTGAGAGCCACCCACTATTGTTTTCTGACCACCCCCGCTGTAGAATAGCATAGAAGTAGAGGGACATGCCACAACTAAGCAGCACGCACACAGAGTCATTATTGGGAAGTTAAGAAAGAAGCTTTGGCTCTCCTTCTGACAGTGCTCATCTTGATGTTAATTTGGGGTCAGGTTTTTACAGACTATAATGCCCTCGTAGATGCGGTGGTCTCTGCCCCTGCAAGACTTCAATCTCCAGATTTGCCACAGGAAGGGGGGTTGATAATGTGTTGGCAGATGCATTACGATGTGGACTAGCTGCGGAATTCTTATTTTGGGGGAAGTGAGCTGTTTTTCTTGTTTAGTTTTGTTTGTCGGTATGTTAATAGGGTTTAGTTCTTAAGGGAGGGGGTGATATGACCCACAGGTGGGTCTAGATGCCTCTATCTTTGTGTCTGTGTGTGTGTGTGTGAGAGTGGATGACGCCTTGCAGGTGCGGTCCTGGATGTCGGCTGCTGATTGGACGCGCCACGGCTGAGAAGGAGGAGCAGTCGAGCCAGCCTGACGGTCATCCCTCCTCCGCTCCCAACTCTGCAGTTAGTCACTTCTGAAATGGTGTTAGAGCACACAGCCGTAGGGGTGGGCTGCCATTTTCTTTGTCCCCTCTTTTCTCCTGTTTAATAAGTATGTAGGGAGGTTAGCCTTTCTGTATTTGGCTTCTCTTTCTTTCTTTAGTTAGTTCTTAAGGCGAGCTAGTTGGAGTTTGGTTTATTATTTTGGCCTGGGCCCACCCTGAAGCCTTTGCTGCCCACCAGTTAAGTTGTTTTGTTTATTTCATTTACTGATTAATAAAATGTTTTTTGTTGAAACTGCCAACTGCAGTGAAAAATTAATGAGGCTTGGGAGTGTGGGAAGGTGTCCCACATGTTGCGTCTCGGTCCCCCTCGACGGGACGTAACACGGAGTTTTCGCTGTGACAGCAGGTTCAGCTCCTACCGTGTTACAGGTGACGTCGTCACGTTAGCCTGTTCCATCCCTGCTAAATTCTTTAAAGAACTACCATTAGTAAACTTTTAAATTATAATACGCTCTACACTAATTGTAATTTCCTGCCCGGTGGTTCTATATTGCAACAGTTGACGGCTCATATCAGCAGATAAGCAGCAACAATCTGGGCATTGCAGGTGATTCATAAATATGTCATTTCTTATTAATTAGCCCATAAGTGTTGTACACCAGTGTGACACCAAATGCTTGTTGCTGACAGCAGTGAAGAAATGACACTCTAGTGGTTCTGCACATTAGTATAAATAAAGTGATTCTCTATCATTACATCACAGGACGGCGGCACTCTGACAGATTCCATGAACCTGGACACTGATGATCCAGACTCCGGTCCAGATGACACAACAGGCCACAGTGGAAACGGGTCAGAGCATGGACTGGCTGCTGAAAGGATACAGGTAGGTGGCGCTGTCATCCCAAGTTGTGTGGTGTGGAGGATCAGGGCCAAAGTTCCAGATGCTCACAGATGTGACTCTGGATTCAGGAGGAGTGTTTGAAGGCTGGACTCCCAACAGTGATTGGCTGCTGAGGACCTCTCAATCACAATCAGGTTTTTTAGTGGCTGTGAGATTGAAAGTGAGTGAACAACATTAAATAAAGAGCTCCTGCAGGGTCCCAATTTGACAAGTACACTGCTAGGTGTGCTGCTTCGTTTTCGCCAAGGCCCTGTAGCATTCATGACTGACATTGAGGGAACGTTTCATCAAGTAAGAGTTTCCAACCAGGATGTAAACTTCTTACGCTTCCTCTGGTGGCCAGATGGGGACATTACAAAGGACCTACAAGAGCACAGGATGCTGGTCCACATCTTTGGGGCAGTGTCATCCCCAAGCTGTGCTTCATTCGACGACAATCAGCATGACTTCCCAGCCGAGGTTATAAACACTGTTGGTCAAAATTTCTACGTGGATGATTGTCTAAAGGCCGTCAGCACGGTGGAACAAGCAATACATCTGTACCAGCAGCTAACAGACCTGTGCGGTAGAGGTGGATTTAAGCTCAATAAGTGGGTGAGCAATCATCGCTCGGTGCTGGCCGCCATTCCTGAAGAGCAGAGAGCTAAAGAGGTAAAAACACTTAACCTTGACAGAGACCAGCTCCCTATGGAGAGGGCCCTTGGAGCTCAGTGGGATGTACAGCAAGATACATTCACATTCAGCATCAGAACCAAGCTGGGATGGGATGAGGAAATCCTTCAGGTCATGGTACGTCCCATATATAGTTTTTCAAGCGCCAAACTACAACAAAGGAACTCATCTATAACAAAACTACAACCTTGTAAGGGCAAAACCTACTTATTTTAATTCTGATTAATAAACTAAAGCTTATTCGATTATCATTATGTTGTTTTTTTTAAACGCTCATACAAAACAAAAAAAGTGGAGGGAGAGTAGTCTGAATCGGGTTCTGGAGCATTGCTCTACCTCATCCATCGCACTCATTAGTGTCACATCCACTTGTCGTGCATCATTTCCCCCAACAAGCTTCTCCTGTTAGACCTTCCCCGAGGTGGTTGGTGGGGTGACGAGCACCCAGCACGTGACCTCTACGATGAGCTTCTACCCACGGAAGTGCCATAGGAGGACACGGATTAAATAGTATGGCTTGTCCACCAGAAGGCTGTATTATGGTGTACATAATATAAAACTTCGGCCCAGTTCTGCTTGTATTGCAATGGTTGTTGTTCCTGAAGTTTCATTTTTCGTCCCTTTTTATTTTTTACATCCATGTTTGTGATGAAATAGTATTGTGAATCGCTAGCTCGCATTGCATGCTGGGAAACAGCGTCACTCAAGGAAGTTTTGGCTTCGCTGACACGGTCCTGAAGGGAAGTGGGTTTTAGTGCACTAGAACGTGATGAATGTGTTCAATCAAGCAGTACAAACCTGATTAATTGTCTTAATACTTCACTTGGAATGGCCATATTGTTTAGGATTAGAATTAGATGACAACTTGTTCACAATATTTGCAACTATTCAATTTGACCAGCAGGTGTCAGTAGAAGACGAAATTTCATGTTGACTATTTCCTAATGGAAGTGCTCTCTTTACGTTGGATTTTTCTCATCATTATTTGAAGTGTAGGCCTGTATCTGCACACAATTTGGAATTCGTCCCAGCGCCCTGAGCTGTAAATTTGGACGGTGTAAAATGAAAATGGCCATCTGCAGCAGAATGAAAGTGAGATTGCATTGTCCAGGTAGGAGGACAGCAGTCAGTCATGTTTCACCTCCAGTCAACACGCAGTGGTTCACATGAAGGTCCAAGAGGCCTACAGACCTACACTGAGTCTGGACGTGGCAGTACAGTTGGATCATTGTCTTTGTTGTGTTGTTTGGTCATTGTGATCCAATGTAATGTGAGAGAAGGACGAGTGCAGTTATATTGGAGTGAGTTTTTTAGAGTGTAATAGAAGTTATAATGCACAGTCTGTTTTTATGAAATGTTCTATCACCTGGCATCCATCCATCCATCCATCCATCCATCTTCTACTGCCGTATCCGGAGTCAGGTCTCGGGGGCAGCAGCCTCAGCAGAGACCCCCAGACTTCCCTGGACCCAGTCAACTCCTCCAGCTCCTCCAGTGGGACCCCAAGGCTTCCCGGTCCAGCCCAGAGACCTGGTCAGCACCACTCTGACTCCCTGAGTCCCTGCTGCTCAGGTGAGGCTTCAAAGATCTGGCTGCTGAGAGAAGGTTGGAGAAGAAAACATCAGTGTGACAGTGTGAGCATCATTTTCTGTCCACGACTTGAAGCTGAAAGCATCCAAACTCCATTTTTCAGCTGATGTGGTGAAGCTGCTGTTGTCTGACTGTTTGTTCTAAATGTCCTCCAGTGGATCTTCTGACTGGAGGTCCTGACCACAGTTATAATAGTTAACGAAAACGAACAAAATAACGAAAACTTCAATTGAAAAAAACAATTGTCACGTTCCCAGGGGTTAGGATTTTGGTACCTGCCTCGTTGGGGTTCGAAGCGAGCAGAGCTGAGACCATAAGGGTGACGTAGCAACGTTCA
>NW_027466153.1:727500-755000 GCF_046127955.1 Nelusetta ayraudi
CTGTAATAATAGAATAGGAAAATGCGCTTCTGATCTGTTTTGCTTGATGATCTAATGAGCTTTGTCTCTGCAGGAGCAATTCTAAAATATGTTGGCGCTCCAGACATTGAGCCAGAGGGATCTCCCGAACATCCTGACCAGGAAGCTCCAGGACCAACACGTTCCTCAGAACCTCCTTCTGTCCAGGTGAATAATGTGTGTTATTCTTAGTAGCTAAGCTGATAAGTGTGGGACGAAACTAAGGCAATTAAGCATTATTTTGATTGTTGGTTTGCGTTTTAGTGTTGCACTTGTTGGTTTGTTGGATTTTCTTATTTAAAGTAAGCATTTTCCTTTATGAATACTCAATCTGTTGTATTTATTGACATATAGAGGATTCTTTTCCTAGTATTATAGTGTTTGTTTGTTTTTAAATCAGTTTAACTTGCCTGAGTTGCTCAACTGAAGATGTTTAATTTTACCTGTAGCCTGTTTTGCTCACGAGGTGTAATAGATTGTGGAATCTTAGTAGACCTTAGTAGACGCACGCTGCTGAGAGTGGCAGCAATCAGCTCCGATGACCGTGGTGCTTGTAAATAAGGCAAATGCGCCATCTAGTGGGATGCAGCATGTTTATTCGTGTTGGAGCAATGACAAGTACTACTAACAAAACAAAAGATGCACAGGGTAAAAAAAAAAAATCATAAACTCTTCTTAGATCTCTTATAGATTATTGATAATAGCATTCTAATTGATTTCAAACCTTTTCAAAAGATCTTTTGCCAATAGCACACCCAAATATTTGATAACCTTGGAATTCCATTTGATTTTATATTTTCCTCTAATTTGTCAGCCTGGATGATAATTCAGCGTGAGAACTTGAGTGTTTGCTGTGTTTAACTTGTTGCCTGTGTATTTACCATCGGTTTCTATTATCAACATCAAATGAGGTAATGTTCTGTCCGGGTCTTGGAGAACCAAAATAATATCTTCAGCAAAAAGCCCTGTTAGATATCCCTGCTCTCCTATATGTATTCCTTTTAGATTGTTACTTTGTCTGATCATTTGTGCCAGCGGCTCAATGAACATAGCAAACATTGTAGCGCTTAGGCAACATCCTTGACGAGTACCATTAATCTTTATCCTTGCCATAGGTTCTTGGTAGAGACCTTGAATACACTGTATTAACTTTTCTTGGAACCCCAGTTTCCCAAGAACTTGATACAGAAATCTCCAATTCACACAGCCAAGGCTCACCAGTAATAGCTCGCAGGCCCTGCTTTTGGATCTGATCTATTATGTATAGGACCCGTCTAATGTCTTCTTGAGTCTGCCTACCTGTTAAAAAAGCTGACTGATTGGAAGTCCATCTCGTCCCCTTAAATTTCAAAGCGTAACGAACCTGTGTAGCCCGAGGAATTTTATTATAGTTTATTTCCTAGGGTGCAACTCCCCAGGTGGCATTGTCAGGCAACCCCCCCCCCCCCATTTTCCTTTATACCCACCATCAGAATTGTCTCCACCTCCGCCAGACCCTCCCCCTTGCCGTAGGTTCTTGGTAGAGACCTTGTATACACTGTATTAACTTTTCTTGGAACCCTAGTTTCCCAAGAACTTGATAAAGAAATCTCCAATTCACACAGTCAAGGCTCACCAGTAACAACTTTTGGAGCTGATCTATTATGTATAGGACAGTCCTAGGGCTGGACGATATAGAAAAAAAGCATATCGATATAAAAAAAAAGTCATATTGATCGATATCGATAATTAACATATTATATATATATATTATATATATAACATTAACATTAACATATTTTAATTGCAGTGCTGGATGTTTTATACTATTACTTCATGACAGACTTTTAATAAAGAACACACGAGCACTGAATTCAAATTCAAACGTTTATTCAACCACCTTTTTTAAACACAACTGAATTGTTTTTTTGTTTTTTTTAATATTATTGTTATTATTATTATTATTATTAATTTAGTCATTTATTTAAAAAAAAATAGGCTGAGATAGGGCTCGAACGTGCAACTCGACCAGAGGTCTGAAGTTGTGGCGGTTAACAGCTCGTTTTGCACTGATTCCCTGCACTCGTTGTACAGACGAGGAAGAGCTGTGTTTGAAAAATACTTGCAGTCTGGAACTTCATATCGCGGGTCAAGAGTGGCGAGAAGCTGTTTGAAGCCAAGCTTTTCAACGGTGGTTATTGGCAGAATATCCCTCGCTATGAAGCATGTTACTACATGGGTGATGTCCTTATGGCGCTTGGACGCTTTGTCGTATTTACTGCAAGAAGTCCAGTTTGGTCTGCTTTACTTGCTTGGTGCTGGCGCTGGCAGCGGATTCCTCCGACAACGTGGAGCCGCTGGGTCTGCGTTTGCGATTGGTTGGAGGAAGAAATGACCGTAATATTAAGCTACATGATTGGCTATGATGAAAAAGGAAGTGAAACTTTTTCTATCAAACTTTTTATCCACCCCTTTTTTTCCTATCGCAGCACACGTCTATCGATCGATATATATCGTTATCGAATTATCGTCCAGCCCTAGACGGTCCCGTCTAATGTTATCTTGAGTCTGCCTACCTGTTATAAAACCTGACTGATCCTCATCTATCAAGTCCGGCATAAAACTTTCAAGTCTTTTTGAGATGATTGAAGTAAAGATCTTCTAGTCAACATTTAAGATTGAAATGGGCCTATACGAATCACAAAGTTCCTTATTTTTCCCTTCTTTTGGAATAACTGGAATGACAGCCTCTTTCCATGAGGGAGGCCGTTTGCCCTCTGTCAGAGTCAGATTAAAAGAATTTAGGAGTATCGGGGTTAATTCTTCTCCAAATGTTTTATACCACTCACTAGGAAACCCATCACTACCTGGCGCTTTGATTGATTTTAAGCCTGCTAATGGCAGCATCTATTTCTTTTTTGGTTATACTGGAAATGAGTTTTCTATTTTGCTCATCTCCAATGGCTGGTAGGTCCAATGAGTCAAGGAATTCTTTCATCTCACAATCTTCTTTAGCTGTGGGTTGGGTATATAGATTTTCATAATAATCTTTAAAAACCCTCTCTATTTCTTCAGGTTCAAGTAGTAGCTGTTTCGTTAATGGGTCTCTAATTTTACATATTGCATGAGAAGCTTGCTGGGCCTTTATTCCTCTTGCTTAATATTTGGTTGATTTACAACCTGATTCATAGTGGGTCTGTTTAATGAATTTCAGCTTTTTCTCAACATCTAGCCTCAAGACATCGTCTATTTCCCTTCTGACACCGATTATTTGTTGTGACACTGTATCGTCCTTATTGCTTTTGTGTTGCTGTTCCAGAGTTGTTCATTGGTTTACCAGCTTCTTGTAACCTTCTTCTCTATGTGGCAGGTGGGTTTGCCCCCACCTTCGCGTCATCAATCACACCTGCGCCGGAGTGCAATCTTTGCGTCCCTCAGTGCGTTTACATGGTACTAGAGAAATTTGAATTATTGCCTTAGTCCGATTATGATCGGAGTTTGAGAACTCCGATTGGAATCGGAGAACTCCGATTGAGACACCCAGATAATGCGATTGGAATTCTAATTTCTCGGCCATGTATACGCCTTAGTCGGACGATTAACTGGACAACGCAAGTGCGCACGCGCCACCGCACAACTACGTCGTCTAACAAAACAGACGGCGTGAAACAACCAGCAAACGCGAATAAGAATGTTGACATTTGGAGAGAGGATGAGACCGGGGCGATGCTTTCTCTTCTAAAAGAGATGGACATATTAAAATTACACACAACAGAGACCTTTTTTAAAAGGGTAGCGCAGCAAATGCAGGGCTCCGGCTTTGCGCAGCCCTGAACAAATACGTATTTGTTCGTATTTATATTTCTACCTTTTCGTTCACATTTTTTGTAAGTTAGAAGAATTTCAACTTGTAAATAAAAGCACAGCAAAGACATGTTTTTCTGATTTGTTTTCATTTCGATAATTTCGCTGTTATTCTGCTGGAAACGGCACAAGCTTCCTCCACGGTCGGCTCTTTCATGAGCGTGTGTATAACTGAAGACACCGTTCCTTTGCAAAACCTGTACACAAACTCTCCCACCAGTCTGCGCAGAACCCGCATCCAACAAGAACGAGAGTTTGGGGTCCGTGGCGACGGCACAAAGCGTAGCATCAAAGACATTGTGTTGTTGTAGCCCTCCAACAGCAACACAACAACACAACGCGGACACTTTTCCTTTGATTTTGGTTTATTTGGTTTAGACAATTCAGTTTGTCTGTTTCTTTTGTTAGCGTAACCACTTTCTTTGGTTGGTTTTCTTTTCTTTGTTTTGTTGTGAAATTTTGGTGAAACTTTGGGTTTTCTATTGAGTAGCGATTTTGTTATAGTTTGATTTCCTTTTTTAGTTCATTAATATCTTGTTCCCCAGTGATCGTTACCTTTTTGTTTTGGGTTTTGGTCCTGTGTGTGTGTGTGTGTGTGTGTGTGTGTGTGTGTGTGTGTGTGTGTGTGTGTGTGTGTGTGTGTGTGTGTGTGTGTGTGTGTGCGCGCGAAGAATAAATAAGGAGTTGGCATAGCGTGAATTTTGGCTTGTAGTGATTCCCTTAGCTTTGTTTATTCCCTTTTTTGAGTTTTCTTTGGTTTCTTTGGCCCTGTTCCCCTTATTTTCTTATGTTGAACAGTCTTTTTGGTATGGTACTTATTTCCTTGACACTCAGGCAGCTAAACCTGGTCTATTTTAAATTGTTGTCAAATAAAGCTGTTTCATTGGAAGTCCGTCTCGTCCTCTTAAATTTCAAAGCGTAACGAACCTGTGTAGCCCGTGGAATTTTATTATAGTTTATTTCCTGGGGTGCAACTCCCCAGGTGGCGTTGTCAGGCAACCCCCCACCACCACCACCACCACCCCAATTTTCCTTTATACCCACCTTTATACCCACCATCAGAATTGTCTCCACCTCCACCAGACCCTCCCCCTCGCCACATCTAGTCTTTTTTTGATAGGCTGCCCTCGCTATTAACCTCCCTCTCATCACAGCTTTAATTGTGTCCCACAGTATGGTAGTGTCTACTGGACTTTCTATGTTCTCCTCCATAGAGCATTTAATCTCTTTCTTAACCTCCTCCAGTGTTTTTGGATTATTTAGCATACCCACATTTAATCTCCAAAGTGTGTTTTTCTTCCTCTTATTTAGACAAATAATAAGGTAATTAATACTGTGTCAGTACAAGTCAGTCGTTCCTATTTTACATTCCTCTATTCTGTATCTGTCTGTAATGTTAATAAAAAAAATAGTCCTCTGTAACGGGTGGAGGTCCCTCCAAACATCAAACATCCCTAGTTCGGCTAGAGAGACGTTGACAAGTTTCAACAGGCGGGTCTGACTTCTGTTGCCATTAGTTGTGTCGAGTTTAGCTTTTAAATCATGTTGAAATCCCCTGCACATATTAGGATTCCTTCACTTTCCACAGCTATGATCTCAAACAGTGATTTCAAAAAGCACTTGTCCAACCCTGGACCAAAGTAACTGAGTTATCATCCAATTTCCCTTTGACTATTACATATCTCCCTTCTTTGTCATTTATTTTTTTAACAACTTCAAAACTGATAGAATTAGAGATTAATATTGTGACACCTCTCTTTGGGCCTTTCCTGAACAAGCTAAAAAAAACATTTCTATATCCAAATCTTTTCAGTGTGTCGTGCTCTTGTTGAGAGAGATGTGTTTCCTGTAGATCAGGCATGGCCAAACTATGGCGTGTCTCTGTCTGGCCCGCGTGAAGGCAGTCAAAAATCTAACCTAACTTAGAAATGACACTTGAACCTGCAATGAGGATTTTAGTCGTTCTAAATGAGTCCAACGTTAGAAAAAAAGGAGCGACCCGGACTTCCCACAGTCTCTTTTCTATTAACATGGGAATTCAATTTTAATAATTTGTCAACTAAAAACACCGGTCATACTAGAACATCCCTACCAGCTTTCTTCCCTGTATTCTCTGAATTTAATCAAAGAATCTTTGAAACTCTTGTAGCTTTTCTCTGGCTCGTGTCGCTGCTGATGCGTAGCCCCTCCAGGATCCCTCCTTGCACTGCCACTCCGTCGTAGTGCGGGGCACCGAGTGCCGCAGGCCGCTCCGCACCCGTCGCCACCGCCGTCTTCTCCGCCAGGCCGCGTCTCGCCAATTCCTCCTTTACCTCCTCTGCGCTGTTGTAGGTTCGAGTTCCCGTATCCCAGTGGGTCCTCATCTTGGTGAATGGCGTCTGGAAGCGGATGCCCTTCTCCTTCAGGAGCAGTGTTGTACTCCTTTCTCTTTTGGACCATCTCTGTCGCGTAATTGTGATGGAATGACGGTACTTTATTCCCCAGTTCTATTTTCTTTGTCCATAGCTCTCTCAGGACCCTCTCTTTGGTAGTAAATTCCAGAAAGTTAACAATGATGGGTCTCGGTTGGGCACCGTCCGCTGGCTTCTGTGCAAATGAGCGGTGTGCTCTCTGAATTTGGAAATTAAAATCTGCTGGCAGGTGCAGTTCGCTTTTCAGCAGGTCTTCCACAAACTTGGCCACAGATTCTCCCTCCTCTCCTTCAGTGACTCCATAGATACGTAGGTTGTTTCTCCTCGGCCTGGACTCCAGGTCAGTTAACTTGTCCTGAAGAGCTTTTTGTTCTGTGATATGACCAGAGCGTCATTAGCTTCCTGTGCCCAACGTTCTAGCTTTTCAATCCGCGACTCAGCCTCGTTGATCTTGCCGGTCTGGAGCTCCTGTTCGGTGATGACTTTCGCAAGTTGTTGATTTATTTCGTCTTTGAAGTCGTCCAAGTCTTTTTCCACATCGTTCCTCAGTGTTTCTCCAAACGTGCGAAGGACTTCTTTTGATTCTGTTTTTAAATCCCGTATCTCCTTGCTAATAATTTCTATGTCCGAGCCCTTTTTCGCGTCGTTAGTCACGAGGAGTTCGTTTCGCCATCTCCCTCTGTTTCAGAGCAAGCTGGTAGTTCCGCCATATTGTCTGTTACCGTGTTTCTGTTTTGGTTGAATGGAGTTTTCCTTCCCATTCCAACGTTCCCCTGATCACTTTGTAGTTAATATGATATCTGACAATAGTCATTCAAGTTTTCGGGGAGTTTTTACCCTAGACGGTCGAGAGCCCTGGTGTCGCAAAGTCTACCGCTTTATGGCCAAACCAGAAGTCCCTTCCCTCTAGCCTTTTCAAGGGGGAGGTGGCTAGACTCGGCTCTTGTGGGACGAGAAGCAGAAGGCCTGTCCGATCGGGGGGGAAGATGAGATGACATTTTTGTGGGTCAACACAAACTCATCTGCGAGGACAGCAGCCTTGGACAATGACGACACTTTCTGTTCATTCAAGAACATTACCACCTTCTCTGGCAAAGAGTCTTTAAAATCTTCTAAAAGAACGAGCTCACGGAGTGACTCAAAGTCATTTTTGACATCATTAGCTGCACACCATTTATCAAAGAGGTTGCTTTTCTCCCATGCAAACTCGACAAAGATTTGACCACTAGATTTTCTATGGTTCCTAAATTTTTGCCAGTAGGGCTCAGGAACAAGCTCATAAGCAGGAAAAATTGCTTCCTTTCCAACATCATATTGCAGGCTGTCTTCTAAGAAAAGAGCAGACACCAACTCCTGTGCTTTTCCCACCCGCTTGCATTGGAGAAGGACAGGCCACATGTCTCTTGGTGAAGCTATTCGCTCCAAGGCACTGAATTATGAATTCTGTACCTACCTACAACCCCCCCTTCCGTGGCCCGCCGACTCGATGCAGGTCTGTCATGTGGCCCGTTGCTAAAAATGTTTGCCCACCCTCTATACAGACAGTGAGTTGGAGCAAGCTCGTAAGCACTACTTCCAGATGGCCCGCACTGCCAGTGAGGGGAAATGTGTCATGTTCAAAGAGCTGAGATGCAGGCTGGTGAGAAACACTGTCACCAGCATGATTTCTATCTTGAGAGCCAGTCAGCAAGGAGAGGGGGTCTGGTACCCTTCTGAGCATGAAGTCACTGCAATGGCTAAAAGACTAGTGGAGTATTATCCCATGCTGAAGCATTAAGACAAAACAATGAAACATGTAAGTGATTATATTATTTTGCGCACTTTTTGTGAAAAAAGTGTGAAGATTTTGAAGCGTGTGGTTATTTTTGGCTGATACTTTTTTTTATCTGTGCATGTTCACTTTCCATCTTTATTTGTTCTTTCAATGAGTGAAATTTTATTTACCACAGGCGAGCACTTACAAGAATCTTCACAAGAGATTCACCAGAGAGGGGCCACAAGAAGAAAAGGCATCGCATTGACTTCTCAGCAAGTGACCAAGAAGAAGATCATGATGCAGACTCAATTGGTGGATCAACAATTATTTTGTGTCACACACCAGGGCGCAGTTCTGATAATGGCCACACTTCACGTAAGTAGAAACATGTCCATTTTAATAATAATGATAATGTATGAAAGCTAGGCAATGTTATGATAGTTTTGGATATCATGATATATCACAGGCATTTTTACATTTGAATTGTCATTTGATATATTTTGATGCTCCAAACAATTTCATCCATTTGACTGATTTACTGATTTGTCTCCTCCATTTCATCAGCCAAAGATGGTCTGACAGCACAGGCCAGACATTATCAGACCCTGCAGGAGCTGTACAAGAAACCAAAACCCAACCAAGATGCTGTCTCCCAAATTCTTGACCTGCAGTTTCAAGCAAGAAGATCCTTCATCGATAGTGATGTTCTGAAAGAACAGGACAAGGCCAACAAAGATCCTGGATGCATATCCATGTGTCAAGGATCTTTATCATGTAAGTGATTAACTTGTTTTGGTTTATGATGAAAAGCAAGCATTTTTGCAGATTTTAACATTGACTTGCATTATAGGCGATGAATGAGCTGCGGCGCATTCTGGATAAGGGCAACAGAAAATTCATTGATGAACTAAAAAAAAAAAGAGATGGGAAGACTTCTGCACCAATGTGTAATTTTATGGTGTTTGGAAAAAAAATGAAGTGATGAAGCCACGCATAACGCTGGTTGTAGTTCAGTAGAGTCATTTTGCTGTGTCTCTAATTGACTGTGTAGCTGTTTCCTGGGACATAGGATGGTTTATGTTGCGCTGAATGAATAGATGCAGAATGGTAATACTCTTCATGCTGAAAAAATAAGATTTTTTTTGTGATCAACACAAACCTAATAAGACTCATTTTTAGGAAGACTAACTTTGAACTCAAAGTTGATTTGTTCTATTCCAGTGGAATATTCCATCGCGCTGCTCAGGGCACTCCCCACACTCTTTCCTTCACCAAGTCCACCACCGAAGAAGCTGGGACATGCCAGTGAGGCACTGCTTCATGTCATTCAGGTGAAAGTTTGTTTGCATTTTCTCACATTCAACACTTCATAGTTCCATGCATGGATGTGGCGTTTCCTTCTTCTTTTTCTTTAGCCAACAGAAGATCCCACAATGTACTCGCAGAAGAGGTCTTTCTGCACTCCTGTGTTGCTGTTTGATGGGACCCGCTGTCTCATCTGTCTTGGAGCCACTCCCGCCACCACGCTTGCCAAGGAAGACTTGAGTGACGGTCTGCTTCATCTGATGGATTACTACTATGCCCTGCACCTCACATATCCAAAAGTGTGTGGCAACCCTTCTCTCTGTCATTCAGACAGAAGTGCTACAGGAAACTATCCATGAGTGAGACACCACAGCCTCATACAAAAAAGACCATGGCAGAATGGAAAGATTTTATTGGGGAGTAGAGCTGTGTACTAGGCATAGGTAGTGATACATTCCCCTGGTAGTTGTAACTTGAGGGTGGGTGGGAGTCTGTTGGAACAAACATGTTATCAGTGGTGATAGGAACACAACACTATATGCTGTCCCCATACTGTTTTTTTTTTTTGTGTGTGTAACTGAGTGTCAGGGAATCTGAATCAATGTTCAATAATGATGACGGTGAATATTGTAACAACAAAACATTACTTGCATTCTAGAAATGATTGCTTGAGATTGTTTTAAGATGCAATGCCTTAGTGACGTTTTTATTACAAGGCAGTGAAGGCACTGTCAGCAATTTAAGTGAATAAATAGTTGTTGACAATATTAATTCTGTTTGCTTAATTATTTTTTTTGGGGGGGGAGTGGGCGTAGGGGGGGTGGATGCTTTGTCTCATTTTGAGAAAAAAAAAGCTAATATTTTGAACACTTAAATTAAGAAGAATTGCACTGTTAGTACCTCTGGTTTTAAGATCTTTTCATTCAAATTAAGAAAGAAGCAAACGTGAAAAAAGAATTGAGAAGCTAGTATCAAGTTTATTTGACTTAGTACAGTCCTTGGAATGAGTGCTTTACTGTTTATTTCAAGAGTTTTTCCATTCTTCAAATGCCTAGATATATCGTCTTATTTTAAGAAATCTTACCAAGTCTAAATATCTTACTGCATTGGCAGATAATTTGACTTGTTTCTAGCCTGTTCTTTCTCAATTTAAGTGTTTGTTTCTTAGATATATTTTGCAGTGTGTGGACACCGAGGGGAGCTCTAGAATTGGCTCATTCAACCAACCAACGAGCCAATCAGCAGTGGCGTCACAGGCCCTCCTCCTTCTTTGTTCTCTCTCTCACTTTGACTTCTGCACTGGACAGCCAGGTTTGTGGAGGGAAGGTTGGAACAAAGTAAGGACGGGGTACCCCATACATTCATGTACGTAGAGTCACTAAGTCTTAAACTCACCAGGTTTGTATCGCATATCGATAGCCCTAATGCCACACAAGTCTATGAGGGTCCAAGGTCAACTTTGTCCGAGAGACATGGGGCCACTTTCAGGTTCATCAGGATCCTTCAGGACACACCCACGCCAAATTTGGGGCTTCTAGCCCATGAGGAACCCCAAAACCCTCACTCTAATTCCAGCCTTATCGCTAACCCTAATGACAAGTCTATGAGGGTCAAAGGTCAACTTTGTCCTAGAGACATGGGGCCACTTGCTTTTTCATCAGCAGCCCCCAAGAAGCGCACACGCCAAATTTGGGGCTTCTAGTTCTTGAGGAACCCCAAAACCCTAACCCTAGTTTCAGCCTTATCGTTAACCCTAATTCAATGCAAGTCTATGGAGGTCAAAGGTCAAATTTGTCCTAGAGACATGGGGCCACTTTCAGGTTCATCAGGATCCTCCTGGACACACCCATGCCAAATGTGGGGCTTCTAGCCCATGAGGAACCCCGAAACCCTCACTCTAATTCCAGCCTTATCGCTAAACCCTAATGCAGTGCAAGTCTATGAAGGTCAAAGCTCAACTTTGTCCGAGAGACATCAAGTGTTTTTTTCATGAATCATTCATAAATGTTAGGAGTTTGCTTTGTGGCGAATTCACAATAAAAATACATTGACACTGTCAAAGATGGACTCAAGCACTATTATTGAACTATACTGTATTTTTTGAGTGATGTGCTTTTGAAAAGCGCTGCGCACAGGAGGCCCATTTGTTTTTGTTTTTTTTCAGGGGGCCCAAAATTCCTGGCGGCGCCCCTGAGCGGGCATCTCCAGCACCAAGGCAGTGGAGCTGCTGGCCACGAGAGAAGAATTAACCAGTCCATTGAAACCATTTGTTTGGTCTAGTGAGTGGCAACAGTCCTTTGAGGATCTTAAGTGCCTTCTCAGCTGTAACCCTGTCCTGTCTGCTCCAAATTTTTCCTCATTGGCTAGAAGCCCCAAATCTAGCGTGGGCGCTTCTTGGGGGCTCCTGATGAAAAAGCAAGTGGCCCCATGTCTCTAGGACAAAGTTGAAAATTCACCCCATAGACTTGCATTGAATTAGGGTTAACAATAAGGCTGAAACTAGGGTTAGGGTTAGGCTTAGCTGAAATTAGGGTTAGGGTTTCGGGGTTCCTCAAGTACTAGAAGCCCCAAATTTGGCGTGGGCGCTTCTTGGGGGCTCCTGATGAAAAAGCAAGTGGCCCCAAGTCTCTAGGACATAGTTGAAAATTCACCCCATAGACTTGCATTGAATTAGGGTTAACAATAAGGCTGAAACTAGGGTTAGGGTTAGGCTTAGCTGAAATTAGGGTTAGGGTTTCGGGGTTCCTCAAGTACTAGAAGCCCCAAATTTGGCGTGGGTGCTTCTTGGGGGCTCTTGATGAAAAAGCAAGTGGCCCCATATCTGTAGGACAAAGTTGAAATTTCACCCCATAGACTTGTATGGCATTAGGGTTAGGGTCCAAGAGTACACATACACATTTTCTTTTGCTTTATTGATTTAAGCTCATCGTCTCCAGCTGCAAAGGTACAGAAAGCTTTCTGTGTTTTGATGTCGTGTGTGAGAAAACATCACTTTTTTCTGTAAACTTGTGTTATCATTGTCCTTCATTGAAAATGACACAATCTTTCATTTCATTGTTCAGATGCCGAACACCAAGGCATTCCGTCGCTCTCTGGCCATGAAACGACGCCTGGAGCAAAAACGGGATTGGACACCTTTTCCACCTCGGAAGGACTTTGAACGTCGTGAGTACTTCCACGTTCATGATTTCATGTTCTGCCTGTGTTGTTATCTTGTATTCCAAATAAATCTTACAAAAACATATTTAGATTTTTCTTTTTTGTCAATTTACACAGGGCGCGGTACTGGTCAGCGACCTGGGTGCGAAGATGGCCCGTTTTGCTCCTGACTGACAAAACAGTGCAAGTTCGTTCTTAAGGCCCAGCAACCAGACAAGAAGGTATGGGTCGTGATTTTGTCAAGCCACGAGTTTCTTTATGTTTTTGTTCTGGTGGTGGGAGACTCACATCTCTGTCCACTTGTGGATGGTTTTGTGTTCTCGCCCCGGGCAACAACCTTGAACACGGGCTTGTAACAGACTCCGCCCAGGATTTTGCTGCGCTACTGGCAACTGTGTTGGACCGCTGGCCCAAGGTTTGTTTATCTGCTGTGACAAACAAATTTGAACACATGAATGTCATCGCCACTTTGTTTTATCAATATCAAGTAATTCCATGATCCATAGTTCAATAACAAGAATATTCATGAATTTATTTTGCATTTTTACGTTTGTTTGGGGTTTTTTGTAGGTGTTTGTGCTTGACTTTCCACCCCGCCTGACTGTCAAGCCAGAACTACAAACAGCGCTACGTCAAGTATATCATCGTGTTGCTGCACGCATGGGTGTGTAAAATACATATTTTTGTTGTATTTTTTTCTCTTCAGTGACACTGTGCTAACAGATATTTCTTAGAATTGTGTGATTACACAATTGATTATGTGACACTTCTTCCAGGTTTAACATTTGTGTATATGGCCGATCACGTCCCCCTTTGTCAGCTGTACATGGTGGTATTATGATGGTGTAAGTTTTGCCTTCTTCAGCCTTACTTGCTCTTCATTTGATATGACAAATATGTGTTAACATGTTGTTTTCTGTTTACGTGCACCTCAGGACTGATTTTGGTGGAGCGTCTGCATGCTGCAGTGCTCCATCAGCTCGCACCCCCTTCACCTAGGCCAGGGGTGTTGTGCCACAACCAATCATCGCCCAGGGTGTCTCCCAGAGTGGTTGTGACAGGTCCTGTCTACATGCCAGTGTATGGACCCGCTCCTTAATGGACTCTTGTTGGACAGGACGTTGAGGTAACCTGTTCATCCCTCTTTTTTTTTCCCCCCAATCGTGTATTTGTCAAACAGTGCAACTTTTTATTTTAAAAATGAACACTTATCCTAAGTTGACTCTGATTTCCTCTCCTCTTTTTTTTTATAGACAGTACCAACAGCTGTTGAGACTGCATTTCACACAGACATCCCGTCCAATCCTGTGTGGTTCAGTGAGGCTGTGCTGCTGGACCACATGGAGACCGTCGTGGAGTCATCTGGCAGGGTTTCCCCAGCTGTCACGGTAACATTCACACAATTATTCATACACTTATCAACTAGGGGTGGGTGAAAAAAAAAATCAATATTGCAATATATTGTTGTGCTTTCTGTCGCAATAAATAATCGATACACTGACGGCAAATATCAATATTTTTTTTCAAACACCACCTGTCCACCTGTCCCGGGAAAGACAAAATCTCTCCCGGGACACAATTTGTCCCGTTCTTTATGGAAAATGACAAAACCTCATTTAATTTCCGTCTGTGGTCTAGATAGGGTTGCCAACCCTCCCGTAAAATACGCGATTGTCCCATATTTGCAAATAAAAAAGCCTGTCCCGTAATGAACTGATGGGGGACGCACTTCACTTTGTCCCGTATATTTTGGGGACGCGGTTATTTATTTATTTATTTTGTCTGCATCATTTTTTATTGATTTTCAGAATCGGGGCAGTGAAAGGATTTTTTTCCCTCTTTCATCTTCCCGTCGGTTTGTATATCCCAAGTCCCCAAGTTGAGATAAGACAAGTTGCTACTGACTTTACATTACCAGAAAGCACTGTCCTTGTTTACATGAAAGTTATTAATGTTCATGCACTTTAATATGTTTGCTTGTGCAGTGCACGTTTGTTTGTACATTATACAAAGTTTTGGAATAAATGCAAGATCACAGGCATTTTCCTTTTTATGGGTATTTTTTTCTTTTTCAGTCACATATCGTCTGCAAAATTTTGAAGATATCGAAGATATCGTGTGTCGTGATGTTGTCATTATCGTGGGCCAAATATCGTGACAGTATCGAATCGTGGGTTAGCCGTATCGCCCCACCCCTATTATCAACACAAGATCACATATGTACAGTACATGTACAGTTTAATTAGTGTGTTACTTTGTTTATGAATTCATTTCTTTATGTTCTTCAAGATGTCCAGCCTGAGACGTCGATCAGCACGCGTTGCCTCAAAAACCAAAACAAACAAGTGACATGTTGGTATTTGGGATATGTGTATTTCATTGTGTGCATCTTTGTGATAGGACAATAAATGCAGTTCTTTAAACGTTACTTTGTGTCCTTGTATTTGCAGGTGTGGGCAACACGTTCAACTGTCCACATGACTGAGTCTGCCTCCAGCAATGTCACAGCAGTGCAGCAGGTTTGTACTTATTCATTTCCACTTCATCACCTGTATGTGTTTTCTAGGCTTTACACCGATCTTATCGGCTGTATCGGATCGGCCGATATTTGGCATTTTTTGAAACGTTCATGATCGGGCGTCATGTCATGAATCACCGATCAATGACGTCATGGTCGTGTTGAAACTTTTTTAATCTGTCTCATTTCCTCCAAAGTAGTTTCACAGCATCGACATGTTTATTTGTTTGTATCCGAGTGTTATGTAAATGTATAGATTTGGGTTTACATTGTTGTCAGTTCCTTTTGTCTGCTGTGTGTCCGTTTGGGCACTAGATGGCGCAGTAGATCCTGTGTTTCCTTTTTTTTGCTTGTTCCAGGTGCGGAAAGGTGATTGGCTGGTGCCAATATTTAAGGAGGAGGACTTCAACACCTCGGTCTCTTTGTCCTTCTCCCAGCTCCCAACCAGAGGCCATGTGCCGCAGCAGCAGCATTCTGTGTTCAGCCATCAATTCTGTTTTGTAATCTATTTCAGTTCCCTTTGTGTCCACGTAGCCCGTAGGGGAGGGAAGCCATTTGTGTTGTGACCCTTTTCTCCTGTGTTTTAGTTAAGGAGGTTAGTTTGACTGTCATTTATTTGATTGTTTTCTTCATAGGTAAGATCCATAAGAGAGCCATTTTGTTTGTTGTTTTGGCCATGCCCTCCCTGACGCCAGTGCAATGATGGTGACGTTTAATAAAAACCATCCTGTGGACGAAGCACCTTTGTCTAATTTGAGAGCTGGGAGAAGGGGGGGGGAGCCTTTATGTTGTGTCCTGGTTCCCCCTAGGCCGGGGCATAACACCGAGAGCTAATGATTCATGATTCAAAAACCTTCATTTTCGTCTTCGTGCCTCTTCCTGTTTTGAGTACTGTCGCTATGTGACGGACAATAAAGTTTCTTTGAATCTGCAATATATGCAACGCTACAGTACCTCGCGGGGGAACTTTGGTAAAAAAATTCAACACCACAAATTTAATCAGGCACTTGGAAAAGATACACACGGAGGAGCATGTCGAGTTCAAGAAACGCAGCGCGGAGAAAGAAAAAGAAAAGCAAACTCTGAAACGGATGCTAAAGCAAACAACTTTCGACGGTGCTTGTGAGAAGGCAAGGGGTGTACAGAAACAAGTATTTATTGCCTCTAACGTGATTGGATCGGTGATTGGCACAAAAATCGTGACCGTGTAAAGCCTAGTGTTTTCCTTTCTATGTTTATTGGCATAAAATCACATCTTTCTCATTTTAATCAGGTGGAGGCGACGCCACAGATGACCAGAGCTGTGCCCGTGGTTCCTGTGGCTCCCGTGGTTGCCAGCACCAAGCCAGAGGAGGCCAGCACCGTCCAGGAGGCAACACAGAAGATCAACTAAGCTAAGGAGGCTTTTCTTTCTTCTTCTGTTGCCTTTGACTGCTCCGCTCGTTCTACGCCTCGCACATGTGATTTGTGATCCATCATCAGTTAGTACTAGTGAAGATGCAGTGGCAGATCATGGCACTGGTATTAGCTTAGCCAAGGTTCTGCATGGTTCTTTTCATCGAGGCGAAACCGGTCACGGTTTAAAATTCCAGCACCAGCTGGCAACAGTGAGTCACTTCAGAAGAGCAAAACTCCTCACTTTGACATGGATAATTCTGACGTAGAGTTTGTCAGTGCTGTGACCAATGAAGAGTGTAACTTCTCTCCCCTTGATGTTGATGTTTGTTTAGACCTTAGCAAAAACTTGAAGATTCATTTGGACCGTACGAGTTTTCCAATTTCTGATTGCAAAGGCCCATTAGGTTCGCCGTGTACAAATGAGAATGTAGAGGCTGATGGAAACTGCTTCTTCAGAGCCATCAGTCAAGCTGTGACTGGTTTATAGACACAGAAGTGGAAATTCAGGTTGCAGCAGATTGTTTACGATTAGATGTGTACACTTTTATCGATGGTCATGGGTTGAAGTACAGCTTTTGCAAGAAACAATTCTCACATTGTATATATTTATGGATGTATTTGTTTTATATGGAAGCAGTTACCATAATCCAAATTAAAATAAGAATATAATAACAGAAATGCGTTTTCATTTTAAGAACGAAGCTGCATTATTTGACTCATAATTAAAATGGTTAATAAGTCATTCAATCTGCATTTTCATTTTCTTCTTCAAGACTGCTCATTCTTGTACTTAATTCAAATGAAAAAGGAAAACACATTTGAGATTTAATTTTCAAAACATGCACCAGCAAAGAGTTAACAAAATTCAATATAAAATGTAAAATTCAAAAATGAAAAAGCAATAGCAGAATGCTTTTTCATTTTAAGAACGAAGCTGCATTATTTGACTCATAATTAAAATCATGAATAAATATTCCTATATGCATTTTCATTTTCTTATTCGTGTCGCACCTTTTATGACACAATCAAAAAGAAAACTGAGAGCATTGCTTTTTAATTTTCGTGGTCCTGCCCTGCACAAGAGTTACCACAACTCGAAAACGAAATCGCAATCTCAAAGTAAGCACGCGGCGCAGGAAAGTGACGTCAGCAGCTCTCCACCTCCGCTGTGGGTATGGCGGTATGACGCCAAGTGTCATTTGCCTCCTGTTATGTGTAAATTCTAATGTTTGTGAATTTAATAAATGTATATATATACTGTATATTTAAAAAAACAAAACAAAACAAAAAAAAGGTATAGCGGTATGACACCACTTTGCCATCGTTACTTTTCACGTCATTGAAGTTGCCGGTAAACAAGATTTAAATCGCCGAAAAACGTGGACCACTGACGGATCTCGTTGGTCGGACAGATTTGAGCATGGTGCACATTGACACAATTGTTCAAACCCTGCTGGATTTAGCTTCCCAGGTGGAGTTGAATAGTGTATCTGAATATGATGCTCGGGACCGAGTTGAGCAGGTATTCTGCCGTCCCAGATACGGACGCAAACAAGGTTGCCCGAGCCAACCTGTTGTCAGTTATGGAACACCTTGATGCACCAGCACAACATCAAAGCTAAAGCTATTTGTTACATGGGTGGAGTAACAGCTGTTCGGCGTCGGCCACCAGTCCATCCGTCGCAGGATGCGATGCAACGGATCATTGCTTCCGTTCGGCGTCGGCCACCAGTCCATCCGACGAAGGATGCGAAGCAACAGATCAATCCGTCGACTGGTGGCAGATGCTGGTGCGAGATCTGTCAGTGGTCCACGTTTTTCGCCGATTTAAATCTCGATTACCGGCAACTTCAATGACGTGAAAGAAGTAACGATGGCAAAGTGGTGTCATACCACCATACCGTTTTTTTCTTTTCTTTTCTTTTTAAATAAAAAAAAAAAATATATATATATATATATATATATATTTATTAAATTCACAAACATTAGAATTTACACATAACAGGAGGCAAATGACACTTGGCGTCATACCGCCATACCCACAGGTGGAGAGCTGCTGATGTCACTTTCCTGCGCCGCGCGCTTACTTTGAGACTGCGATTTCGTTTTCGAGTTGTGGTAACTCTTGTGCAGGGCAGGACCACGAAAATTAAAAAGCAATGCCCTCAGTTTTCTTTTTGATTGTGTCATAAAAGGTGCGACACGAATAAGAAAATGAAAATGCATATAGGAATATTTATTAATGATTTTAATTATGAGTCAAATAATGCAGTTTCATTCTTAAAATGAAAAAGCATTCTGCTATTGCTTTTTCATTTTTGAATTTTACATTTCATATTGAATTTTGGTAACTCTTTGCTGGTGCATGTTTTGAAAATTAAATCTCAAATATGTTTTCCTTTTTCATTTGAATTAAGTACAAGAATGAGCAGTCTTGAAGAAGAAAATGAAAATGCAGATTGAATGACTTATTAACCATTTTAATTATGAGTCCAATAATGCAGCTTCGTTCTTAAAATTTAAAAGCATTTCTGCTGTTGCATTTTTTTTTGGATTATGGTAACTATCTGCTTCCATAGTTACACCTGTGTTACAGACTAGTAAATGCTTCAGCAGAGTTTTATGAGGGTGTTTTTTTTTTGTTGTTGAAAGTGAAAATGTTGTTTTGAAAATGACTGCTTACAGGTCCATCTGTTTACTTTAACCAAGCATTCAGAACGAGTTGTCCAACACCGGTTTAATTTTTCAGGAATTGTTGACTTTAAAGAATCACGTTAATGTTCATTAATTCATGGAAGTGAAGAATAATTAAAGTAAATCTTAAAGTAACCTTGTGCTTCTGTGTTTCTCAATGTTTCAACAACTTTGTTCTGAACATAGTTAAGTTCTTTCACATGGCTACTTTTATTTAACAGCTCTTTGCACACACGACCTTCAGGTCAAAAAGTAAATTCAGTAAATAGCATCACCATAAGGATTGCGTAATAACAGAAACAAAGGAGTGCAGTAAATAACCAATATCCCTGTGTATTTTTAAAAGGAACACTAGAGATTTAACAATACACAAAATAACAGGAGGTTCACAACAATTTAGTGTCCATTCTCTGGATAGGGTCAGGGGGAGGCGCACTGCAGTGGATTAAGTGTCCATCCTGTGGAGAGGGTCGGGTGGTTTAGAGAGATGCAGTGATGGCCTCTCTTCGGTGCAAATACAAGTTCACAGCCTGATACGGATCTGTTGGTGGAGCAAGATGGGACTCAGCCATAAAGATGATACAGAGTTCATAAATATCTGGATTACATGGTACAGCCAGCCGAAAGACACATTCATTTTTGCACAGTTGAATGTGTTCATCTTCAACAGGGGAGAGAAAATATGTTGTTCGCTAAAGTTCAGGAACAGCATGCGTCACATTAGGCTGACCGCTGGGACGTTCAGGTTTCTTGATGGCCTGATGTTGTGTGCATTCCACACTTGTGCAGTGTCATCCAACTCATCCTGTAGAAAATGTATACATTTAGGAAGAGCTGTGCCAGCAGAACAGAAATAAAACACTAAATTACAGCATTCACACATGAGCAACCCCACCCTCTCCCTCCCTCCCTGTCTCTGTTCATCCCTCCCTCCCCCCCCCCTTTCTCCCAATCTCTTATCCTCTCTGTTTCTACCCTTCTGTTCCATCTCTCTCCCCTTCCATCTCTGTTCCTTTCCCTTTTCTACCCCTTCTCTTTAGCATTCTTTTTCCTTTCCTCCCGTCTCTGTCTGTCTGTCTTCCCAACATCCCCTTTCCCGTTTCTGTCCTCCCTCCCCTCTCTCTCCCTCACATACACATGCGCACAAAATGAAAATAAAACATTATTCATGAACTCACCTGTATGGAGGCCCATACAACAAAACTGCAGGAGACTTTTGTCCAGAAACTCGCCATCAAAATGCCCGTTGTCTCTGAGGTCTGATAACAAGGCTAACCAGAACTCCATGCGCTGGCCACACAGGAAACCCCACCAATATTCAGTTCTTTGATTGGCGGTGCTGGCCCCCTCCAAGTAACTATCGAGGGTGTCGTCTGGTTGAACAGGGACGAGGAAACGCTGGAAGCCTCTAACATGGCCATTTTCGGTTCCAAGGTCGCCTCGAACAACTCTAGGGCACCCCCCAAAACGCTGTACCGCTTCTATGTAGCACCCTCCAATTACTTTTGGGTCACTACTTGTTGTGTAAGCATTGAGCCAGATTATTTTTCTTGAAAAGCCATCGATACATCCATTCACACAAATACCATATGGCTTCAGTTCATCATATGAGTCCAGGTGCCAGATGAAGTTGAGAAGTTTGAGAAGTAATTCCTCCGTCTGAGACGCCCCGCTTGCCTTAATGACACTCCTCTTGGATCCAGCTCCTTCAAAACCAAACGCACAGACTCTTTTCTCACACGCAGTCCATTTTCTCTGCATTTAGCATACATCCACCTGTACCCGTGAAGCTGCCCGGGGTAATGTAGCTGGTTGCTAATGGATTCAAACAGGATCGCCAGGTCGGAATAGGCTTTGCGTGGCACGAGTCCCCTTGGAATGTACAGCTGCATCCCACTCTAGACTCATCAAACCCGACAAAGAAAACAAATCCTGAGTCACTAAATATTAAGAAGATGATTAAAAGGATTGGTATGTTTGATGTATGGAGGGATTTTCATCCATCCACTAAACAATTGACTTTTTACTCTCACCCTCATTCAGTTTACTCGAGGATCGATTATTTCTTTATGTTCAGAACAGACAGACACAGGGTTTTAGATTGTAGAATTGGTGTTAGCGACATATCAGATCACTCAGGTGTATATGTGAAAATAAATGTAGGTGTCCCACACAAAAACACTATTTGGAGACTCAACACCTCCCTATTAAATGACACCCGATTTGAAGATTACATTAGGAAAGAAATGAAGGAATATACAGACCTTAACGGTAGCACAGTGACGTCACAGAGTATTTTATGGGATGCTGGAAAAGCAGTATTGCGTGGAAAGATTATAAGTTGGGCATCACAAAGGAAAAAAGAAAAACTTAAACACCTTAACGACTTGACAAGTAAATTAGACTCACTGGAACGGAAGCATGTAGAGACTAACGACCCCACCTTATTGGAACAAATAACCGTAGTAAAATCAGAACTAAATAAGAAACTGAACGACCAGGAGGAACTTACACTTAAGTATATCAAAAAAACCCACTATGAAAATGGACCCCGTGCTAAAAAACTCTTAGCCTGGAGACTTAAAAAACAACAGTCTGGAAGATCCATATATAAAGTAAAGGACCCGGTCACCAACCAGATGTGTTATAAGCCAGAAGCAATACATAAGTCTTTTGAATCATACTACAGGAATTTATACACTCAACCCGAATTAGCAGAAGCAGTAACAGTCAATCAATTTTTTGAAATCCCTAGACCTGCCATCTGTTGTCACAGAACAAAATAAGTGCTTAACTACAGAGATTACAAATGCAGAGGTCGACAAGGCAATTTCTAAACTGAAAACAAGCAAAGCAGCCGGGGGAGATGGACTACCAGCAGAATGGTATAAGACTTTTAGGGACTCTGTGACCCCACTGCTATTTATTAAATTGTTTTAACTATGTCTTAAAAGGTGGCGAGACCCCACCATCTTGGAAACAGGCCATATTATCTGTAATACTGAAACCAGGGAAAGATAGGACAGATTGCAGCTCATACAGACCTATCTCAGTTTTAAACACTGATTATAAAAGTTTCACTTCAATTATTGTCAACACACTAGAAAATATTATCCCTAACCTAATTGACACGGACCAGACAGGTTTTGTTAAAAATAGACAAACACAAGGCAATGTTAGGCGAGCTATACATCTGTTACATATAATGAGCAAAGGAAACACAATGTCCTTAGCAATTAGCTTTGACACAGAAAAAGCTTTTGACTCTGTTCTATGGGAATTTTTATACCTGGTCCTGCAACGTTTTGGCTTTAACAATACAGTTATAAAATGTTTAAAATTCACCTGTGGCCCGGATCAGAATAAATGGCAGTCTTTCAGGTACAATCTGTTTGGAGAGGGGTTGCTGACAGGGCTGCCCACTGAGCCCCATCTTGTTTGCTCTATCTATAGAGCTACTTGTTCAAAAGATTAGGGAAGACCCAGAAATCATGGGAATACTATTCAAGGGGAACGAATATAAGACATGTTTATATGCAGATGACATCCTGGTGACTTTATCCGACCCGGATACCAGTCTCCCTAAATTAATGCCCTCCTTCGACCAATGTGGTTCATATTCGGGATACAAATTGAACATAGAGAAAACTCAAACTCTTACTTTTAATGACATACCTCAAGAAAACATACGTAAGTCCTTTAAATTTAAATGGAAAACCAGAATTTTCAAATACCTAGGTCTTCATATTCCCAAGACCCCCAAAGATTTATATAGCGTAAACTACGGTAGCATCACAACCAAAATTAAAAATGATCTGGATAGTTGGACCCCCCTAGTACTTGATTTTTACAACCGAATAGATACTTAAAAAATGGTTATTTTACCACAATTGTTATTTCTACTCCAATCGCTACCTGTAGAAATACCCAATAAGAAATTCAGTGAATGGAATCGGATCATTTCTAGATTCATATGGCAGAACAAGAAACCAAGGGTACGCTACAAAACATTACACTTAACAGGGAGGGATGTCACTCCCATGCTTGGAGGACTACTATAAAGCAGCACAACTGCAGTATATAGTCTACTGGTGCAGGGCGGGTTACGATGCAAAATGGAAGGAGCTAGAATTTGACCAACTAGATATCCCACTTCAATCTCTGCTGGGTGACAAAGCTTTCAAGACTATATACTCTAATAACCTATGTGATGTTATAAAAACTCCCCTAAATATTTGGTACAAAGAGATGAGCAAAGCGCACCTGGAAAAAAAATCTCGGTTATTAAGATGGGTCGAACATGATAGAGTATTCTTGTGTTATTCTTTATCTTGGTTTATATTGTATGATCACTAGTAGCACGTGTAAACTGTTAGAATCCTAGGCTAACATATACGCATCGTATTTCACTTTGTTTTATGGCCTGCCACTGATGTGCTCGTCCTCTCCCTGTACAGGATATGAGCTGTGAAATCGGTCAACTATCGTATAGTCGTTGGTTTGTCTCTCTCTGTTCTCCTCCCTGTTCTTTCCTTATCTTATCCCCTCCGAGTCCTGTGTATAAGAGACCTTCTTCCTCCTTCCCACCTTGCACTCGCACTCCCATTTTACTGTGTTTTGTGCCTCGGAGCTCCGATCCCTTTTTTTATTGTTTGTTCATTAAATTACTTATTACCCCAGTATTCCTGCATCGGCATCTTCGCTCTTTTCCACAACAATTTGGCGTCACGAACAGGATTGCTGGAGACCTGTCAGTGGAACTCTGGGACGTTGAGGGCCCGGGACCAGGAACGGAGGAAACTCCTCGTTCCCCCTCTACCTCGAACCAAGCATTCGGAGATGAGAGGATCGGCGTCTAAGAGTGGATCTGATCGGCTTCACGTCTATCCAAGCGAACCTGGAAAGGAAGTGCTGATTCAGAGATCGGGTGAGAAGTAATTGTTCTTGTCTCAGACATATCAGTGACCAGTGGGTTGTTTTCCTTGTCGTCTACGAACGGTCCCGGGGCAGGACGGAGCGCATACGTTAACCGTGCCTGTCAGGTCGGTGTTGATTCTGAATCAACACTGAAATTCCCGCTCCACAAGTGAGCCGGAAGCTTCTGGTAGGTAAACTACCAGAGGGGTGAGTTTTTTCTCCACCTTTTTGCTAGAGTAAGAAAAAGGGGTGCACGGGGACGCCTGTGTATTTTCTGACTTGGAATTTTGTGAAAACTTAGTGAAAAGTCAGAGTAATAAGTCTAGCTAGACAGTGCTGGGGAAGAACCAGAGCAAAGTGGCTGCTGCTGTTCCCCAGGGGGGACCAATTGTGGACGACATGAGGAAAAAATATGGTCCAGATTGTCTTGACATGTTGGGAATTTGGGTTGAAAAGTATGATTTCCCAGCAGGGGGATCACTGAGTTTGGAGGAATTGAGAAACCTCCGGGATAAATTGAAGATAGCAGAGGGAAAGGTTACAAAAAAGAAAAACCCAAACAGGTGGGAGATTCAAATCATCAAAGATCATGAAAGGTGTTTTTCATTCTGGAAACCTGAAGCAGAGGTCAGGGACAGGAAACAAGTAAAGAAAACAAAAACAAACGTGTGAACAGCGCTGGGCGCTGGAGCACAGGGGTGACAGAGATAACGGCAGAGGGTGCACACACTCACACACACTCCCCAGAGGAGGGAGAAAAGGAGCCGCTCACACACGAGCATTCAAATGCACCAAATCGTCTGTATCCTTCTCTTACAGGCCCGAGGGACCCTCTCCTGGACATGCCTGTCTTCCCTCCTCCCGCCTGCCCTCATCCAACGCTACCACCGTACAACCCTGCGCAATCCAGCACCGACGCCGCAGCGTCGCCACGTTCATCAGGACTGCCGTCAACCAAACGGCCAGCCTCATCACTGCTTTCAGACAAGGGCTGCTCCCCCAGATCGCCAAAGCAGTTAACACAAGCTGCTGCGTGGGGATTGAAGATGCCCGGCTGACAGAGGTCCGACGTCATGCAGTGCACGCTGAGAGGCTTCTGCAGGAGGCCAGCGATGCAGAGGACAAGAAGATAAAGCGTGCCTCCCTCACCATGATGAAGCACCTCAGTGACACGGCGAGACGGCCCTACAGGAACAACGACAACCGACGAAGGGCGACTAGCGGAGACATCTTCGGCCGAATGGGTCACTGGGCCAGAGAATGCCCTGACAAAGGAAGAACCATGCCCACCGCAGCCAAGAGAGTGATCGCGAGGACCGGAAAAGAGGATCCAGAGGGGACCAGGACGTGTTTATGTAGCATAATTGTGGCAAAGCACTGTTCCTGCTTTTGTTGTGGTTTGTGGCGTGTGTGAGAGTGATCAGTGAGCAGGGTGCAGTTACCCACTTCTACCAGTGGAGGTCGTGTTCGCCCCGGGGAATAACGCTAGAGAGGTCTCAAGTGGCTCGTGAGACCTACGTGGAGCGAACCGTCGTAGCGGACGTTAACGTGTGTGTTATCTGTTGTGCTTCCACAGGTGAGAAGGGGAAATGGTTGAAAATAAGAGCAAATGTATGTGTGGCTGTTTCGTAATTGAAGTCTGAGATCGAGGGTATGTGAGTTAAATTTACGTTTTGAATGTATCGTCTCTGAGTGATGTGGGAAATGTGGGAAACGACATGATAAATAAGTTCAAGTCGAAGTCGGGTATGGATCTGTGTTTTGAAATGTAAAAAGTAGATAACGCTCGAGAGGAAGTCTCTCAAGTGGCTCGTGAGACCTATGCGGAGCGAACCGTAGTAGCGGACGTTAACATGTGTGTTGTCTGTTGTGCTTCCACAGAAAACCAAAATAAAAGCTTCTAAAGAAACAAAGAAAAACAAAAATAAATGTGTCTTCGCAACATTACCATGCTACATTTACGTTTGACTATCTGCTTTAATATAAAACCACAACAAATGTGTTTTATAATTGTCTTTATATAATCTACAAACGTATTTGTATGATCCAAAGAAAATTCCATGTTTGTTTGCGAAACTCATTGGAAGAATGAAGAAAATCTGTTCGATTGTTATTGTCATGAACATGAATCACAAAACATATATATATATTTTTTTTTTCCATGTGTCACTTTAACAGAGACAACACCATCTGTAATTACTATGTTTGGTTGCATTTCCCTGGCAGGCAAAGATAGATGGAAGAGACATCCTTCTGTGTAGAAGATGGGACTGGCTTGTCTGTGGATGGTGGAGGCTCGCTGGGCTCATCAATCCGTCCATCCATTCACCTTGTTCGTCTCATCCTGACTGCAGCACGCCACTGTGGAGGCTTGACATAACACACATTAGATTAATAACAGAAAAGCAAAATGTGACTTATGGTGTATTATTTAGTGTGCTTCAGTTGTAATTCTCATAATAATGACTGTTTTGCTGGCTTCACACAATATATATAATTGGCCTGTCTTAGTTAAAAGCCCACTCACCACGACAAGGTGAAGGCCAAGAGTGGGAACACAAACACAGACCAGAAACGAACAGGACAAATCCAGACAAGACTACAAAAAACACAAACACAAATATCAATCACTTTGACCACTATCTTTTTTCACAAAAACTTTTATTTCTTTACAAATTGAACCTTAGATTGTGTCACAACAAACTAAATAAACCCTTGAAACAGCCAACAAAACATGAAACAACAACACTTCATCAATATTATAATGAGTATCCTCATTGTATGTCCTTGTATGGTTCAATGCTGACACAATAAAATAAAAATGAAAAATAAAGACAATGTCTCTTTTTTGGCACGACTGATTGTAGTAGACTATAGCTCTTATACTTAGCCTGACAGTTTGTGCAATTAATTATATTATATCCTAAAACAAGACTAAATAGCCCATAGTTTAAAAATATGTTCAATAGTAAGTGTTCAGTGGGTCAGATGTCAAATGTGATCTATTTAAAATGTAGAATAGATGAGCTAAATAACACGTATATAATACACATTGATGGGAATTGAACCATCGCCTCAGTCTTGCAAGTCCAAGATTGTCATAATGTACCACAAACCCAAATCACACTCCCTTTTTTCATCTAAGCTGTTTGAGTAGCGTTAGCACACCGTGATTCCTCATCAACTACAGGCCTACACTTCAAATAATTATGAGAAAAATCCAACGTAAAGAGAGCACTTCCATTAGGAAATAGTCAACATGAAATTTCGTCTTCTACTGACACCTGCTGGTCAAATTGAATAGTTGCAAATATTGTGAACAAGTTGTCATCTAATTCTAATCCTAAACAATATGGCCATTCCAAGTGAAGTATTAAGACAATTAATCAGGTTTGTACTGCTTGATTGAACACATTCATCCCGTTCCAGTGCACTAAAACCCACTTCACTTCAGGACCGTGTCAGCGAAGCCAAAACTTCC